>NW_006921801.1:1935216-1944760 GCF_000298275.1 Orycteropus afer afer | reverse complement strand
AGGCTTAAATTTTTTCTTCAATTCTTTCAGCTTGAGAAATGCTGAGCATGTTCTTCCCTTCTGATTTTCAAACTCCAGGTCTTTGCACATTTCATTATAGTAATTAGTTTTGTCTGATCGAGCTGCTCTTTGAAATCTTCTGTTCAACTCTTTTATCTTGTCATTTCTTCCATTGGCTTTAGCTACCCTCTGCTCCAGGAAAAGTTTCAGAGTATCTTCTGTCATCCATTTTGGTCTTCTCTTCTTTTCTCCTCTTTTTAGGGATCTCTTGCTTTCTTCATGGATAATGTTCTTGATATCCTCCCACAACTCTTCTGGTTTTCAGTCATTGGTATTCAATGCACCAAATCTATTCTTTAGATAATCTCTAAATTCAGGAAGTAGATATTGCTATACTATCACCTATAACCATCTGATATCTTTTTATTTATTTATATGCTGATTTTTTGTGTGTGCTAAGGGAAAAAAAAAGACCGCAGATTCAAAAATGTTATATAGAGACCTTTTTATTAAACCTTAAACAGGACAAAGACAAAACTGTCATCCAGAATGAAGGAAACCATCAGCATGTACACAGTATAGAGGCCAAATGGAATCTGCTAACTCATGGCCATGGGGCTAATTATATATGGTAGAAAAGAAAAGAAATAATCACAAAATCAATATTGGTGGTAGGTCAATTCATCACTGTTGCAAGCAGAACTACAGAAGTGGGGAAAGGACCATGATTAGGATAAGTATACAAATGCTTATTAAAAAGTGTTACAGGATTGGTGCTAGGGCTTGACACCTGGCTACATGGTGATCAGAGTATGACTCATGACCATAAGGCCCTGAGTCATAGCCACGATGTCAGGACCCCAAACTTTAACTTAAATTAGACAACATGTGGCTATTTTTGTAAATAGTTAAGAACATACCTAAGCAATTTCCCTAGTTCTTTGTGTAAGCATAATGTGCTTTCAACCAGCTTCTTCCTGAGGGCAAACTGTCCCTCCTTTGGTTTGCCTTAGACTTGTCTATGCATAGTCACATTGCTGATTTAATGATCAGAAAGAATTCAAATGGCATCTGAGCTTATGTCAAAACTCTAAATGGAGTTAGGGCTCCTGCTATAGGCTGTAGTCTTCCACAAACCAAGTGCTTTATAATTTAAGCTCTAATATAAACCCCAGGAAAGGTAAGACTTGGTCTGTCTTGTCTACCATTATATCTCTAGTGTCTGTAGAAGAGCATAGTAGCTGCTCTATAAATATCTGCTGAGTGAATAAATTCAAGAAATCCAGGGCTTGCAATGGAGGCAGCAACAGAGCCTCGGCCAAGAGACAGAAGGATTCCTTTCTAAGAGTCACATCAAGGAGTAAGGGGATTCACTCTCAGTGCTTCCACTTCTCCTTTCCCACTCAATGTAGTGATTTCAGAGCAGAAGTTAGAGTGAAATATGCGTAGATTTGTATCACAATAGGCAGTCTTGTGCATCCTTTCTCCCGTGCTGACCTTCTACCTCCAGTGACAAGCTGTGAATTCTCACGGTCTTCTTTCCCAGTTATATTACCTGCCTCACACATAGAAACTTGCATGTCAGAACCTCACTGCTGAGGATATTTGTGCAGGTCTGGTTTTGCAAATTTTGGACTCGGGGTCTGAATGCGGGACAGTTCAAGGCTAGAGGCCCATTGGGCTTAGACAGGCTGGATGCTAAACTCTAAAGTGTACTCTGGGGCAGTTTCAAGGATATTGTTATATCAGCTTAAACTTCAACTGAAGCTAGTTTGAAACTGGCTGTTGCCCTGGCCCAAGGGTGTTCCTTCTCTCCAAATATATGACTAGATCACAGTAAACATTCCATCTTGGGTCTCTGACCAGGCAGAGAAAAGGCTTGGAGGCTTGAGGAAGCTGCATGGATTTCTTGGGTGGGACAGTGACAGAGCTGCTCCTCCCAGCTCAAAAGGGAGAAGAAATTCTTAACTTGCAGCTGCCTCCTTTCCCCAACCCCCAAGGCCCAAAGGAGTGTTCCCACCCAGGTGAATCACCTGAGAGTAAAGCAGGCTGAGGAGCAGTAACTAGTGAAGTCACAGGACAAGGTCAGAGTGTCTTTAAGGAATAAGGAATTATGTCAACACTCCACAATCTGGGATCAATTGTTTGTTGTATGAATTTTACTGACTAATTGATTATGAAGCTGAAAGAGTCCAACCAGCTTCAAAACCTCCAAATCTTTGAAGAGACATTCACATTCTTTCAAAGTTCTCCATTCACTTCTCACGTGTCCTGCATCAAATATAATGACAACTAAGGGAGCTCTGGTAGCATAGTGGCTAAGTCACTTGCCTGCTAACTAGACGGCTGGCGGTTCAAACCCACCAGCCACTCCTCGGAAGGAAGGTTGGGCAATCCTACTTCCGTAGTGATACTGCCTCGGAAACCCAAGGAGGGGTCGCTATGAGTCGGGGCCGACTCGACGGCACATAACAACAACAACAACAACAAGGACTAGTCATTTTCCATCCCTTCATAAAAAGATCACAGAGTCAGAAATTTCTTGCCCCCGTATTTGTTCAATTTTTCCGTAAGTATTGTGAATATATCTCTTGCTGCAGCATCAACATATTTCCTTCTGTTCAATCTACTATGAGAAGCTAAATAAAACTTAGAACAGTTGGGAGCAAAGAAAAGTGAAGAAAATCAGAGACACATGGAAACCATTAGTCCAAGGCACTAGTGGATCATGGGAACCTCAGCCTACAAGACCCTGAGACCAGAACTAGATGGTACCTAGCTACCACAGCCAACCACCTGGAAAGGGATCAAAACTGGAGATACTGGATAGAATGGGAGAAAAATGTGGAACAAAATTCAAAATCATGATAAAGATCAGGCTTATTGGTCTGACAGAGACTGGTGAAACCACTGAGACTATGGACATTAGTCACCCTTCAAGCCTGGAATTGAACTCACTCCTGTGGTTTAACTTCTCAAAAAATAGACAGGCATAGGAGGTGAACAGTTATACCAGGCAGGTACACTCCTTAGAATAATCAATAGGGGGTCATCCTAAGCACAGCATTTTCTCTGGGAAAAAGCTCAGAGGGAAGGAATGCATAAGAAAGGACACAGGGAAAAGATAACCACAAGGAGGAAGTGGGAAGAGAGCTGTTACATTGAGGGGATTACAATCAATGTCAGGAAACAAAATATGTGCGAACTGTTGAATGGAAAATAAATTTGCTCTATAAACTTTCACCCGAATCACAATAAAAAGTTAAAAACAAACAAACAAAAAAAAACACAGTTGCCATGGCTGCCATGAAATGTTTTCAACTCTTAACAACCCCATGTTCACAGGGTAGAATTGATCGATAGGGTTTTCAATGGCTGTGACCTTTCAGAAACAGATTGCCAGATCTTTCTTCTGAAGTGCCACTGGGAAGGTTTAAACTATCCGTCTTTCAGTTAGTAATTGAGTACTTAATCAATTATCATTTGTGAATTTGACAGCAGTTAAATCAACCGTTAGATTTCTCTCTTTCACTACATTTTGTGAGAGGTTGTACTTCCACCCCTATAATCTGATTGGTAATTCTTTCTGGACTTTAATTCTTTGGATCCCTTTTTAAAAGGCAGAAATCAGAATTGCACATACTACTCTCATAGCGTTCTCGGCAAGTCTTGGGACAATGAAAGGCTTTATTTTTTTTTCTGGTTCTTGCTGTCATGTTTCTGTCACTTTTGATCTAGAGATGCTCAGCTGACTCACATTCAATTTGAATTGTGACCTTAGGTCTTTTCTTGTTGTATATTTTCACCCAATTTGTTCCTAAACAGCATTAACTGTGTTAGTTTTCTGTCCCTAGGTATTCTTAACTTGTCCCCACCTTTTCCGATTTTAGATAGTTGGCTTCCTAAATTTACCAAATCTCATATTTATTTTTCTGTCATTGGATGTATTAGCAAACAGCCAGCTGAGAAGAGATGACTGCACAATATGTGCCAAAAGTATGGAACAGCCCTGGCCCCGGGACAGAGACTGATGTGGCAAACCTGGACATGTTCTCTCAGGTTCACCATGAGGCTTTGATGACCACAATTTGTTTCAGAATTCCTCCAGTAATGTACTCACCTTATGTTAGATAAATCTGGGCCTCACCTCCCAGAGAGTTGTTTGAAATCCATTTTTCAGTTTCCATTGTTCTCATGACTTACCTCACTCACACAGGTTTTTATATACTTCTGTACTTTTAGGTAACCTTCCTGCTTCTTTCTGTACTACGTACTTACCAAGTTCTTCACTAACTGTCATTAACTGAATTTGATTTGTATCCCAAATTTCTCCTCTTTCTTCCTAAGTTTATCAAGTCTACATATAGTTTGTTTCTTTCCTGTCTTTGGAGGTTTTAGCCAATTCAGCTAGCTAAGACTGTCTGAGGTAGTCCAAGTTTACATTTGTAGCTTCAGCATAATTTTTATAGCATTTCCTTTCACTCTCAAAAGCACCTTGGTTTGGATGGCTAATTATATGGTTAACCTTAAGGGCAGGTGCTCTTGAATGTAGAGTAGCTAAAGTGAATGAAAAATAATGAAGGAAAAGAGCTGAAAAGAATCTTCAAAGGGTGGCTTGAGAAGACAAAGTATTATAACAAAATGTGACAAGAACTGGAGTTAGAAAAGTGAAAGGGAATAACATGCTCAGCGTTTCTAAAGCTGAAAGAACTGAAGAAAACTTTAAGCCACAACTTGCAATATTGAAGGATTCTATAGGCAAAAACTCCCTCATCTGTCACTTTGTCATACTGTGGTGGCTTGCATGTTGCTGTGATGTTGGAAGTTATGCCACTTCTATTTCAAATACCAGCAGGGTCATCCATGGTAGACAGGTTTTACCAGAGCTTCTAGACTAACACAGATTTAGAAGAAGGATGTGGCTGTCCACTGCTAAAAGAATTGGCCAGTGAAACCTTATGAGTAGCAATGAAACATTGTCCGATATAGTACTGTAAGATGAGGCCATCATGTTGGAAGCCACTCAAAATACCACTGGGAAAGAGCTGCCTCCTCAAAGTAGAGTTGACATTAATGATGTGGTTTGAGTAAAACTTTCTGGACCTATTTTTGCGGATATGGCATGACTTAAAATGAGAAGAAAAAGCTTCAAACCTCCACTAATAATAAGAATATGGAACATATGAAGTATGACTCTAGGAAAATTGGAAGTTATCAAAAACGAAAGGGAACACATAAAGATTGATATCCTAGGCACTAGTGAGCTGAAATAGACTAGTATTGGCCATTGTGAATCAGACAACCATATGGTCTACTATACCAAAAACGACAAATTGAAGAGAAATGACATCACATTCATCATCAAAAAAACATTTCAAGATCTATCCTGAAGTACAATGTTGTCAGTGATAGGATAATCCGTAAGCCTACAAGGAAGGCCAATTAATACTATTTTTCAAATATATGCACAAGCTATTAAAGCCAATGATGAAGAAATTGAAGATTTTTGCCAACTTCTGCAGTCTGAAATTGACTAAACATGCAACTGAGATACACTGATAATACTGATCATTGGAATGTGAAAGTTGGAAACAAAGAAGGAGGAAGGATTGGCAGTTGGAAAATATGGCCTTGGTGATAAAAATGATCGTATGATGGAGTTTTGCAAAACCAACAACTTATTCGTTGCAAATACCTTTCATCAATGACATAAATGACAACTATACACATGGACCTCATGAGACGGAATACACAGAATCAAATCAACTACATCTGTAGAAGTATACAATGGAGAAGCTTAATACCACCACTCAGAACAAGGCTAGAGGCTGACTGCAGAATAAACTATCAATTGCTCATGTGCTAGTGCAAGTTGAAGCTGAAGAAAATTAAAACAAGTCCATGAAAGCCAAAGTACAACCTTGAGTATATCCCACATGAACGAAGAGACAATGTCAAGAATAGGTTTGACCCATTGAACACTAATGACTTAAGACTGAAAGACTTGTGGGATGACATCAAAACATCATACATGAAGAAAGCAAGAGGTCATTGAAAAGACAGGAAAGATTTAAATGGATATCAGAAGAAACTCTGAAAACTTTCTCTTGAACAGAGAATAGCTAAAGTGAATGGAAGAAATGATGAAGTAAAAGAGCTGACCAGAGGTTTTAAAGGGCAGCTCAAGAAGACACAGTAAACTTTTATAATGAAATGTGCAAAGATCTGGAGTTAGAAAACCAAAAGGAAAGAACCCACTCAGCATTTCTCAAGCTGAAAGAATTGAAGGAAATCTTTAAGCCTCAACTTGTAATATTGATGTATTCTATGGATAAAATATTGAACGATGCAGGAAGCATCAAAAGAAGGAAGAGATACACAGTCAGTGTACTAGAAAGAATTGGTCAGTGTTCACCCATTTCAGGAGATTGCATCTGACCAAGAATCAATGGTATTAAAGGAAGAAGAACAAACTGTACTGAAGGACTTAGCAAAAAAAAAAAAACAGGTCTCCTGAAATTAAAGGAATACTAGTTGAGATGTTTCAACAAGTGAAGGCAACACTAGAAGTGCTCACTAGTCTATGCCAAGAAATTTGGAAGATAGCTACCTGGGCAACCAATGGGAAGAGATCCATATATTAGTCCATTCCAAAGAAAGCTGATCCAACAGAATGCGGAAATTATTGAACTATGTCATTAATGTTACAAGCAAGTAAAATTTTGCTGAAGATAATTTAAAAATGGTTGCAGCTGTGCATCAATATGGAACTGCCAGAAATTCAAATCAGAAAGAGAGATATTACTGCTGATATCAGATGGATTTTGGCTGAAAACATAGAATATCAGAGAGATATTGTGGTGGTTACATTTGTGTGTCAACTTGGCTGGGCCTGGTTGAATGGCTGGGCAGCTGGTAGTAGTTATTCCCCGTGATGAGACTGGCGATCATCTCCATGGTGGGATCTACTACAATCAGCTGAATAGCTGCCTTTGGGAATGTGGTCTGCTTCCTGTATTTAAGGAGAAGCCTTGGGAATGGTCTCTAGCATATGGCATGCTTGGACCCTGCATGTAGCCGTGTCATTGCTCAGCAGCCTGCTATGCTCTGTCGACCTTGGGACTTACAATGGACTTAAGTTAATGGCCTGCCATGTATTTTGGTAATATCGGGACTGTGCCTTTTTACTTGTCAACCTTGGGGCTTCTCAGCCTCAGCAGCCAGCAGCTGTCTGAGTGAAGAAATGCCTCTAGCTTCAGTGGACCAGGAGCAAGAGGCAGAGCTGGACCTCAAGGTTGAGAGGCTTTCACCCAGCCCCTAGAGCATAGCACTTTGAACTTGGACTTAAAGCCTCCAAATTGTAAGAATAAACTCATGTTTGTTAAGGCCATCCTACTTGTGGTACATTTCTTGTCAGAGTGGCACTAGCTAACCAGAACAGATGTTTTCCTGTGTTTTACAGGCTACATGAAGGCATTTGATGTTGAGCATTTTAACAGATTATGGATAACATTGCAAAGAATGCCAGAACTCTTAATTGCACTCATGAAGATTCTGCACATAAATCAAGAGGCAGTGGTTCAAACAAAACAAGGGAATACTGAGTGGTTTAAAATCAGGTTGTATCCTGTCAAGATTGTATCCTTTCATGATAGTTATTCAATCTGTATACTGAGCAAATAATCAGAGAAGCTAGACTATATGAAGAAGAATACGGCATCAAATTTGGAGGAAGAGTCATTAACAACCTGCAATATGCAGATGACACAAGCTGGCTTGCTGGAAGTGAAGAAGTCTTGAAGCACTTACTAATGAAGATCAAAGCACTTACTAATGAAGAAAAATCTTCAGTATGGATTACACCTCAACATAAAGAAAACAAAAATCCTCACAACTGGACCTGTGAGTAACATCATGATAAATGTAAAGCAGATAGAAGTTGTCAAGGATTTCATTTTCCTTGTATCACAATCACCACCCATGGAAGCGGCCATCAAGAAATCAAAGGATGTATTGCACTGGACAAATCTGCTCCAAAAGACTTATTTAAATTGTTAAAAAGCAAAGATGTAACCTTGAGGACTAAGGTGCACCTGACCCAGCCATAGTATTTTCAACTGCCTCTTATGCATGTAAAAGCTGGACAATGAATAAGGAAGACCGAAGAAGAACTGATGCATTGGAATTATGACACTGAAGCAGAACTTTTACTGCCATAAGAATGAACAAATCTGTCTTGGAAGTACAATCAGAATGCTCCTTAGAAGCAAGGATGGAGAGGCTTTGTCTCATGTACTTTGTAAATTATCAGGAGGGACCAGTTCCTGGAGAATTGCATCACGCTTGGTGAAGTAGAGGGTTAGCAAAAAAGAGATGAATTGATACAATTGCTGCAACAATGAGCTCAAACAGAACAATGATTATGAGGATGGCAGTGCAGAAGCAGGCCCTACTTCATTCTGATATACATGGGATTGCTAGGAGTTGGAAGTGACTTCAGGGAACCTAACAACTTAAAAGTCAAGCTTATTGCCTGTTGTCTTTTTAGATTGTCTTGGAATCACAAGACATATATGAGGGTGCCTCAACTTCTTCCAGAACTTTCACTGGAGTAAACATATGGTTCTCTTTCCAGGAATAGTTTTTGATGATCTAGAAAATAAAAGTGGGGAGTAGTAGTTCAGTGACAGAATTCTCACATTCAGATAGGAAAGCAAGGTGTGATTCCTAGCTAACACAGTCCATGTGCAGTATTTATCTGCCAGTGGAGGTTTGTGTGTGTTATGATGATGGATCGTTTTCGGCAGAGCTTCCAGACTAAGACGGACCTGATGATCTACTTCTGAAAATCAGCAGCTAAGACCCTATGGATCACAACAACTCAACACTGATCATGAGGATGGCACAGGACCGGGAAGCACATTGTCCCACTGTGCATGGGGTCACCATAAGTCAGAGGCCAATTTGATGTATGGGTAACAACAGAAAATGAGTATCTGGTCCTGCAAGAGTGCCATGACACTGCATAGGACATTGCTCTGATCCTATATTAGACATCATTGTATTTTTCCTAGTGATGAGATAACAAAGCACCAGAGACTAGGTGGCTTGTAAAAAGTTATTGTCTCAGAGTTCTGGAGGCTAGAAGTCCAAATCAACATGTCATCAAGGTCTGGCTCCCTCCAAAGTCTCTAGGAAAAGATACTTTCTTATCTCTCCCAAATTCTGGTAGTCTCAGACATTCCCTAGCTTGAAGCTGCAGCATAATTCCACTGTCATATGGCCGTCTTTCCTCTGTGTCTGCCTTTTTCTCTTTTTTATAAGGAGACTGGTCATACAGGATTAGGACCCATTCTACTCCAGTATGACCTCATGTTAACTTTACTAATAACATCTCCAAAGACCCTGTTTCCAAACAAAATCATATTCACAGATACCAAAACTTAGGACTTCAATATATATATATTTGGAACACAATTCAATCTATAACAACAGTTTATTTGCTTTAGACTGAAAGAAAGTAGAGAGATATGACCTAGTTGCA
>NW_006921801.1:1933979-1934546 GCF_000298275.1 Orycteropus afer afer | reverse complement strand
TGGGCAATCCTACTTCCGTAGTGATACTGCCTCGGAAACCCAAGAAGGGGTCGCTATGAGTCGGGGCCGACTCGACGGCACATAACAACAACATGGTAAAGAAAGAGTGTTTTTCCATTGTAAAAGTGGTAGGCCCATTATAGAACATTTGAAGAAGTAGAAGAAAAGATACATCAAACGACTGACATATACTTAGTTTTTGTTGTTAATGTAGTGAAAATAAGTCATTCTTTAAAATTGTAACTCTTTTATTATGTACATCAGGGGCTGTTTCCTCAGCCTCTACACTACAATGTACATCAGGGGCCGTTTCCTCAGCCTCTACACTACAATGTACTTTCCCTCTTTTATACTCTGTTTTTCATATTGAGTATAATTTATTGTACTTCCGGAACATGGAATGTACGAAGTATGAAGTATTGTACTTCCAGAACATGGAATGTATGAAGTATGAATCTAGGAAAACTGGAAGTGTCAAAAAGGAAATGGAATGCATAAAGATTGATATCCTCGGCATTAGTGAGCTGAAATGGACTGGTTTTGGCCATTTTGAATCAGACAACCATA
>NW_006921801.1:1929533-1931651 GCF_000298275.1 Orycteropus afer afer | reverse complement strand
CGATGATGGGCTCGAGTATAGCAGGGATTGTGGGGCTGGCGTGGGATCAGGCAGTGTTTCATTCTGCTGTGCATGGGGTCGCTATGAGTCGGAAACGACTCGACGGCACTTAACAACAACAACAACATAATTTATTGATCTACTATAAAGTTGACTAATTCTTCTGTCTACTATGAAGCCCATCCAGTATTTCTTTTTTAATTTCAAATACTGTGTTTTTCAGTTCTAAAATTGTTTGTTTCTTTCTGAATAGTTTCTATTTCTCTGCTATTGTCTGCCATCTATTTATTTATTGCATATATATTTGCCTTTATGTCTTTAAGCATAGTTATAATAGTTGCTTTAAAATTCTTGCCTGCCAAAACTGGATATCCATTTGCAGAAAAATGAAACAAGATCTATGCCTCACACCATACACAAAAACTACCTCCAGATGGATCAAAGACTTAAATGTGAAACCTAAAGCTATAAAGTTCCTCATGGAAAAACTAGGAGCAAATTTAGGGGTCCTAATATATGGCATAAATAGACTATCAAGTATAACTCAAAATGCACAAACACCAGATGATTAGGACCTTCTAAAAATTAAATTTTTATGTGCTTCCAAAGACGTCTCCAAAAGAGTCCAAAGAGAACCTACAGATTGGGAAAAAATATTTAGCAATGACATAGCTGACAAGAGACTTATCTCTAGAATTTATAGAAAACTCCAACACCTCAATAACAAAAAGACAAACAATCAAATTAAAAAATGGGCAGAAGACATGAATAGACACTTCACCAAGAGAGGATATTCAAGCGACCAACAAACATATGAAGAAATGCTCATGATCATTAGCTAGTAGAGAGATGCAAATCAAACAACAATGAGATACCATCTTGCTCCAGCACTAGTAGCAAAGTTCCACAAGACAGAAAATAACAAATGCAGGTGAGGATGTGGAGAGATTGGGACTCTCATACACTGCTGGTGGGACTGTAAAATGGTACCACCACTGTGGAAAGCAGTATGGTGATTCCTTCAAAAGTTGGAATTAGAAATATCGTTTGACTCAGCCATTCCATCACTAGGTATATATCCTAAAGAAGTGAGAGCCATTATAAGAACAGACATATGCACACCCATGTTCATTGCAGCACTATTTACAATAGCCAAAAGATGGAAACAACCTAAGTGTCCATCAACTGAGGAATGGATAACCAAACTATGATACATACATACACACAATGGAATACTGTGCAATGCTAAAGAATAATGTAGAATCTGCAAAACACTGCATAACATGGATAAATTTGGAGGACATTATGCTGAGTGACATAAGTCCATCACAAAAGGACAAATGTTGTATTAGTCTATTATTGTAAAAGTCAAGGAAAGGTTTATTTATGGAAAGAAATTTTCTTTGTTGGTTGTCAGGGGTGGGAGGGGAGGGAAGGGAACACTGTTAGATAGATAGAGATAAGTATTGATTTGGGTGAAGAGAAGGGCAATGCACCAAATGTGAGTGATCAATATGGTGGCATTGAGGAAGAGAAAGACATAGAGAGATACATGGGAGGTACAGACAACAAAGATGAACCTTTTTGCACATACAGTACTGCACTGTCAGTGAGGGCAAACATAGGTATACGGGTGAATAGGTGGGTGGACAGACTGAGCAAGTAGTATGAAGTGGGGAGTGTACCCAAGACCATGTATAAAGTTGGCAGACAATGGTCCTATAAGTTTATGTGAATGATCTGAATTCCCAGGTGTACAGTAGAGCCAACAAGGGGCAAGGTTGTAGTCACTTCTTGGTCACAGCCAGCTACCCAGAGGGACCGAGTTGTTGAACCTATGGGCTCAGGGCCATAGTCACAGGGGACATCAAGCTCAATTGGCATGACATACTACACAAAACATTGTTACACCTCCTACTCTGGCGAGCAGCAACTGGGATCTTAAAAGCTTGCAAGCTGCCATGTGGATGCAACGATGGGTCTCTCCTCATCCAGAGCAAAGAAGAATGAAGAAAACCAAAAATTCATGGAAACAATTAGTCCTAGCGACTGGTACACCATGCGATCCTCAGCCTACATGACAATGAGACCAGAAAATACTTCTTTATGTCTTAAATT
>NW_006921801.1:1916047-1929223 GCF_000298275.1 Orycteropus afer afer | reverse complement strand
AGATACACTCCTTGGAGAGAACAATCATGAGAGAAAGAAGGGCCGCTTATGCACAGGGAGACAGCTCAGGGAGCAGGAGTGCATGGAGGGATGGACACAGGGAAGAGGTAACTATCGAGAGGAAGTGGGAGGGGAGCTGTTGCATTGTGGTAAATTGTGGTCAACATCATGAGACAAAGTGTATGTGAACTGCTGTATGAAAGTGAATTTGCTCTGTAAATTTTCATCCAAATCACAATAAAAAAAATTTTAAAAAAAATTCTTGCCTGCTAATTCTAAGCTCTAGGTCATCTAGGATTTGGTCTCTGTTACTTGAGGTTTCTTTTGAGAATGAATCTTGTTCTCTTGTTTCTTCTTATGTTGAGTAATTTTACATTGTACCGTAGATATTTTAAGTAATGTGTTGTAGAAATTCAATTAAAGAAGGCAGTTATCTGACCTTAAATTGCAAATGCTATCTCCCCTTTGATAAAAGGCAGCTCTAATCTCAGTTGAACTATTTATTCTTCACTGGAGTCTGCTTTGTGTATCTATGGCTCAGAGATTTGAACAGAGTTTACTCAGAGTTTGGGGCTGCCCCTCTTTGATTATCTCCTTCATGGTATTTTTCTCCCAACACTTTACAGCAACTGTAGTTTCTCCAAACTATGTTCTTTTGTTTCTTAAGCTAATGAGATTGTGTATTTTTGTTGTTGTTGTTGTTGAATGTTTACCTGTCCCACATCATCCAAACTAGTTCCTACTCTGTAAAAATGTGCTGTCTAAAAATGAGACCACCCAGTACCATTTCCTCCTTTCAAATATCAACCACTCTCCAGTGCTTCCAGGTAGTTAGTTGTTTGTTTGGTTTTTGGCTTATCTCCTTTTATTCTTATAATTTGTTCAGTGTTGTAATTGTAATACACTGGAGGGTTGATCTAATAGAAGGTACTTTGCCATACCAGAATCGGAGTCATAGTGATTTATTTTAATTTCCTTGAAAGCCAGTGTTGGGAAAAGCAGATCCAAACAAACAAACAAACAAAAGAGAAGCCCTGAAAGCCAACAGAGAGATTCTCTTGAGCATTCACATTTGCTTACTTCAGTGGAATGTATGCTCCACAAGGGCAAATGTTTTTGATGGTTTCATTCATGAATGTACCTCCAGTGCCTAGAACAGTGCCTGGCATAAACAGGTACTCAAGAAACATTTCTGAAATTAATTTTCTGGTTTTAGGGAGCATTTGGGCTAAAAGAGATGGCCAGATTTTTGAGTTACAAACAGGTAAATTATGAATGTGTTGTTGTTGTTGTTGTTATATACCATTGAGTTGGCCCTAACTCAGAGCGACCCCTCCCTGGATTTCCTAGGTGATATCACTAGGGAAGTGGATTGCCCAACCTTCCTTCCAAGGAGTGGCTGGTGGGTTAGAAATGCCAGACTTCTGGGTAGCAGTCAAATGCCTTAGGCACTATGCCATCAGAGCTCCTAATTATGAATGTACACATTCTACCAAGTAAGTAGACTAGGTTCTTATGTTTAACTGCTAACCAAGTATGGTAGGTAAGTCAGAGCTAGTGACCTCTGGACCAGAAATTCATCTATGCTCATCTTCTATTTGCCTCACTGTATATTTAACCTTGAGATAGTTGGGCTACTACCACTACTATCATTAATAAAAATATCACAGTAGTATATGAATAGCTGATCTGTTACAAAGAGAAGCAAAAATCAGCTGTTGTTGTTTCCAGTTATAAATAGTTAAACTGTAATTGGATGCCCACAAATATGATCTCCTTTTTCCATGAAAGACAGAAGAGTAGTGTTATGAATTGAATTGTGGCTCCTAAAAATATTTGTCTTAAATCATAACTCCTATATCTGTGGATATAACCCCAATTGGGGATTGAGTTTTCTTTGTTAAGTTAATGAGGCCATATCAGTGTAGGGTGTCTTTAGCAGAGTGTGTCTTTTTGAGCTATAAAAGGAGCATATTAGGCACAGAAGCAAGGAAGCAGAAGTTGGGGAAAATAGATGCCACAGGAGATCACTAAGGAACCAAGGAAGAGAAGCTGAAAGAGACAAGGATTTTCCCCAAAGCAGGCGAAGGGAGCCTCGTAGATCTAGTTCCCTGAATTCAGACTTCTTTTGGTCTCCTAAACTGTGAGGAAATAAATTTCTGTTCATTAAAGCCAATCACTTGTATTTCTGTTACAGTAACAATAGATAACTAAGACAAGTAGTTATCCTAATCTCCAGTTTATCTCCAGTTTGCAAGTGAAGAAATTTAGGGTTAGAGTGAGGAGGTGAAATCAATCTTCTGCTTAATGGTGGTGATGAGGCTTAAACCTAACTCTTCTGAATCCAAGTCTAGTGCTTTCCTCCTTATATCTTTGCTGCGTCCCTGAAAAATTAGGGAAAAAGACTGAAATTCTGGTTGTGGAATGTGGAAGACATTCCAGAGAAAATTTCCAAATATAAGAACAATAAAAATAAGATAACAATCAAAATAATATCTTGCATTTTATAGTGTTTTATATGGCTTATCAAATAAATTATATAAATTAGCTCATTTAATTGGGACTTGTAAGAAACATAGAATCCTCCTTGGACTCCATATAATTTACCCTGAAATCTAATAAAAATAATATATGTGCATGATGTTGTATTTGCAAAATCACTGTAATAATATAGAAACTACTTCAGATATAACATTCATTTATTAAAGTAAAAAACTGTTCAGAGTCAAGGTAAGGAGCTCACATTGTGTGTCCTTGGAGAAGTTGTTTTACTTGGCTGTGCTTCATTTTCCTTAACTGTAAAGTGGCAGTGATAATAGTGTTTGCCTCGTTAGGTTCCTGAAAAATTTTAACAGGACAATGTCTATGAAACTGTTTGCACTGTTCTTGGTTCATAACTAGCATTCAATAGTCATTATTGTATTCCTTTGCATATTTGCTAAGATTATTACTGGTAAATATAATGTGCAAATATGTCTTTCATTGAAACCTTTCTTTCTTCTTGGTCTCTGTGATTTGGTTAGGTTTTGCTCTTGCACCTCTCTGATTGTTCTCTCTCTGTACAGCATCTTTTCTTCCTGCTCTTTTGCATATTTTTTAAGACTTGATTCTTGGCCCTCTTCTCTTTGGTACCTCCTGTATCTTACACTTTCTGATAATAATGATATTATTATTCTATGATAATAATATCATCATCATTCTACCTCATGGCTATAAGCCACTCCATGCCTGCAAAAAGGACATGGAGGTGGCATCTTCTGACCTACTCTAACTCCACAAGAGAAAGACAGAATCACCATCAGCAACCCAAGGCTTATTCCTATGAGGCCGGACATGCCACCACTTTCCAGCCTTTTTACCAACAGTTCTGGTTACCTAGTGCCACTCTGACAAGAATATACCACAAATGGGATGACCTTAACAAACAGGGGTTTATTCTCTTACAGTTTGGAGGCTTTAAGTCTGAGTTTAAAGTGCAAGGCTCTAGGGGCTGGGTGAAAGCCCTTCAACTTTGAACTTCAGCTCTGCCTCTTGTTCCTGGCCCACTGAAGCTAAAGGCATCTCTTCACTCAGGCAGCTACTGCCTGCTTAGGCTAACAAGCCCAAGGTCGACAAATAAAATGGCACAGTCCCAAGGTTACCAAACCACACACCAGGCCATTAATTCAAGTTCATTGAAAGTCCCAAGGTTGGTAGAGCATGACAGGCTGCTGAACAATGACACAGCTACATCCAGCGTTCAAGAGTGCCATAAGCTAGAGACCATTGCCCAGAGCTTCTCCTTATACTCAGAAAACAGATCACATTCCTAAGGCAGCTCTCAGCTGTTTACAATAGATTCCACCATGGAGCTGATTACCAGTCTCATCATGGGGAATACTACACCCAGCTGCCCAGCCACTCAACCAAGCCCAGCCAAGTTGAAAAACAAAGTTAACTACCATACCAACTTTGACACCAACCATCCCTCCCATGGCACTCACTATTATGTCTCTACTGGGTTCAATAATTCATTACAATGGCCACATAGAACTCACAAACAATACTCACAATTATGGGGTTCTTTAGGGAAATAACAGGCTGCAATTCAGGTTCAAGAATACACTTAGGATACAGTTCTTCTATTAGGACAATTGCCCCTCTGCTGTGCCCTCAGACCTGCTTCTCTGGCCCTTGGCTTCTTGGCCTGGCCTCTGCCTCTGTGGGCCAGGTAAGCCTGCTGCTCTGTCTTGTGCCCCTTGGTTCCACTGCCACCATCTCTCTGCAAGGGTGTCTCTCAGCCAAGGAGGTCCAATGCAAGGAAATCGAGTCCAAGGGTGTGCTCCACTTCACTTCCAGCTCTTCTCTCTTGATGCCAGTGAGATCCCCTCTCTGCCTCTAGGAGGGCTCATTTTAAACCTGGCAGAGTGACAACACTGACCAATCCCAACATCAGAGTTCTACACACATTATCTGTATGGTCCCAATCAGTAATCTGGTGGGAGTTTCAAAGACTATGGCCAGAAAAGCCATACCAAGTACATGTAAGATCCTCCAGTTACTAAGTCTGTACCTTTTCCCAAGTCTGCAAATACCTCTGTCTTCTGTTCACTGTATCCCAGCCTAGGTTGACCACTTTGGTTTGAAAATCCTCTACTCTCCACACTTGGCTCATCAAGCCTACACTCCCCATAAATACTATCTCTAGCCATTCCAGGGACCAGGCAGTGTTTCATTCTGTTGTACATAGATTCCCTATGAGTTGGAGCTGACTTCATGACACCTAACAACAGCAATCATTAGTGGAGGTTGGCTTAGATCCTCTGCAAATTCCTGCTGTCTCATCTCTGTTGTCTGTCCAGAGTTAATTGGATATCATTTATTCATGTCAAGTTAATGCCATATCACATCCTCCATAGTAGATATTCTAAACTTTTCCATTTTCCTTAATCTCCCAAAGAGTCTTCTATACTTATTCCAATGTCCTTCTTTACTGGAAGAATCAAAACTATCTGACCCAAGTTCCCTCAAATTCCCTCTTTTCCATATGACAATTTCTCTGCCATCTTACTCTCACTTCCTGTCAGCTCTCTCTGGAATCTTCTTTAGCAGTTACACTATGCAAGAACTGTTGACCTCTCAAGACACACTGTATTTACTACTTCTTCAGAATGAATACAAACGACATTCATGAAGGCAACCTTGATGGTAGTAAGTCCTGCTGTGTTAGCCCTGCTATCTGTAGAGTGTTCAAAGGTTTTTTTCAAGCACTTTTTTAAAAGGCAAAAAAACAAAACAAAACATGTATTAGCTATTACATAATGTTTACATGCCTTGTGTAATTGCGTGGCAGTTCTAGAATCTTTTATACATCAAGGACAAAGCAGACATTTGGACAAGCAGAAACAACCTGAAGTCTTTTTTTTTATTATTATTATTAAGTTTGAGAGCATCTAGGATTAATGATGCATTCAACTAGGTCTCTGCTTTATCTGGTTCACAAGGAAATTCTGGGTATCAAATTGCAGTCACCACAATGTATCTTATTGAAGAAATATTTACAGAATGGAAAGCTCAGTAAAGTATCATAATTATCACTGTCAATGTAACAAACATGAATATGGCATGAATGATTTAGAAATATAAGCATAAGATGTTTTGTTCACACATTCCATTTGTGTGTGCAGAGAGTAATTATAGAACAGATTAGTGTTAACAATCAGTGATGAGCAGAGATAGTGAACCACTTTAATCAGTCTTCTTCAGCATATGACCTCTGTGAATATAAATATGTGTAATATACATTTACCAGTACATTGCATTCAAGAAGACCAAGTCCCTAAAGCGTTAAAAACAGAGTAGGCATCTCCAGTGCCTTTGGAGATTAACAGCAACCTGGCAGGTTGTTCCTCCAGACCAGAGAAATATGAGTTCAGCTAGGTATTGTTGTTGTTGTTGTTATTATGTGCCATCAAGTGGGACCCCACTTATAGCGACCCCTCCTTGGGTTTCTGAGGCAATATCACTACAAAAGTAGATTGCCCCATCTTTCTTCCGAGTCAGCTAGGCATAGGGAAGATAAAAGACAGTCATCAATTAAGCACATCTGTTACAGACATTAAGAAGCTCTGGTGCTATAGTCACTCCTCAGAAGGAAGGTTGGGCAATTCACTTCTGTAGTGATACCGCCTCGGAAACCAAGGAAAGGTTGCTATGAGTCGGATCTTACTCGAAGGCAGTGAGTTTGGTTTTTGGTTCTTGGTGGTATAGTGGTTAAGGCATTTGGCTGCTAATCAAAAGGCATGTGGTTTGAACCCATCAGCTGATCCACAGAAGAAAGCTAACGCAATCTGCTTCTGTAAAGATTTACAGCCTTGAAAACCCAATGGAGGTTGCGTTGAGTTGGAATCAACTCAATGGCAGTGAGTTTGGGATTTTTTGGGGGAGTGGTATGGTTGAGACATAAAACTTTGACTTTTGGAACTAGAAACTAGTTAATTTTAAGTTTTCTTTAAAAAAGAAGAAGAAGAAGAAGAAGAAGAAATCCTTATTAAAGTAACCTCTAATTAGAGCACCAAATTCTGTCCTTAGACTCTAAGCAAAACTGGGTCTGAAATCAATATAGGCACTGTTAGAAAGGATTTGAGGATTGAATCACAGAACAGGATTTGGCTCCTAGGACACAAACCACGGTACTAATCCCGGAGAAAGGATTTGGCTGTTTAAAGGATTATAAATTTTTGAAAAGTATATTCTGTTGAGAATTCTTTTCTCTTCATTTCCTGCAAATCAAATTGCTGGGGGGATATTTTCGTTATGAAAAAATTAAACAAAGTTTTCATTGTTGTTGTTTTAATTTCCTTTGTATCAAAGGGTTACCAAACTTTAAAATCCTCAGGCATTAAGTTTTATGGTTCAAAATGCCTACATATTTGAAGACTCAAGCAAATAAATTGCAAACCAACCCTCTCACCTCCCCCCAAAAAGAAAAAAACTCTGAAGTCCTTTGTGATCAGGTCAAGTTAAAAAAAAAGTCTCTTTGACTTCTGATAACGCATTTAGGAAAATAAGAAAATATTTGTTAGTTTTAAGTGACAATTATAGCACAGAATGATCTGGACAACAGAATCAAAGCAGGCTTACTTGGTGGGTTCTGTCACATCCTGGCCACCTCCCACTCTGGACACATTTTACTCTAGGGAAACAAGTGGCTGTTAATACTGTTGAAAGGTAGTAGTTTAGTAATAGGAAAATTCATTGGTTCTTGAACTTCCTCAATGGATTTGACCTTCCAGAAACCATTTGTCAAGTTCAAAAGAGAAAGAATGATAGGCAGAGAGAGAGCATGCAAAAGAAGCATTTGAAGTCATATAACAATTTGGTCTCCAACACCAAATAGCTCAATGTTCTCAAGGCCTCCCTCTGTGCACAGACCTCACTTTGATGTTATCACTAGCCATAGGCCTAGAAAATCCACTTGTGGGAGACCATGTCTAATTAATTCTTTGTTCTAAAGGGCACCCAGATGGCTTTGTCCATACCAATAGCCATCATCAGCATCACCATATTTACTTACATCAGCTCAGGATAGGACTAGATTCGTAATATAGCAATAAAGATTTGACCCTGTGGACTTTTTCCTGTTCTGAATTTTCTTCTGTTGCTCTGACAAAGGGCCCATCATTTCTGAGAAAGGAAAGGCATCAGTGGGGGTAGGGACAGTGATTGCCAGACGTCACAGCATAATAGCATTAGTCAGAATTCTCCCATGACAGAGCCCTTGCTGGGAAAGACAATTACATGTGAAAGGATGATAACCTCACAAGTCAATAACTTTCTGAGAGATCCCAGCCACTATGTACAGGTTATTAATTTGATTACCTTTCAGGGAAGCAACCAAACTTCAGGGGCCCTCTCAGGACCAAGCCAACCCTTTCAAGGTTTACCCATCTCTAATGAGCAAGGCCTTTCCAGCAATCATCTAACCACATGATTTCCTTAATTCTTAGCCAGTTGCATAATGACAAAGATAAATGTGGCTTTTTCCAGCTGCTTCTAAAATAAGTTCAAGACTGAGTTAATATAAATGGAAATATTTTTTGTTCATGTAAAGGATAAAGGGGAAAAGCCACATGTGTGGGATTTGCTAACACCTGCTAATATGAACACTGTGTGTCCTACACTGAGGACACATGAATGACAGAGACAGAATAATGACCTACTGGAACCCCAAACTGGTAAGATCCCATCAAATTTGTTCAGTTTCAGCAGGAGCTAGAATATTCCAAAAACCCAAAAATAGACTTAGTTATAAAAGAAATCTTTTCAGGATTCTTAAATCCCTATCACTTATTCAATGAAATATGACAACCCTGTTGTTTCTTAAAATAAGAGTTGAAACATGTTGGCATATCTTCATTCTGTCAATTTGTGTTTTATCGTGTTTTCATTTGTATTAGGCATATAAAGGGTAATGGGATAGCTTGAGAGTCTGAGAACAGAAAAAGTGTAATAACATTTTCAGGAAATACATCTTTCTTGAAAATGCACAGACAAATGGGAACTTCATACAGAGTGTGACTTTTTACCAAATGCAAAAAAGAGGGTTCCCTAATTATGTAAAATAAACATGTTTCTATGTACTCTAATTGTACAATTAGCCCACATTTGGGACACATTTATGGTTACTAGACACCCTCCAATTAAATGCTACCTGTGAGTAGAACACTAAAGATTGAAAATAAAGATTCAAAAAGTCTTGAACTATTGTTCTGGCCACGTTGTTGTTGTTGTTATGTGCCATCAAGTTGGCCCCGACTCATAGTGACCCCTCCTTGGGTTTCCAAGGCAGTATCACCATGGAAGTAGATTGCCCCATCTTCCTTCCGAGGAGTGGCTGGTGGGTTTGAACCGCCAGCCTTCTGGTTAGGAGTTAAGTGCCTTAGGCACTGCGCTACCAGAAGGATCTCATAACCTAATGGGAGGAAAATAGTACTCACAGACCTAAAGAACACACAAAATCCCCAAAATGGCTCTTCTTAGTGCAAGCATGCAATTGAGGGACAAAATCCCTGAAGGCTAAGTGGAAATTGGCAAGAACAGATGGGGTCAATGACACTGGGCTGGACACCTTTTCCAGGGAAATCTGAGGTTTTAGGCAGATTTGAGAAGATAACATGGCTGAAAGGATAGAAACAAAGAAGATATTCCAGTGGCGATGAAGGGAGTTAACACTGAAGCACAACTCATGTGATCGCTGTCCTGTTCCCTGCAATTCATATCCCTTCCCCTCACAAGTAAGAGTGGATATTGTTTTTACGGTTAAGTTATAAAGACTGTGTCTCTTGTGAGGTACAGCAAAGTATATTTCTGGTAGTGATAAGCAAACCAAATCAGATCAAGTGGTTCAAAGTTAATTCAAACTCTTCTATGATGTAAAAAGATAGATGTGAGCTTTGGATGGAATGTTATCATTTGTTTTATTATCTCATTTTCCTTGAGCCCAGCAATGCCTTTACTACTTCTCATGGCCATTCTTCCCAATGAATTCTTTAATAAATCAAAATACATCACAAGTCAAAAAATCTTCAGGGTGCTGCTCTACCTTCTAGATGAATCCTTTTCGATTTCTTCTTAACCAATTTCTTAAAATTCCCTCATTCTACTTTCATATATGGTACACCGATATACAGGCAAATTAAACCAGTCTAATCTATAAATACTCAGGGTCAACTTGATGTTTCTGTAATTTCTGTATCTAAAACTAGAGATTAATAAAGAAGACCATATATTAGGCACTTTCCATGCTCTAGCTATTGGGCTAAGCCCTTGCATGCATTAGCTTATTTAATCTGTATGTTGTTGTTATATGCTGTCAAGTTGGACCTGACTCATAGTGACCCCTCCTTGGGTTTCCCAGGTGATATCACTACGGAAGTAGATTGCCCAACCTTCCTTTCGAGGAGTGGCTGGTGGATTTGAACCTCCAGCCTTCTGGTTAGCAGTCAAGTGCCTTAGGCACTATGCTACCAGAGAAACTAGTATTTTCAAATTCCTAACAGATACTCATCTTTGGAAATCTGAAATTCCCAGGAATTCTTGGAAACTTTTAAAATCATAAGTTATTCTGTATTTCAGTAGCATTAATTAAGGGAAAGATAATATTTAATATTTTAGTATTTAATGTCTTAATGGTGCTTTTAAGTATTTTAGTAATATTTATAAAGAATTATAGCTTATAAAGAACATTCAGAAACTGGAAAAAGCCAGCAAAATTATTGAATAATATTAGGAAAACAGGAGCCCTGGTAGCACAGTGGTTAAGAGCTCAGCTACTAACCAAAAAGTCAGAGGATTGAACCCATCTGTTCTTCATGGGAGAAGGTTATGGTAGTTTGCTTCTGTAAAGATTTACAGCTATGGGGTACTTCGACTCTATGCTACAGGACAATTACATGGGAAAGGGTGATAACGTCACAAGTTAATAACTTTCTGAGAGATCCCGGGGCACTATGTACAGAATCCACTAGTTAACAATGGGCTTGGTATTTAGTTTTATTAGGAAAATCTAACATTTAGATCCCCTAACAAAGTTAACTTGCCTGCTAACCAGACGGCTGGCGGTTCAAACCCACCAGCCACTCCTCGGAAGGAAGGTTGGGCAATCCTACTTCCGTAGTGATACTGCCTCGGAAACCCAAGGAGGGGTCTCTATGAGTCGGGGCCGACTCAACGGCACATAATAACAACAACAACAACAACAACAAAGTTAACAACATTACACAGACTCACATGTCAAAATTGCTAATGTAAGAAATTAGTTTACTTCCAAACTTGCTATTTCTCGAAACAGTATGCATAAAGTACACTATACATATAAACTTATTGATATTATTCCATTCACGGGAGCTCTGGTAGCATAGTGGCTAAGACACTTGCCTGCTAACCAGACGGCTGGCGGTTCAAACCCACCAGCCACTCCTCGGAAGAAAGGTTGGGCAATCCTACTTCCGTAGTGATACTGCCTCGGAAACCCAAGGAGGGGTCGCTATGAGTCGGGTTTGACTCGATGGCACATAACAACAACAACATTCCATTCACAAGAATGGCTCACCTTTAGTTGCAGCCAGAGGCAAAAACATACATTTGTAACATGACTTACCAATTTTCTACTATTGTGTAACAAATTTCTACAAATTTAGCAGATTAAAAAACACAAATATATTATCTCATTCATTCTGTTATGTCAGGGTCAACCAGGGAGAAATCAAAGTGTCAACTGAAGCTGTGGTTCTCACCTGGGACTTGGAGTTGTTATCAGAATTAATTTCCTTTTATTTATAAGACTCAAGTCCCCATTTTCCTGCTAGCTACCAGCTGGGGATTGCTCACACAACTAATGTGTCTGATTCATAGATCATTCTCTTGGTTACTATGTTGTATTTTTAATTCTTATTAACTAGAAGGACAAGCCATCCCTTTTCTCCACTCCCCACTCCAAGTATGTTGGAGCTTAAGTTTTTCTTTAAGATCTTAAGCAGAAGCACATTTGTGAGCAGCATGTTCATGATTCAGCGAAATCCTTGAGTGTACAAAGGGATATCCAGAGCTAAATTTGGAGGTGAGGGCTGGAAATTGCCGAATTTCTCTGCTTAAGGACATGGGGGTAATCCCATATATTTACGGTCAGCTGATTTTCAACAAAAGTGCCAAAATATTCAAGGAGGAGAGAATAGTTGTCTGAACAAATGGTGCTGAGACAACTTGATATTCTCATTGAAAACAACAAAGCTAGACTCCTACCTATATTATATACAAAAAATTAACTCAAAAATGAATCAAAGACTTGTCAGAGCTAAATGTAAGAGCTAAAATAAAGAAATTTTTAGGAGAAAAAAAGATATACATCTTCATAACTTGGATTTGGTAGTGGTTTCTTACATATGATACTAAAGCACAAGCAGCCAAATTAAAAGTAGATAAATTGGAGATCACCAGAATTAAAAACCTTTGGTCTTTAAAGGACCTATAAAGAAAGTAAAAATACAAACCTCAGAATAGGATAAAATATTTTCAAATCATATATCTTATAAGAATCTGGTGTTCAGAATATTATAAAGAACCTGGAATTACAACCTGTCAATAAAAAAAAAAAAATGAACAAGAGATTTAAATAGACATTTCTCCAAAGAAGATATACAAATGGATGATAAATACATGAAAAGATGCCTAACATAATTAGTCATTAAGGAAATACAAATAAAAACCACAATGAGATACTACTTCACACCCACTAGGAGTAGTGAAGAAAAAAAAAAAAAAGAATAAGAATTAGGAACGATGTGGAGAATTTGGAAACTTCATTCATTGCTGGTGGGAATGCAAAATGGTACAACCATTGTGGAAAGTAGTTTGACAATAGCTTAGAAAATTAAACATGGAGTCACCATATGATAAGCCACTGTACTCCTACAAACAAATGAAGGGAATTAAAAATGTATGTTCATTCAAAAACTTGTATGTGAATGTTCATAGCAGCATTATTCATATTAGCCAAAAAAATGAAACCACCTAAATATCCATAAAGTGATGAATGGAAAAAAACAATGTGATATATCTTTAAATAGAAAATTATCCAGCCATGAAGGAAACGATGTACTTGCTATGATGTGGATAAATCTCAAAAGCATTATACTAAGTGTAAGAAGCTGTACCCAAAAGCCATGTGTTATATTATTCCATTTATTTAGGCAAATTCATAGAGCCAGAAAGTAGATTAGTGGTTGCAAGAGGCCAGAGGAAGGGGGGATGAGGACCAACAGGTGCTGGGTATAGGGTATCATTTTAGGGTAACAAAAATCTGGAATTAGTAGATTTTGCTTACACAATATATATACTAAAAGTCACTGAACTGTATACTTCTAAAAGGTGAATTTTATAGTAGATGAAATATATCTCAAAAGGAATACGAACTTGAGTTTTGTTCCTAAGAAGACGAAGAAAGAAGCAGGAACAGGAAGAAGAAAGAGATGCAGGAGTTATATTGTGGAATTAAAAATGTAAATACGAAATTAGAAATGTAATATTTAATATAGTTTTGCAATAAAAAGCCACTATTAAGGCCAGCAAAAGGGCGGGCCCCAGTTCCAGGAACAGGGGCAAGGCAAGGATGACTAAGCCCTGAACTCAACCATACCA
>NW_006921801.1:1915123-1915869 GCF_000298275.1 Orycteropus afer afer | reverse complement strand
TGCTTTTGCATCAAGAGACGTCTTTCGTGAGTGATTTCGGGTGGCGTTATCCCTGACTTGGGTTGGGGGAGCCTTGGTGAAGGGGAACCCAACAATATGACTGGAAACTAACTGAGCCTTATTTGTCAAAAAGAACAAGGGTCATTTCAAGATTAAAGTGTCTACTATTCAGTGTTAAGATGTTGAAATATTAAATTCTTTCCATCTGACAAAAATCCCAGTGAGGTTTGATAAATACATAAATCTTTATATGAATGAAATGTTTGTCTTTGGGATTTGTGTGTGTGTGTGTGTGTGGGAATTAGATAAGAGGACTGAGTTCTAAAAGTGGGTCAATGCACCATGGAACAGGGACGTAATGTGAGGAACAAAGATAGCATCCACAAACAGAGCTAGCTTGTGAGTAGCTTGAAGGTGGAGTCAAAGGTGGATGAGGGAATGTGATCCTTTGGACATATGCAGAAATCGGGGAAAATGCTTGATGTCCCATAATCATGGAATAGAGTTTCTGCATAATGTTACCAAAATCTTAATGGCAAGAGTGACTCTAGCACACACCTAGGTAATAAGTAAAAGTTAGTGTAAGAATGATTAATATTAAGTCTTTCCTATGAGATGTAGAGAGCCAAAGTATGATCTTGAATATATCCCTCCTAAATTTAGAGAACATCTAAAGAACAGATTTGATGCATTGAACACCAATGACCGAAAGCTAGATGAATTATGGGAAGATATCAAGAACATTA
>NW_006921801.1:1874324-1913579 GCF_000298275.1 Orycteropus afer afer | reverse complement strand
GTATAGCAGGGATTGTGGGGCTGGTGCGGGATCGGGCAGTGTTTCGTTCTGCTGTGCATGGGGTCGCTATGAGTCGGAAACGACTCGATGGCACTTAACAACAACAACAACAACGAGATGTAGATCAGGCCTACCCCAATGAGGGCAACATATGTTTCTAAACTTAAGTCTCCATTTTGCAATGTGTAAATTGAGAAATTTGGTCTAGATCCTTTTCCATTCCAGAATTGTTATACCCTAGAAGAATAAAAACTGAGGAAAGCAACATTATTTACAATAGCCACCCAAAGGATGAAGTACTTAGGATTAAATCTAACTGGAGATGGAAAAGATCTATATAAAGGAAACTACAAAGCACTACTGTAAGAAACCATAAAGGACTTACATAAATGGAAGAATATACCAAGTTCAAGGATAAGAAGGCTTAATATTGTGAAAATTTCAATACTACCCAAAGAAATCTACAGATATAATGCAATCTGATCCAGATTCTCCTATCATTCTTTAAAAAGATGGAAAAACTAATCACCAATTTTGTATGGAAAGGAATCAAAACCAAGTAAGCAAACTCACTGCCATCGAATCGATTCAACTCATAGTGACCCTTCCTTGGGTTTCCAAGGTGGTATCTCTATGGAAGTAGATTGCCCAATCTTCCTTCCAAGAAGTGGCTGGTAGATTTGAACTGCCAGCCTTCTGGTTAGTAGTCAAATGCTTTAGACACTACACTACCAGAGAGACCCCAAATAAACAAAGCACTACTAAAGAAGAACAAAGTAGGAGTTCTCACACTTCCTGATCTCAAAACCTACTATACAGCTATAGTAGTCAAAACAGCCTGGCATTAGTACAATGACAGGCACATAGACCAATGGAACAGATTGAGAACCCAGAAGAAAATCCATCCACCTAGAAACAGCTGATCTTTGACAAAAGGCCAAAACCCATTAAATGGGTAAGAGGTAATCTCTTTAACAAATGGTGCTTGCAAAACTGGATATTCATTTGCAGACAAATGAAACAGGATCCATATCTCACACCTTGTACAAAAACTAACTCAAGATGGATCAAAGGCATAAATGAAAAACTTAAAACTACAAAGATCATCAAAGAAAAAAATAGAGGCAAACTTAAGGACCATAATATATGGCATAAATACATTATCAAACATACCTGAAAATAAGCAAACAGCAGAAGACAAATGGCAGACCATTGGGACCTCATAAAAATTAAACATGTAAGTGTATCAAAAGGCTTCACAAAGACAATAAAAAAAGAACTTACAGACTGGTAAAAGGTTTTTGGCAATGACTTATTGGACATTGGACTAATATCTAAAATTTGTGGAAAACTTCAACACCTCAATGACAAAAAGATAAAATGTCAAATTAAGAAATGGGCGGAGGACATGAATAGACACTTCATCAAAGAAGACATTCAGGTACCCAAAAAACACATGAAGAAATGTCAGTGATCATTAGCCATTAGAGAGATGCAAATCAAAATAACAATGACATATCATCTTACCCAGCATAATAGCAAAAATAAAATAAAATTTTTTAAAAAGGCAACAAATGCTGGCAATAATGTGAAGAAACAGGAACCCTCATATAAAACTGGTGGTACTGTAAAATGGTGCAGCCACTGTAGAAAACTAATGGCACTTCCTTAAAATGTTGGAAATAGAAATACTATATATTATCCAGCAATCTCACTACTAAAAACATATCCTAGAGAAATAAGAGCTGTGATATGAACAGAAAGAACACCCATGCTCATTTCAGCATTATCCACAATAGCAAAAAGGTGGACTCAACCCAAGTGTTCATCAACAGATGAATACATAAACAAACTATGGTACATACACACAATGGAATACTATGCAATGTTAAAGAATAACACCTGCAAAACACCTCAAAACACCTGAACCTAGAGGACATTATGCTGAGTAAATTAGTCAACCACAAAAGGACAAATATTGTGTGAGATCACCACTATAAAAAGTCAAGAAAAGGTTTACATGCAGAAAGAAATATTCTGTGAGGATTACCAGGGGTGGGAGGGGAAGGATAAACCACTAACTACAGAGTAGACATGCATTAACTTGAGTGAAGGGAAAGACAATATGCAATAAGGGGGGCATCAGCACAAACCAATCAAGGCAAAGGAAGACACTGGGAAGAGCACAAGAGTTAAAGGCAACAAGGTGAATACTATTACATATACAACCCTGTAATAACAATAATCTGTGTTAGGTGCCATCAGATAGGCTTCGGCTCATAGTGACCCCATGTACAATGGAACGAAAAACTGCCCAATCCTGTGCCAGCCTCACAGTCCTTGCTATACCTGAGCCCATTTTTGCAGCCACTGTGTCAATCCATCTCACTGAGGGCCTTCCCCTTTTCCATTGACCCTCCATTTTGTTGTTGTTGTTAGGTGCCATCGAGTAGTCTCTGACTCATAGCAACCCTATGCACAGCGGAATGAAACACTGCCAGGTCCTGTGCCAGCCTCATGATCCTTGCTATACTGAGCCCATTATTGCAGCCACTGTGTCTATCCATCTAGTTGAGGACCTTCCCCTTCTTCATTGACCCCCCACTTTAACAATCATGACATCCTTCTCCAGGGAATTGTTCCTTCTGATAACATGACCAAAGTAGGTGAGACAAAGTCTGGCCATTCTCACTTCCAAGGAGCATTCCAGCTGCACTTCCTCCAGGACAGATCTGTTAGTCCTTTTAGCAGTCCATGGTACTCTTAGCATTCTTCTCTGCCACCACAACTCAAAAGCATCAACTCTTCTTTGGTCTTCCTTATTCATTGTCCAGCTCTCACATGCATAAGAGGTGAATGAAAATACCATGGCTTGGGTTGGGTGCAACTTAGTCTTCAAGGAGACATCTTTGCTCTTCATCACTTGAAAGAGTGATGAAACTACATAGTTTGATGTCTTGACTGCTGCTTCCATTGGTATTGATTGTAGAGCTAAGTAATGTGAAATCCTTGACAACTTCAATCTTTTCTCCATCCTCCATGAAGATAATTATTGGACCAGTTGTGAGGATTTTCATTTTCTTTATACTGAAGTGTAATCCATACTGCAGACTGTAGTCTTTAATTTTCATTAAGTGCTTCATCCTCACTTTCAGCAAGCAAGGTTGTGTCATCTGCATATCACAAGTTGTTAATGAGTCTTCCTCCAATCCTGATGTAACATTCTTCTTCAAATAATCCAGCTTCTCGGATTATTTGTTCACCATGCAAATTGAATAAGTATGGTGAAATCATACAACCTTGATGCACTCCCTTCTTGATTTTGAACCATGCAGTATCCCCTGTTCTGTTAGAATGACAGCCTTCTGGTCTATGTATAGGTTCCCCACAAGTACAATCAAGTGTTCTGGAATTCCCATTCTTCTCAATGTTATCCACAATTTGTTACAATCCACATAATAAAATGCTTTTGCAAAGTCAATAAAACATTAAATAAACATCTTTCTGGTGTTCTTTGTTTTCAGCTAAGATCCATCTGACATCAGCAATGATATCCCTTGTTCCACATCCTCTTCTGAATTCAGCTTGCATTTCTGGAAGCTCTCTGTCAGTACACTGCTCCAATCGTTTTTGAATTATCTTCAGTTAAGATTTTGCTTGCGTGCAATATTAATGATATTGTTCAATAATTTCCACATTCTGTGGGATCACCTTTCTTTAGAATGGTGATCAAATATGGTTGGAATGGTACAAATATGGATCTCTTCCAGTCAGTTGGCCAGGTAGCTGTCTTCCAAATCTCTTGGCATAACTGAGTGAGTGCTTCCAGTGGGGCATCCATTTGTTGAAACACCTCAGTGACTATTCTGCCAATTCCTGGAGCCTTGTTCTTTGCCAATTCCTTCAATGCAGTCTCTATTTCTTCCTTCAATACCATTGGTTCTTGATCAAATCCATTGGTTCTTGAAATGGATGAACATCAACAAACTCTTTTTGGTACAGTGACTCTGTGTATTCCTTCCATCTTCTTTTGATGCTTCCTGCATCATTCAAAATTGTCCCATAGAATCTTTCAATATTGCAACTCAAGGCTTAATTTTTTTCTTCAGTTCTTTCAGCTTGAGAAATGTCGAGCATGTTCTTCCCTTTCGGTTCTCTAACTCCAGGTCTTTGCACACTTCATTATAGTAATTGGCTTTGTCTGCTCGAGCTGCTCTTTGAAATCTCTGTTCAACTCTTTTATCTAGTCATTTCTTCTATTTACTTTAGCTACTCTCCACTCAAAGGCAAGTTTCAGAGTCTCTTCTGACATCCATTTTGGTCTTTTCTTCCTTTCTTGTCTTTTTAATGACCTCTTGCTTTCTTCATGGATGATGTTCTTGGTGTCATCCCACAGTTTCTCTGGTTTTCGGTCACTGGTGTTTAAGGCATCAAATCTATTCTTTAAATAGTCTCTAAATTCAGGAGGGATATTATCAAGGTCATATTTTGGCTCTCGTGGATTTGTTTTAATTGTCTTCAACTTCAAATTGAGCTTGTATATGAAAGTTGATGGTCTGTTCCACAATCAGCTCATGGCCTTGTTTTGGCTAAAGATATTGTACTTCTCCATCACCTCTTGCCACAGATGTAGTCAATCTGATTTCTACGTATTTCATCTGATGAAGTACATGTGTATAATTGTCACTTATGTTGTTGAAAAAAGGTATTTGCAATGAATAAGTTGTTGGTCTTGCAAAATTCTATCATGTGATCTCCAGCGTTATTTCTATCACCAAGGCAACATTTTTCAACTACTGGTAACCTTTCTTTGTTGCCAACTTTTGCATTCCACTCACCAGTGATAATTAACGTATCTTGATTGCATGTTCAATCAATTTCAGACTGCAGAAGTTGGCAGAAATCTTCAATATCTTCATCTTTAGCATTGGTGGTTGGTGCATACATTTGGATAATAGTAGTATTAACTGGTATTCCTTGTAGGTGTATGGATATTATCCTATCACTGACAGTGTTGTACTTCAAGACAGATCTTGAAACAGTCTTTGTGACAATGACCATTCCTCTTCAATTTGTCATTCCCAGCATACTTGATCACATGGAAGTCTGATTCAAAATGGCCAAAACCAGTCCATTTCAGCTCACTAATGCCTAGGATAGTGGTTTTTAAGTGTTGCATTTCATTTTTGACAACGTCCAATTTTCTTAGATTCATACATCATACATTCCATGTTCCAATTATTATTGGATGTTTGCATCTGTTTCTGCTCATTTTGAATAGTGCCACATCAGCCAATGGAGGTCCTGAAAGCTTTACTTTATCCATATTGTTAAGGTTTTCTCTACTCTGAGGAATCAGCTCTTCTGAGTCAAAATTTGAGTGCCTTCCAACCTGATGGGCTCATCTTCTGGCACAATGCCGGTCAGTGTTTCAGGGCTGTTCATAAAGTTTCCAGTAACATATCAGACAGTGTTTCACTGCTATACATAAGGTTTCCACTGGCCAATTATTTGAGAAGTGGATGGCCTCTTCCTTCATCCAAGTCTGTCTAAGCCTAGAAGCTCTTATGAAACCTCTCTACCATGAGTAACCTGCTGACATTTTTCAACACAGTGGCAAAGCCTCCAGCCTCACAGGAACAGGTAAGCCACCACAGGATGACAAACTTACAGACAAGTTCATCCCCCTTGTTTTTGTTGTTGTTATGTGCCGTTGAGTCGGACCGACTCATAGCTACTCCTCCTTGGGTTGCCGTGGCAGTATCATTATGGAAGTAGATTGCCCAACCTTCCTTCCGAGGAGTGGCTGATGGGTTTGAATGGCCAACCTTCTGGTTAGCAGTCAAGTGCCTTAGGCACTATGCTAAGTTGTTCTTAAACCCTCTGCATCTACCTACATCAGGCTTCAGCCTTAAGATAGGGCCACCGCAAGTGAAAAGCATCCTCCAAGCCTTGGGCCTGTCTCCCTCAGGCTTAATATAGAGCCACCCCAAGTGAAAAGCAGTTTCCAAGACCCCTGCTGGTCTATCTTAGGTCCCAGCCTTAGTAAAGAGCCACATCCAAGTGAAAAGCGGCGTCCAAGCCCTGGGCCTGCCTACCTCCACTTTACCAAGCATGATATCCTTCTCCAGGAAATGGACATGACAAATAATCTAGGAGTGTATATATAAATAGACACTCAAGCTAAGCACATGTGTGAAGGTGAATAGAACTATACCCATAAGCATATATAGGTTTGACAGAAGATGTTTCTTTGTATGTATTTATAAGGGCTGGAAATATATCCATAAATACAGTATAACACACAGAGGGAAAAGTTAAGAAAATTTCTTAGCAATAACAAAACACTTTGCATGAATGAGTCACTGGGACTGGAGTCTCACCATCATAGCCTCAGGGGACATAAGGTCAATTGGCATAATATAGTCTACAAAGATAATCTTCGACATTCTGCTTTGGTGAGTAGGGACTGGTGCCTTAAAAGCTTGTGAATGTCCATCTAAAGCATAACTATTTGTCTCTCCCTATCTGGAAAAAAGAGTGAAGACAATCAAGGACACATGGAAAAAATTAGACAACAGGACTAATGGACCACTTGAACATGTGCCTCCACAACCCTGAGACCAGAAGAACTAGGTAGTGCCCAGCTACCACTGCTGACCCCCATGAAAGCAATCAGATAAGAGGTGATCCTCTTATTACGGATACACTTGGAAAAGAATGTGGAACAAAATTCAAAATAATAATAATATAATAAAAAGACCAGCCATAATGATCTGATAGACCATGTAGATCAGTGGGACCCCTGAGACTATGGCCCTTAGACACCCTTTAAGCCTAGAACTGAACTCACGCTGGTGACTAAACTTTCAACCAAAAAACACACAGGCCTATAAGGTGACAACACCACCAGAGATAAATAAAATTTCAAATATGTCCATTAGAAAAGTCAAAACAATACCATCAAGTACCTGCTAACAGAGACATAAATCAAAGTTCATTTCAACTGGACATTAAAGGCAAGAGAGACTATCCTCTAGATGTACACAGTAACTCTTAAAAAAAAAAAAAGTGAAACAAAACTCAAAATCATAAAAAAGACCAGGTTTACTGGTCTGATAGATATTGCTGAGACCCTCAAGACTACAGCCCCTAATCACCCTTTTGGCCTGGGATTGAAGTCACTTCCTTGGCTTAACTTTCAGCCAAATAATAGCCCAGTCTAGGAGATGAACAATTACACCAAGAGATGAACAATTACAATTGCACTCCATAGAACAAGTCATTCACGGAAGATCAGAAGGGTAGCACTTGCGCAGGGAGAAAGCTCAGAGGGCAGGAATGCATGGGGAAGAAGGACACAGGGAAGAGGTAACCAACAACAGGGAGGAAATGGGAAGAGAGCTGTTACATTGTGGGGATTACAAATCAATTTCATGAAACAAAATGTGTATGAACTGTTGAGTGGAAAATGAATTTGCTCTGTAAACTTTCACCCAAATCACAACAAAAGGTTAAAAAAAAAAAAAAAAAAAGTAACACTTAAAAACTCAAGGGTCAAGCCTGCACAGTGTTTAGAAATGGTTTTAAATTAAAGTAATCTAGTGTAGTGCCTAAGGCATTTTGATGGCTAACCAGAAGGCTGGGGGTTCAAATCCACCAGCCACTCCTCGGAAGGATGATTGGGCAATCTATATCCGTAGTGATACCACCTTGGAAACCTAAGGAGGAGTCACTATGAGTCAGATCTGACTCTACAGCAGTGAGTTTGGTTTTGGTTTTTTAAATTTCAAAATGGAGTAAAACCTAGGGAGCAGTTCTACTGTGTAACACATGTGGTTGTCATGAGTCAGAGTCAACTTAACAGCCTGAAACAACTTTAACAACAATTTCTTACCTAAGGGATTTTCTATTCTACTCTGGTAACTTTCTATATTTAAGGAACAATGTCCCACAGACAGCCTTGTTCCTATAGTCAAACACTCTCGTATGAACTTAATCCAACAAAATCAATAGTGAGCTTTTTACTCTTGTCCCTCTATAATCAAAACTTATGAAGAAGGTGTGCAATGATCAAAAATGAGATTTTCAGGTCAGACAGGTCTCCTTTCATCTAGAACGTAAGCTCAGTAAGGACAGGGGCAGTGTCTCTTTCATCATTACAACCCCAACACCTGGGCAACAATGACTGACACAAATTAAATGTTTAATTAATGTGCCTCCAGCAGTCAAGAAATCAAATGATGTACTGCATTGGGAAAATCTGCTACAAAAGATATTTTTAACGTGTCAAAGAGCAAAAATGTCACTTTGGAGACTAAGATCTGCCTGACCCCAGCCGTGGTATTTTCAATAGCCTCATATGCGTGAATGGGGAAGACTGAAGGACTCATGCATTTGAATTATGGTGTTGGAAAAGAATATTAAATATGCCATGCACTGCCAGAAGAACAAACAATTACGTTTTGGATGAAGTGCAACCAGAACGCTCCTTAGAAGTGACATGGTGAGACTTTGCCTCTCATGCTTTGCTCATGTTGTCAGGAGGGAACAGTCTCTGGAGAGGATATCATACCAAGTAAGTCAGAGAAAAAGAGGAAGATCCTCAAGGAGATGGATTGACACATGGCTTCAGCAATGGGCTGAAGCATAGCAGAAATTGTGATGCTGGCATAGGATCACGCAGTGTTTTCAGTTGTTGTATACAGGGGCACTGTAAGTCAGAACTAAATTGATGGCATGTAAAAACAACAATAACAACAGAATGAATGGCAGTTCAAATACCAGTCTTCCATTTATCTATGCCTTTGAAGCAATGTCTTAATTCCCTAAACCTCCATTTTCTCATCTGCGGAATGAAGATAATAGTACCTTCCTCATAGAACTATGTGGCATGACTCAAATTTGAAGTGAAAGAGCTGCAAACATCCACTAATAATTGGAACATGGAATGTAGGAAGTATGAATCTAGGAAAATTGGAAATTGTCAAAAATGAAATGGAATACATAAAGATTGATATCCTAGGCATTAGTGAGCTGAAATGGACCAGTTTGGGCCATTTTGAATCAGATAACCATATAATCTACTATGCCGGAAATGACAAACTGAAGAGGAATGGCTTGGCATTCATCATTGCAAAGGACGTTTCAAGATCTGTTCTGAAGTACAATGCTGTCAGTGATAGGATAATATCCATATGCCTACAAGGAAGACTAGTTAATATGACTATTATTCAAATTTATGCACCAACCACCAAAACCAAAGATGAGGAAATTGAAGATTTTTATCAACTTCTGCAGTTTGAAATTGACGAAACATGTAATCAAGATGTGTTGATTATCACTGGGAATTGGAACGCAAAAGTTGGAAACAAAGAAGAATCACCGCTATTTGGAAAATTTGGCCTTGGTGACAGAAATAATGCTGGAGATCACATGATAGGATTTTGCAAGACCAATGACTTATTCCTGGCAAATACTTTTTTTCAACAACACAAATGGTGGTTATACATGTGGACTTTGCCAGATGGAGTACACAGAAATCAGATTGACTAAATCTGTGGCAAGAGATGATGGAAAAGCTCAGTATATTCAGCCAAAACAAGGCCAGGAGCTGAATGTGGAACAGACCATCAACTGCTCATATGCAAGTTCAACCTGAAGTTGAAGACAATTAAAACAAGTCCACAAGAGCCAAAATATGTCTTTGAATATATCCCTCCTGAATTTCAAGACCATCTAAAGGATAGATTTGATGCATTAAACACCAGTGACTGAAAACCAGGAGAATTGTGGGATGACATCAGGAGCACCATCCATGAAGAAAGCAAGAGGTCATTATAAATATGAAAAAGAAAGAAAAGACCAAAATGGATGTCAGAAGAGACTCTGAAACTTGCCCTTGAGCAAAGAGTAACTAAATCAAATGGAAGAAATGACAAGAAAAAAAAGCTTAACGAAGATTTCAAAGAGCAGTTCAAACAGACAAAGCCAATTACTACAATGAAAGGAGCAAAGACCTGGAGTTAGAAAACCAAAAGGGAAGAACACACTCAGCATTTCTCAAGCTGAAAGAACTGAGGAAGAAATTTAAGCCTCGAGTTGCAATATTGAAAGATTCTATGGGCAAAATATTGAATGATGCAGGAAACATCAAAGGAAGATGGAAGAAATACACAGAGTCACTGGACCAAAAAGAACTGATCGATGTTCATCTGTTTCAGGGGGTGGCATATGTTCAAGAACCAATAGTATTAAAGGAAGAAGTCAAAGCTGCATTGAAAGAATTGGTGAAGAACAAGGCTTCAGGAATTGACGGAATACCCATTGCGATGTTTCAACAAACAGATGCCCCACTAGAGGCACTCACTCAGTTACGACAAGAGATTTGGAAGACAGTTATCTGGCCAACTGACTGGAAGAGATCCATATTCGTACCCATTCCAAAGAAAGGCGATCCCACAGAATGTGGAAATTATCACACAATATCATTAATATCACACGCAAGTAAAATCTTACTGAAGATAATTCAAAAACGGTTGCAGCAGTATATTGACAGAGAACTTCCAAAGGTGCAGGCTGGATTCAGAAGAGGACATGGAACAAGGGATATCATTGCTGATGTCAGATGGATATTGGCTCAAAGCAAAGAATTCTAGAAAGATGTTTACTTGTGCTTCACTGACTATGCAAAAACATTTCATTGTACAGATCATAACAAATGTGTATAATATTGAGAAGAATGTACTTGTGGGGAACCTGTACATAGATCAAGAGGCTGACTTTCAAACAGAACAATGGGACACTGCATGATTTAAAATCAAGAAGGGAGTGCATCAGGGTTGTATCCTTTCACCATATCTGTTCAATCTATATGCTGAACAAATGATCTGAGAAGCTGGACTATATAAAGAAGTACATGGCATCAGGACTGGAGGAAGAATCATTAAGAACCTGTGATAAGCTGATGACACAACTTTGCTGATGAAGATGGAAGACTATAGTTTGCAGTATGGATTACATCTCAATATAAAGAAAATAAAAATCCTCACAATTGGACCTATAAGCAGCATCACAATAAGTGGAGAAAAGATTGAAGTTGTCAAAGACTTCACATTGCTTGGTTCGACAATCAACACCAATGGAAGCAGCAATCAGGACATCAGACAACATATAGCACTGGGCAAATCAGCTGCAAGGATCTCTTTCAAATGATGATGATGAGGAAAAATGTCTCCTTGAGGACTAAGGTGCACCTGACACAAGCCATGGTATTTTCAATCGCCTCTTATGCATGTGAGAGCTGGACAATAAATAAGGAAGACAAAAGAAGAGCCAATGTTTTTGAGTTGTGGTGTTGGCAAAGAATGCTGAGAGTACCATGGACTGCTAAAAGAACTAACAAATCTGTCCTGGAGGAAGTGCAGTTGGAATGCTCCTTGGAAGCGAGAATGGCCAGACTTTGGTCATGTCAGAAGCGACCATTCTCTGGAGAAGGATGTCATGCTCAGTAAGGTGGAGGGTTGACGAAAGAGAGGAAGGCCCTCAATGAGATGGATTGACACAGTGCCAGCGGCAATAGGCTCAAGTATAGCAAGGATCGTGGAGCTGGCACAGGACAGGGTGATGTTTTGTTCTGCTGTGCATAGGGTCACTATGAGTCAGAGACCACTCGACGGCACCTAACTATTCTGAGGTATAGTGTGTGCAAGGAGATTAGCGCAAAATACGGCACATAGCACTGACTCAGTCCAGAGTTCCTGTTGCTATTGTTATGGCAATCTGTCTTGGAAGCATTTCTTGGTATAAATATAAATGTGTCTTTAAACAAGTGGCTGTTTGTCATATGAGTCCAACTTTAAAAAAGTGGTAGCTTGTCATATGAGTCCAACAATTAGAGCATTGTAAGGATAAAACAGTTTCAATTCAAGCAAAAGGCCAACCCAAATAATTTAGTACTAATGAGGGGGCCACTGTTAGCACACAATAAGAGACCTAAGACTGAAGGGACAAAGATGACACTTCAATTCTGATCCCACACAGGTACACAGAAAGCACTGTGAGAAGAGTATTGCCCTCTTTTTTCACCTTCCAATACTTCCAAGGCCTCTAAGCTTCAGCCAGATCCTGTTTCCATCTTTATGACTTTGGAAATTTCAATGGAAATCAGAAGTACTGATGGGAAATCTATGAATGAAAGAATCTCACTGCTTTAATTCATACCACTCTTCAGTTTTACAAATTAGCAAGTGAACAAACCAGTTTTAAAGAATAAAGACAATGCCACATAAAACACACTCCTCTTATTTATCTTGACAAGGCATGGTTCCATTTTAATGATTTATGTTAATGTTTTATTGTACAGTGGTTATTCCCTGAAGTGCATTTTATAAGACTAATGAAGTCTTAGTAATCCCAGACATCTTCTCCAGTGTTCTCTTATTATGTTTTTGCTGAGAACTTGTGTGGAGGAGACCACCAACCATCATGTGAGTAAGGAAGTGTGTGGATTAGTGAAATAAGGATCAGTCAAGTTCTACAGTAGTGATGAGTCCACAGGCAGTTCCAGTGGGATTCTGGGTTTTCACACAAAAATGGCTTATTGGTCTTCATTACAATGAGAGATGAGCAAACTGCTGTGTTTAAGATTCATCAAACTTCAAACCTTTTTTTTTCCCAAATGTTTTGGTTTTGCCAAAATCCAAAACACGTTTTGCCCTCAGCATTTTTCCCTTCATTTTCAAACCTCTGTGTATTTTAAGGGAAATTTAATCCTTATGTTTCTGACTCATTTACACTTAACACGTGAACATGTTGTTTCATAAGAGTTATTTGAAGTCTATGAAGACTTGTAAGTCATCTCAAGCCCTTTTTCCATAGTGGCAGGAAGCTCTGTGTTGCAGAGACATGTGAACTCGAATGCCCAATGAGTGCAATTGGTTTGAAACTCAAGATTTCACAAGACACAATGTTAAATTGAGTTCAACTTGGTAAAACCCATCCTTTTCCCCATAATCACTATCCTATACTTTGGAGCTTCTCTTTTAACAGTGAAATAGCTAGCTGAGGTCACCAAAGAGTGATTCTTGACATTCCTGTGATATTTATCATAAGCTGGATTTCCATAGAAGTGCCACCAGGGCTCCTTCCAGAGGAAGCAGCTGAGGTCATTTGCTATTCTGTGACAAGTGAAATACACTGATGTTCTAGACTCTGTGGCTGTCAGCCACAATCCTAATGGAAGTCACTATCTCCTGGCTGTTCAAGAACCCTTCTCTTCATCCTCTTTGATCTCCCCCAGATGAGATCAAAGAGTTTATAATATACTGTATAGTGTGTAATAGTCTATCAAACCTGGGTTCAAATATCAGTACTACCACTTCTTAGCAGGTACACAGGGGGTTTAGGGATCTAAGAAATCTTTCTTGTACTAGAGATTCAGAATAAAACATCAAAGCACTGGGCAAGGTTTAGAGTTTGAATCCAGAGACTGTGACAGTAGATGGGATAGGTGAAGGAGGAGGCTTCAATTCCTTCCCTATTCCTTTGCCCAGTCCTTTCATCTTACCCTGTCTCTTAACCAGCAATTTGCACTGTGACGGGACCTATATGGATCTGGAAAAGTTTGGTATAGTTGAGACTCCCAGATCCATCTCCTGATTCTTCCTGAAACGTATGCATAAATCTTGGGTCTCCTGAAGTTTCTCTAGGCCAAGAATAATTTGCAATGATTGTTGTTGTTGTTGCTGTTATGTGCCATCAAGTCAGTCCTGACTCATAGTGACCCCTCCTTGGGTTTCCAAGGCAGTATCTCTATGGAAGTAGATTGCCCAACCTTCCTTCCGAGGAGTGGCTGGGGGGTTTGAACTGCCAGCCTTCCGGTTTGCAGTAAATCAATCAAATCTAAGCTTGTATCTTACCTCCTTGCTTCTGTCACTTCTTAGTTGCTTGATGTTCAGAAGTTAACGTACATCTCTCAGTTTCTGCAGTTTCTTCACCAGGAGATTAAAAAACAAAACAAACCTGTTTCTTAGCATGATTGCACAAATTAAATGAGATCATACATGTTAAGTGCTTAATGAGCAAATGTTAAGGGCACAATAAATGGCAGTTGTACTTGTTGCTATTATTATTGCTGTTATTCTTGTTGTCAGACCAGCTCCTGTAAGATCCTGATATCTACAGTCCTTCTCACTCACTGCATACAACCTTCTTCCCCATCCCAATATTTGAATAGGAATGGATATCTAAGAGGAGAATTTTGCACTATTTTTTTGATCTCTTACCTGTTGCTGGCTGGACAATGAATAAGGAAGACCAAAGAAGAGTTGATGCTTTTGAGTTGTGGTGCTGGCGAAGAATGCTGAAAGTACCGTGGACTGCTAAAAGAACTAACAGATCTGTCCTGGAGGAAGTGCAGCCAGAATGCTCCTTGGAAGCAAGAATGGCCAGACTTCGTCTCACCTATTTTGGTCATGTTGTAAGGAGGGACCATTCCCTGGAGAAGGATGTCATGCTTGGTAGGGTGGAGGGTCGACGAAAGAGGGGGAGGCCTTCAACGAGATGGATTGATATGGTGGTTGCGATGATGGGCTCAAGTATAGCAGGGATTGTGGGGCTGGCGCGGGATCGGGCAGTGTTTCGTTCTGCTGTGCATGGGGTCGCTATGAGACGGAAGCGACTCGACAGCACTTAACAACAACAACAACCTGTTGCTGTTCAGTTGACTCACCCACAATCACCCTAAAGGATGGAGTAGAACTGCCCTACAGGGTTTCCAAGGCTGCAAATCTTTATGAAAGCAAACTGTCATGTCTTTCTCCTATAGAGTGGCTAGTAGATTTTAACCACCTAACATTCAGTTCTGGTAGCCTAAGGTACTTGACTGTTAACTAGAAGGCTGGCGGTTCAAACCCACCAGCCACTCCTTGGAAGGAAGACTGGGCAATCTACTTCTGTAGAGATACCACCTCAGAAACCCAAGGAGGATTCGATATGAGTTGGGATCTATTGTCTGTCTTCCTCCTGTGTCTGCACATGTTTCTTTGTCTGATCTGCTCCTATTTATAACTCAGAAGTGACTGGATTTAGAACCCACCCTAGTGGAGTATGGTCTAATTAACATAACAAAGAAAACTCTATTTCCAAACAGGATTACATTCACAGGTACAAGGGCCAGGAATGCAACACATATTTTAAGAGGGACACAATTCAATCTATAACAATCACTAAATACTTTGGGGAATGGCTGTTGAATAGCATGTAGTTATGTCGTAAATCTAAGCTCCAGGAGAGACTCTCTCTTTTTGCTGCTGTATCCCCACTGCTATGAAGAATACCTAAACCTGGCCTGTTGTTAATAAAAATGTCTTGAATGAAATTAACCCCACCTAACTCTGTGCACACTTCCCCCATATACCTTCTCATGTGAGGCTTCAGTTCACACAGCTGAAATTTGTACAGATCTAAAAGTCCTTGTGTGGTTGTAGTCACCGTACTTAAACTAGCTCAGGATTAGATTGTAAACTCTATGTGGGAAAATAACACATTTTAAAATTTCTTTTGTTTTCAAACCCACCAGCCACTCCTCAGAAGGAAGGTTGGGCAATCCTACTTCCGTAATGATACTGCCTCGGAAACCCAAGGAGGGGTCGCTATGAGTTGGGGCTGACTCGACGGCACATAACAACAACAACAAACGCAATCATATTTATTGGTGTTTACTAGCTGACTGACGACTTGTGATTTTCCTAGACGATTGTTAATTATATTTAGAATTTATCCTTTCTATAATATCTACTCCTTGATTCTTCTATCAACTGAGTGGCAGTATGAAATAAATGTTTCTAAAAGTTCAGTGATTGTTTCAAATCCTTAATAAATTATGAACAATGTCAAGTAACTTAATACTTTTGACAAATCATGTCAATTTTAAAGTTCTATTACATGATGGGGTAGGGGGAAGCTCTGAAAAACAAAAGCTTTGAAATCCCTTCGTTAAATTATCAACAGGTAAGCCAGTAATGACAGTTAAAGGATAACTTCATTAAAAAAAAAAAAAAAAAAAAAACTTTCTTTATTTTGAAATGATTTTAAACTTACAGAGAAGATGCAAGAACAGTATAAAGAAATTCAATATACCTTTCACCGAAATTTGCCAATTGTAAAATTTTACTGTATTACTATACTTGCCTTATTATTTATTCTCTTTCTCTTTATATCTCTTTATATCTATTTTTCAGAATCATTTGAGAGTAAGCTGCAGAACCGTACCTGTAATACCTCTAACACTTTAGTTTATATTTCCTAAAAAAAAGAAAAAAAAAAGAATTTCCTATACACCTACAACAAAACAATCAGAATCAAGAAATTTGCATTGATACAATAGTAATCCATAGAGCTCCAACAAATTTTGCCAATTGTCCCTCTAATGTCCTTTATAGTCACAGAGTCAAATTTAGGACTAATATTGCATTTTATAGCTACATCTTTTTGGTCTCCTTCCATCTGTAAGAGTGTGTTGGTCTTTCTGTGTCTTTTTTGACCCTGATATTTTTGAAGAGTGCACTCTAGTTACTCTGTAGAATGCCCCTCAATCTGAGTTTGCCTGGTGTTTCTTCATTATTAGATTCAGTTTATTGATTTCTAGCAGGAAATCCACAGAAGTAATGATGTGCTCTTCTCAATGCATAATAACAAAAGTCACTTGATATCAATTTGTCCAATTAAAGATGATAATAAATTTTTCACTTAGGATGATGTCTACTAGATTTTTCCACACTAAACTAATAGATATTTTATACTTATTAATAAGTGTGGTATAGGGATATACTGAGACTATGCAAATATCCTATTATTTATCAAATTTTACCCACTACTTTAATATCCATCGATGATTCTTACTTGAATCAATTATTATTACTGTGATGGTTTCTAGTGATTTTCTAGTTTTACCATTCCTTTTACATTTATTAGATGACATTCTACTTTAAGGCCTGTTCTATCAATTGGCCTTACGATATGTCCAAAGTTAAGTCAGCCTAAGTCTTGCCATCTTTACTTCTAAGGAGAGTTGTGGTTGTATTAACCTAGCCTAAGGGTCGACAGCAAATACAACCAGAATGCTCTCGACCCTTAGGCTAGGTTAAAATTCCTTAGTCTTCATTCTCATAGTGTTCTATGGTTTATTATTGATTACACTCATCATTCTTATAATTAATCACATGTTTAATATTAGTTACTGCTTTTAGCCTGTAGTTCCTGACTACAGGGATTGTATTTCACGTGTTCTTTACCAAAGCCTTAAGTCCCAGGACTGTGCCTGACCCAGAGGAGGCACCTGATAAATATTTGTTGAATTGAGTTGATTATGTTCTAGTTCCTTGGTATTACAACCTTTAAACAATTATTTTCAAGACCTCTATCCATGCTGCACTGTAGCCCAACTATAATTGATGACAGTCTTCTTCCCATCTGTTTTCTGCTGAGCTTGGGTACCATGACTAAAATTTTTCTCAAGCTTTGAGTTTAGCTGGAATCCACACTGAGTCAAACAACCAAAATTCTTGATCTGTTGCTCATTCTTCCAACACACAGCGACTTTAGCATCATACAACTCAGCCTGTCATTGTCTACCCAGACTGCCCTCAGAGAGGAAACCCATCCCTTCTAAGTAGTAGCACAATTAGGTGATTGTGGCTATAATTATTTTCCAGTTCAGCTTTGCATATCCAAGTAAATTCTAGTTACAAGTGGATTAGAAGGGCAACTAAAACAAAAGAAATCCTGATGTAACGTTCAGATAAAACATGCCATGGGGTTTCTCTCTTCTTTAAAAAAAAAAAAGTAATAAGTTTCCCATACTTAAACTTGAAATACCATGATGTTTCTTTGCAGTCTACTATATACTTTAACCATAGCTGCTCTTCTATTTTTGCTACTATATAAAAGCCTAGAAATACCTCATTTACATGCATTTTTTAAAAGAAAATCTGTGACAGCAACTACTTCTAAAATGCCATCCTAACTTTTAAAATGTCATGCCTGAAAATATACATATTTATTACATTTCTCTCTTTCAGCATTTTAGTATAGAAGGACCACCACTCATTTGTCAATGTGTCATAATGTGGTGGATTGTGTGTTGCTGTGAGGCTGGAGGCTATACCACAGGTATTTCAAATGCAAGCAAGGTCACCCATGGTGGACAGATTTCAGGGAACTTTCTAGGCTACAGTAGACTTGGAAGAAGGAAGGGCCATCCACTTCTCAAAGAATTGGCCAGTGAAAACCTTATGAATAGTAGTAAAACACTGTCTGACATATTAGTGGAAAACTTTATGAATAGCCCTGAAGCATTGTCTGATATAGTGCCAGAAGAAGAGCCCTTCTGATTGGAAGGCACTCAAGATATGACTGGGGAAGAGCTAACTCCTCAAAGCAGAGTCAACCTTAATGATGTGGATAGCTTTCAGGACCTCCATTTGCTGATGTGGCACAATTCAAAATAAGAAGAAACAGCTGCAAACTTCCATTACTAATCAGAATATCAAATGTATGAAGTATGAATGTAGAAAAATTGGAAGGTTGTAAAAAATGAAATGCAACACATAAAGATCAGTATCCCAGGCATTAGTGAACTGAAATGGACTGATTTTGGCCATTCTTAATCAGACAACCATATGATCTACTATTCCAGGAATGACAAATTGAAGAGGAATGGCATGGCTTTCATCTCACAAAGAATGTTTCAAGATCTATCCTGAAGTACAAGGCTGTCAGTGATAGGATAATATCCATACACCTACAAGGAAGACCAGTTAATACTACTATTATTCAAATGTACGTACCAACCACCAAAGTCAAACATGAGGAAATTGAAGATTTTTACCAACTTCTGCAGTCTGAAATTGACCAAATATGCAATTGAACTGTGTTGGTAATTACTGGTAATTGGAATCCAAAAGTTGGAAATGGAGAATCACCAGCAGTTGGAAAATATGGCCTTGGTGATAGAAATAACACTGGAGACTGCATGATAGAATTTTGCAAGACCAATGACTTTTTCATTCCAAATACCTTTTTTCAATGTCAATGGCAGCTATACATGTAGACTTTGCCAAATGAAATACACAGGAATCAAATTGACTACATCTGTGGAAAGAGGCAATGAAGAAGCTCAATATCTTCAGCCAAAACAATGCCAGGAGCTGACTGTGGAACAGAACTGCTCATATGCAAGTTAAACTTGAAGCTGAAGACAATTAGAACAAGCCCATAGGAGCCAAAGTATGATCTTAGAGACTGTCTAAAGAATAGATTTGATGCACTGAACACCAGTGACCAAAAACCAAAGGAATTGTGGGATAACAGCAAGAAAATCATACATGAATAAAACAAAAGGTCATTAAAAAGACAGGACAGGAAGAAAAGACCAACATCGATGTCAGAAGAGACTCTAAAATTTGGTCTTGAATGGAGCAAATGGAAGAAATGATAAGATAAAATAACTGAACAAAAGATTTCAAAGAGTAGCTTGAGAAGACAAAGTCATTAATTATAATGAAATGTGCAAAGACCTGGAGTTAAAAAACCAAAAGGGAAGAACACATTCAGTATTTCTCAAGCTGAAAGAACTGAAGAAAAAATTCAAGCCTTGAGTTGCAATATTGAAAAATTCTATTGGCAAAATATTGAATGATGTAGAAAACATCAAAAGAAGACTGAAGAAATACACAGAGTCATTGTACCAAAAAGAATTGGTCGATGTTCATCCACTTTGTTGTTGTTGTTGTTGTTATGTGCCATTGAGTCAGACCTGACTCATAGCAACCCCTCGTTGGGTTTCCAAGGCAGTATCACTAAGGAAGTAGATTGCCCCATCTTCCTTCCAAGGAGTGGCTGGTGGGTTTGAACTGCCAGCCTTCTGGTTAGCAGTCAAGTGCCTTAGGCACTATGATACCAGAGCTCCCTCATCCACTTCAGGAGGTGGCATATGATCAAGAACCAATGGTATTGATGGAAGAAGTCAAAGCTGCACTGAAGGAATTGGTAAAAACGAGGCTCCAGGAATTGACAGGATACCCATTGAGATGCTTCAACAAACAGATGCTGTGCTGGAGGCACTTACTTTTCTATGCCAAGAAATTTGGAAGACAGCTACCTGGCCAACTGACTAGAAGAGATTCATATTTTTACCCATTCCAAAGAAAGATGATCTCAAGAATATGGAAATTATTTAACAATATCATTAATATTCCACACAAGTATAATCTCTGATTGCCACAGTATATCAACAGGGAACTTTCAGAAATGCAATCTGGATTCAAAAGAAGAGGTGGAATGAGGGATATCATTGCTGATGTCAGATGGATCTTGGCTAAAATAAAAGAATACCAGAAATATGTTTACTTGTGTTTTATTGACTATGCAAAAGCATTCAGTTGTGTGGATCATAACAAATTATGGATAGCATTGCAAATAATGAGAATTCCAGAACACTTAATTGTGCTCATGAGGAACTTGTACACAGACCAGGAGGTTGTCGCTCGACAGAACAAGGGGATAAAACATGGTTTAAAATCATGGTTTGAAATCAGGAAGGGAGTATGTAAGGGTTGCATCCTTTCACCATACTTATTCAATCTGTATTATGAGCAATAATCTGAGAAGCTAGACTATATGAAGAACCCTGGCATCAGGGTTAGAGGAAGACTCATTAGCAACCTGTAATATGCAAACAACACAACTTTGCTTGCTGAAACTGAAGATGACTTGAAGCAGTTACTGATGAAGATTAAAGACTACAGTCTGCAGTATGGATTAAACCTCAAAGTAAAGAAAACAAAAGTCCTCACAACTGGACCAATACGCAGCATAATGATAGATGGAGAGAAGACAGAAGTTGTTGAAGATTTCTTATTACTTGGTTCCACAATCAACACCAATGGAAGCAGAAGTCAAGACATCAGACAACGTATCGCCCTGGGCAAATCTGCTGCAGAAAACCTTTTTAAAGTGCTGAAGAGCAAAGACATCTCTTTGAAGACTAAGGTGTGCCTAACCTAAGCCATCGTATTTCCAATCACCTCATGTGCATGTGAAAGCTGGACAATGAATAAGGAAGACTGAAGAAAAGTTGATGCTTTTGAGTTGTGTTAGGAAGAATACTCAAAGTACCATGGACTGCCAGAAGAACTAACAGATCTGTCCTAAAGGAAGTGCAGCCAGAGTGCTCCTTGGAAAGAAGAATGGTCAAACTTCATCTCACCTACTTTGGTCATGTTGTCAGAAGGGACCATTCCCTGGAGAAGGATATCATGCTTGGTAAAGTGGAGGGTCAGCAGAAAAGGGGAAGGCCCTCAACAAGATGGATTGAAATAGTGGCTGCAATGATGAACTCAGGCATAGCAAGAATTGTGAGGCTGGCACAAGACTGGGCAGTGTATCATTCTGTTGTATATAGGGTTGCTGTAAGTTAGAGTCTACTCAATGGCATCTAACAAAAACAACAGTATAGAAGGAATGAGGTCAGCCTAGGACTCAAAAGACCTGCTTTTGATTTCTGGCTCCAACTCTTACTAGGCATGTAACTTTAGTTATTTGATTTGTGAAATGGAGGTCATAATGTCTTCTTGACCTATTACAAAAAGTTATATAAATCAAATGACATTACTATATGTTTTCTGGTAGCATAGTGCCTAAGGCATTTGACTGCTAACCAGAATGCTGGTGGTTCAAACTCACCAGACACTCCTTGGAAGGAAGACTAGGCAATCTACTTCCATAGAGATACCATGTTGGAAATCCAGGGAGGGGTCGCTATGAGTAGGAGACTACTTGATTGCAGTGAATTTGGGTTTTTCTTTTTTTTTTTTTTTTTTTTCTTTTGCTATCCACCCCACTGGTGGAGAAGGGAGTCTCCTGGTCTCCTGTCCTAAATAGCAGGAGATGGGCAAATACATGACATCTTATACTGGACAAGTGAAACTGACAGAAGTTTATAGTAAGATATACTGACAGCCTGGGGAAGGAAGACACTCCATGCCATATAAGGTTATAAAAAGGGTTTCACTTGGGAGCAGAATGAACCAGGAGAGTGTGAGGGAGACAGACTTCTAGTAACAAGTAGATGAGGTGTCCCCTAGTTCCCATGGAGGATATAATTGGCTTTTTTTTAATAACTCAGCAGGCTAGCAGGGAAGTGAAACCAATTAAGGACTGGGTAGAGTGCAGCTAATCTACCTGATAGGAAAACTAGCTGGATGAGGAGCTGGATGGGGACATATGTGGTGGGAGGAAGAAAACTCACAGTTAGGACTGCAGGGTTTAGTGTGGCTCCCAGATATTAAAGCATTACTTGAAATTTTAGGATTTAAATACAGTATGTGAACACACAAGTTATGAAGTTCTACACAACTTATGATACTATTGATTTACACAAGTACATTTATGCTCATTTTAATTTTTTTATTATTTTTTGTGAGAATTTTTGTTTTTTTTATCTATATTTTATTTTAAGAGTTTGCTTTACATTCAACATTATGTGTGCATTTAGTTTCACTCCCCATTTACAATGTCCAACTTTAACCCAATCTCCTCCCGTCCCTGCCCAGTAACCCTCCCCCCCATGCCCTTCATAGCTATACACTCCTGTTTGTCCTTCATTTCCTCCATATGAATGTTGACCCTCTGGTGGCCCATAGTCAATTGCTCCAAGGGATGCATTTCCATAGGCTATGTGGGTGCATCACTCTGGGTTGAGTGGTCTGTGTGTACATCTTGTTTACTATTGGGCTGAGAGCCAGCCCTTGGGAGTCAGCTTTATTCCAGGCCCAGAATGTATCCCAGGGCCATAGTATTGGGGGTCTCAACAGACTCCATCAGACCAGTAATTCTGGTCATTATTGAATTTTTGGATTTTGTTCCACGTTTTCCCTCCCACTCTATGCGGGATCTCCATATTTGATCCTTTCCTGAGAGGTTGGCATTAGTAGCCGGGCACCACCTAGTTCTTCTCGTCTTGAGGGACATTGTGTCCTAGGACTGATTGCTTCCAAATGCCCTATTTTTTTGCACTCTTCTTTGCTTCTGATGAAAGGAGACTGCATCTTCTAAGATCTATGGCTGCTTAAAAGCTTTTAAGACCCCAGTCACTACTCAGCAACGTAGAATGAGGAACAAGGCTTTTATGTATTTTGTTGTGCCAATGGAGTCTGGTGTCCCCCAGTACTATAGTCCTGAGAGGGCAGATCTGTTGGATCTCTTTCCCACAGTGTCTGGGTATCTGTGAGGGATTACTCTATGTCTGTCTTCTGTTGTTTCTGTAAGGAATGCAGGTATTTTGTACCACTGGTGTCTGCGCAAGATTAGTCTGTGCTGAATCTATCCTTGGTCTAGAGTGTACCTTGGTCTAGAGTGTTCACTGAACCCCATCCGGTCCTCTCAGGTATTCATGTGTTTATCTGTAGCCTGGTGTTTGGTGTTAATGGTAATGCAGTATTGTGGGCACACTGGTTGGCATTAGCGTCTGTCATTATGCTAATTTTTAAATGAAGATTTTTTTCAAAATGAAAGAATTTTTCATTAATAAAATCATTGTTTTATAGTGACCCTACATAACACAGTGGAATTGCTCCAGAGGGTTTCCTAGGCTATAATCTTTACAGAGAAACCTTGTTGGTAAGTGATTAACTGCCAACCAAATGGTTCAAACCCACCAACCACTTTATGGGAAAAAGATATGGCAGTCTGCTTCCATAAAAATTACAGCCTTGGAAACTGTATGGGGCAGTTTTACTCCGTTTAAAGGGTAATTATAATTTGGAATTCACTTGATGGCAATGAGCAGTGGGTTAATCTTTATGGAAACAGATTGGCAGGTCTTGTCAAGTCTTTCTGCTGCAGAGTCACTGGGTGGGTTCAAACCATCAGCCTTCTGATTCAGGGCTCATTCATTAATAAGGCAGGGTTTTTAACTGTCCTTTTGCACATTTTCGTGGTGTTCATACTTACCTTTTTAAAGCAACATCTTTTCTTAACTCTATTTAGATACCTTGTATGCAATAGATAATGAACAAACAATTTGTTGAAGGAATGATGATTACTTCACTTTGTCAGGAGTGTAGTTACCTTGGTAAAGTAACACTTCAGTTAGTTTCTTAATCCATGATCATACAGGTAACAGCAATTTTCAGGAAGGCAATTAAACTTTAGGGAATTCAATCAATGACATTTAAGCGAAAGATGCTCAAATATGAATCATCAGTCAAGATGTTAAGGAAAAGACAATCCTAGCACAATGTTGAAACCTCGTTAGGCTTCCATCTAAGGAAAGGATTGCTTGAAGGCTTATTTCTACCAGGTCATCAGAGACAGCAGCCTGATTCTACCATCTAGGTATAATAAATGAAGAATTTAAGTTATAAAAATTTCTACCCAATTTAAGATGCACAATATAGCTTTTCTCAAACTAACTGCCCCTGGCAGTTTTAGATAATACTTCTGTCCAAAATAAAAAGCCTTAAAAGCCTTTTAAGCTGACATTTAAAATAATTTGAGAAACAATACTAAGACAATCCTTTTTACATCAACTCTTCTGAGATGTGATTGTGTAAACATCTCAAGTCCTCTCTACTTAATACAAAAAAAAAACCAAACCCATTGCTGTCTAGTCGACTCCTACTCATAAAGTTCCCATAGAGGATCTAGGTCCTATAGGATAGAACTCTTCCCTAAGGTTCCCCCACCTCGGAAACCTGAGGAGGGGTCACTATGAGTGGACTCGGCAGCAGTGAGTTTGGGTTTTTTGTTTTGTTTTGTTTTTTGTTTTAATCTTTATGGAAGTAGACTGTCACAGCTTTCTCCTATGGGTAGTGGGTTTGAACCACCAACCATTTGGTTAGCAGCTGAGTATTTACCTATTGCACTGCCAGGGCTTCTCTCACTTGAGGCAAAACTGCTGAAAAGCAACATAGAAGGTAGTACCAGTCTTCCCAGGAAAATAAATGATGAGACAATGTGCATTTTAGACTTCTCTGCTGAGGAGGGTTTAACCAATGGCAGCAAGAGCAAACTCACCAAAGATAATTCTGCTGAGTCAGGACAAACTGACTCAAGAGGAAAATGTGTTTTGATTTTTTAAAACTGCTATTCCAAAGTTTATGTCTTTGTCAAACACTGTCCCATGATTTATTTCCAGGAAGGTAAAAAAGAATGAATGTTTCTTCCTTGGCCCTAATGAGAACAAATTCTCTAGTTAACATAGCTAATGCATTTACTACCGATTCCACAAGAAATTGATATGATTGAAAAGTAGAAACCTTGGAATTGATAAAAATATACATTCTAAAAACTGACCATGAATTGCCTTTGATTGACAAATCATTCTGATGAAGAATCATTTCCTCTGCCTATTCTAACTGAAAATTTAATCTGTTATGGAGGTTTTGGTTTATTATTTTTAAGACAGACCAACAAAATTTCAGACTTTTTAATCTTAAAAACAATGGAACAAGTCACAAATGGAAAAAAATTAAAGAACTTACTATACAAGAATGGAAAACGTATGTATATTAAAAGCAGAAATAATTTTCCACAAATGTGACCAGCAGGAGTTCCTATCATTACTGTACAAAGAGTTCATGCGAGGAGGTAGGAACAACAATAACATCCCCAAAGAAAATGGACAAGGAGCAGAAGCAGACTGTCACAGATGGAGAAATCCAAAGCAAAGAAACATATGAAAGAAGTTCATCCTCACTAATAAGTAAATAATTGCAAATTAAAATGAAATGCCGTGTTTTTCTCATTAAAACAAACAAACAAAAAACCTGAACCCACTGCCATCAAGTCAATTTCCTCCTTTAGAAAATGATAATACTAATTGTACTGTATACAATGAAATGGAAACTCTTTTAATTTTTTTTTAAGAAAAAAAAAAAAAAAGATTTTCCTCTTTAAAAAACTATTTTGAAGTACAGAAATAGATGGCCAGAGATGAGAGGGTGGGTCTCTCATGCTATTAGGAACCCAGGTTCATTCCAGATGTCCATGATCCTTAATATATATGTTCATACTCATGGGTGCCTCATGCATGTCCTCTGGTGGCTACAATACCCTCAATCTCACATATTCATTCCATGAAGGAAGAAGAACAGAGGGCAGAAGAAACATGCCAACTGAATCATCCTCTGCTTTATTTATTTTTGAAATGGAAACTCGTAAACACTAACAAGAGTATAAAGTGGTTTATTCTTTCTGAAATCATTATAACTACACATACCCAGTGCCATAAAGACTATTTGAACTATAACAACACTACAAAGCAGAATAGAACTGCCCCATAGGGTTTCCACAGGTGTAAATCTTTACTGAAGCAGACTGCCTCATCTTTCTCCCATGAAAGCTGCCAACCTTGTGATTAGCACCCCAATGCCTTAACCATAGTACCACCAGAGCTCCTTATAACTTTACTTATTAAGTTTTAAAAACATTCATAACTTTTAACCCAGTACATTAATTTCTAGGGTTCTAACCTAGGTTGGTGGTGGGGTTGATGGCTCATATGGTATTTCTATTTGTATATGTACCAAAAAGAAAGGTCAATCTTCATCCATTTCAGGAAGTGGCATATGATCTAGAACCAATGGTACTGAAGGAAGAAGTCAAAGCTGCAATGAAAGAATTGGCGAAGAACAAGGCTCCAGGAATTGATGGAATACCCATTGAGATATTTCAACAAATTGATGCCCCATTGGAGGCACTCACTTGGTTATGCCAAGAGATTTGGAAGACAGCTACATGGCCAACTGACTGGAAGAGATCCATATTTTTACCCATTCCAAAGAAAGGTGATCCCACAGAATGTAGAAATTATAGAACAATATCATTAATATCACACACAAGTAAAATCTTACTGAAGATAATTCAAAAACGGTTGCAGCAGTATATTGACAGAGAACTTCCAGAGGTGCAAGCTGCATTCAGAAGAGGATGTGGAACAAGGGATATCATAACTGTTGTCAGATGGATCTTGGTTCAAGGCAAAGAATACCAGAAAGATAAACACAAATAAACTTGTGTTTTATTGACTATGCAAAGGCATTTGATTGTGTGGATCATGACAAATTATGGATAACATTGAGAAGAATGGGAATTCCCAAGCACTTGATTGTACTCATGAGGAACCTGTACCTTGACCAGGAGGCTGTCGTTCGAATGGAACAAGGGGACACTAAATGGTTTAAAATCAGGAAGGGAGTGTGTCAGGGTTGTATCCTTTCCCAAAACTTATTCAATCTATATGCTGAGCAAATAATTCAAGAAGCTGGACTATATGAAGAAAAACGTGGCATCAGGATTGGAGGAAGAATCATTAACAACCTGAGATACGCAGACGATACAACTTTGCTTGCTGAAAGTGAGGATGACTCAAGGCACTTACTGATGAAGGTTGAAGAATACAGTCTGCAGTATGGATTACGTCTCAATATAAAGAAAACAACAATCCCCACAACTGGATTGCATGAGCAGCATCACAATAAACGGAGAGAAGATTGAGGTTGTCAAAGAATTCACGTTGCTTGGTTCTACAGTCAGTGCCAGTGGAAGCAGCAGTCAGGACATCAGACAACGTGTAGCACTGGGAAGGTGAACCGCAAAGGTGCTGAAGAGCAAGGATGTTTCCTTGAGGACTAAGGTGTGCCTGACACAAGCCATGATTTTTCCAATCACCTCGTATGCATGTGAGAGCTGGACAATGAATAAGAAAGACCGAAAAAGAGTTGATGCTTTTTAGTTGTGGTGCTGGTGAAGAATGCTGAAAGTACCATGGACTGTTAAAAGAACTAACAGATCTGTCCTGGAGGAAGTGCACCCGAAATGCTCCTTTGAAGCAAGAATGGCCAGACTTCCTCTCACCTATTTAGGTCATGTTGTTAGAAGGGACCATTCCTTGGAGAAGGATGTCATGCTTGGTAGGGTGGAGGATCGATGAAAGAGGGGGAGGCCTTCAACAAGATGGATTGACATGGTGGCTGTGATGATGGGCTCAAGTATAGCAGGGATTGTGGGGCTGGCGCAGGATCGGGCAGTGTTTCATTCTGCTGTGCATATGGTCCCTATGAGTCAGAAACGACTTGACTGGCACCTAACAACAACCTAAGTTGGGGAGCTCTGGTGGTGTAGTGCCTAAGGCATTTGACTGCTAACCAGAAGGCAGGCAGTTCAAATCCACCAGCCACTCCTTGGAAGGAAGATTGGACAATCTACTTCCGTAGTAATACCTCCTTGGAAAGCCAAGGAAGGGTTGCTTTGAGTCGGATCCGACTCCACCGCAGTGTGTTGCATTTTGTTGCATTAACCTTGGTTGGTAAAATAAAATAGAGGGTCAGTGAAAAACAGGAAAGCCCTCAACAAGGTAGATTGACACAGAGGCTGCAACAATGGGCTTAAGTATAGCAACCATTATGAGGCTGGCATGGGGCCAAACAAAGTTTCCTTTTGTTATATATGGGGTCTCAGTGAGTGGGAACCAACTCAATGGCACCTAATAGCAACAGCAGCCTTAGAAAATAACCAAAGAACCTCACAAAAATTCATATAGAAAATATTCATTCTTAGTTTCCATAAAAATGGAAAAGCTACAAATAATTTAAATTATTACAATAAATGAACAAAACTTTTCATATGATGAAACAAGTAATAATTAAAAATGATTAATTAATTTAATTAATTAAAGAATTATTAGTGACAATAGAAAATGTTCATCTATAAAAATTAAGTAAAAAAGGTAAGGCAAAAAACTATATATACACTGTGACCACATTTTGATTAGAATACATTTATATGAAAAAAGACAGGAAAGACATACAACAAATGTTAACTGGGCATCAAGTGGAACTATATTTTCTTTTTGTTCTTGTTCATTTCCCAAACGTTTTACAATGAACTTATTTCATAATGAAAAAAATTTGATTATGGAATGAAAGATCTATTGATTTATTCTTGCCAGACAGCCTCAAAAAAAAAAAAAAAAAAAACTCACTGCTGTCCAGTGGGATGATTCAACCCATAGACCCATAGCGACCCCTCCTTGGTTTTCCCAGGCAGTATCATTGCCCAAGCTTCCTTCTGAGGAGTGGCTGGTGGGTTTGAACTGCCAGCCTTCTGGGTAGCAGTCAACTCCCTGAGGCATTATGCCACCTGAGCTCCTGCCAGATAGGCTAGTGGGATATAAACTTGGCTTTAACCAAACCCTCTGCTGTTGAGTTGATTCTGACTCACAGAGACCCCCACTGGGCCTCCAAGGCAGTAAATCTTTACAAAAGTAGATTGCTTGGTCTTGCTTCTCCCACAGTGGCTGTTGGGTTTGAACAACCAACCTTCTAGTTAGCCATCAGATACCTTAGGCACTGTGCTACCAGAGCTCCTTGAAATTGGCTTTGTAAGAGTTAATAAATTGAAAAACATTGTTTTAAATATTGCATATAGTATTTTTACTGTTTTTGAAATTCAGAGCTCAATTTTATCTTATCCATTAAGCATTTCAACACCCTTAGCATTCTAATTCAAAGAAATTTCGTCCTTCAAAAACTACATTTTGTTTACATGTATTTAAGTGCTAACAATGATTGATCTCTTACTCCACATTGTGCTAAGAACTTGAGGTATTAATTCAATACTATTATTTCCATTTAGTAGCATATCTTTTTCATACCCATTTTGCAGATGGAGAAAATTAGGCAGAGAGCAGTTAAGTGAGTTTCCCAGAGTCACACAGCCACTATTTTTTTATGCAAATAGTGCTAGTGCATGTTACATGTTTTTTTTTTTTTTCTTTTCTCTTTCTTTTTTTGCAAATCGAACAACCCCCTTGTGCATTGGTTTCCTATGCATGTTATGCAAGTTATTTGTGTGTGTGCATTAATTATGTGGGTGTTGTTATGTGCAAAATTGCAGTAGTAAGAGATAGAGTGAGGACTCAAATCCAGTTAGTGTAGTTTCTACACCATCTTTCTTTTCTACATTTTAGCATATTTTGTCTATTGTGCCATCATTTTATCTGTTTTTTTCCCCAGAGTGCAATTGCTTTTGAGGCAAGGGTAAGAACTTGAACAACAAAGGCCACCATAGTGCTAGAGACTGAGTAATCAACAATAAGTATGGGGTTAATTTATTGAAAAGAAAACAGACAAATTTATTGTATTTACATATTCACTGGAAATTCAAGGAGTACTTTAGACTTTAATATTATTGATTATTCAGGATTAGTTTCCTAGATAGATATCTCTGAAAAGCAAACTGCAGTTGGTCTACAGAGTCCTATGCTTCAGTCTAATTTCTCTTTGAATTGCACTTCCTACATTGATGGTCTTGGTGAAGAATCTAGAATATACCACAGACTTCCAGAAGAACAAATAAATCTGTCTTGGAAGAAACATAGCCAAAATGCTCCTTAGAAGTGAAGAATGGCAAGACTTTATCTCATGTACTTTGAACATGTTACCAGGAGGGACTGGTTCCTGGAAAAAGACATCATGCTTTGTAGAGTAGAGAGTCAGTAAAAAAGAGGAAAATCTTCAATGAGATGGATAGACACACGGCTGCAACAATGGGCTTAAACATAGCAATGATCTTATGGATGATGCAGGCCCAGGCACTGTTTTGTTTTGTTGTACATAAGATTGCTATGAGTCAGAACTGACTTGACAGCACCTAACAATGACGATTTCCATGATCCAGGTACATGGAGACTAATAGGAAGAACTGAAAAATTGTTATTAAAACCTGCCATTCATATAAACCCATTTATTATCCATGGAATTCTTTAGCACAAATGTAATTCAAAGATAGAGAATGAAGAAGGATAGAATGAAAGACTCTCCTTTTGGCATTCTTGCCAAAGAGATCAGTGGAATATAAACTTGGCTTCTGAAGGGAATCAGTAAGTAGAAGTCACATTTATCATTCTGCCTGCTGCATCAGCTAGCTTGATGGTGAAACAGTGTTCTTGTTTAATGATGAACTCAAGATTGGCAGTCAGTATAAGAGGCTACTGACTTCAGTGGATGACAAACTCAAGATTAGCAGGCAAAATGGTGGATTGTTGGCTCACAGGACAGTTGTAGGAAACATGACAGGACCCAGATCCACAGAAGGTTCTCAAATCTTCCCAGGATGTCCATTTATATATTGGAAGCAGGCCATGCCCCTAAAGAAACTCCCTTTCAACTAATTCGCTGCTCAAAGAATATACATCAGATCTCATCATAGGAACAACCACATCACAACTGCTTAAACCACTCAGAATCATGGTCCAGCCAAGTTGACACACAACCTAACTACCGCACCACCCCTTCTAACCTTCAAAGAATGATTCCTTCTGTGTGTAAACCTTTTATTGACTGTTTACAATAGTGGTCTCATATAATATTTGTCCTTTGGTGATTGGGTGATTTTTACTAAGCATAATGTCCTCTAGGTTCATACATGTTAAGAAGTTTCATTCTTATTCTTTAACATTGTGTAATATTCCATTGTGTGTATGTACCATTCATCTGTTGATGGGCAATTAGGTTGTTTCCACCTTCTTGCTATTGTGAATAATGCTACAATAAACATGGATGTGTGTGTATCTGTTTGTGTCACAGCTCTTATGTTTCTAGGCTATATATCTGGTGGTGGGGTTGATGCCTCATATGGTATTTCTATTTTTAAGGTAGTGCCATACCATTTTACATAGTAGTTGTATCATTTTGCAGTCCCATCAGCAGTGTATGAGGATCATAATCTCGCCACACCTTCACCAGCATTTGTTGTTTTCTGGTTTTTTGAACTTTGCTATTAATGCTGGGATAAGATGGTATCTAACTGTAGTTTTGATTTGCACCTCTCCACTAGCTAATACCACCACTCATCTATCACTTTGTCCTACTGTGGTGGCTTGCATGTTCCTGTGATGCTGGAGGCTAGGTCACTGATAATTTGAATAACAGCAGAGTCACCCATGAAGGACAGGTTTTAATGGAGCTTCCAGACTAAGACAGATTAGGAAGAAGAATGAGACCATCCACTTCTGGGGGAAAAAAAAGAAAAAGGAAAATTGGCCACTGAAAACCTTATGAAAGCAATGAAATATTGTCTGATATATTACTGGAAAAATTTATGAAGAACAGTGAAACAATGTCTGAAAGAGTGCTGGAAGATGAGCCCCTCAAGTTGGAAGGTATTCAAAATATGACTGAGAAAGAGCTGCCTTCTCAAAGTAGAGTCAACCTTAATGACCTGGATGGAGTAAAGCTTTCAAGACCTTCTTTTGCTTATGGGGCATGACTCAAAATGAGAAGAAAGAGCTGCAGCATCCATTAATAACCAGAACATGGAATGTGTGAAGTATGAGTCTAGGAACCTTGGAACTTGTCAAAAATGAAATGGAACACAAAGATTGATATTCTAGGCATTAGTGAGCTGAAATGGACTGGTATTGACCATTTTGAATTAAACAATCATATGGTCTACTATGGCAGGAATGACAAATTGAAGAGGAATAGTGTCTCATTCATCATCAAAAAGAACATTTCAAGATCTATTGTGAAGTACAATACTGTCAGGGATAGGATAATATCTTTAGACCTACAAGGTAGACCAGTTAATATGACTATTATCCAATTTACGCACCAATGACCAAAGCAGAAGATGAAGCAATTAAAGATTTTTACAAACTTCTGCAGTTTGAAATTGACCAAACATGCAATCAAGATGTATTGATAATTACTGGTGATTGGAATGGAAAAACTGGAAATGAAGAATAAGCTTTGGTAGTTGGAAAATATGGCCTTGATAATACAGATGATGCTAGAGAACACGTGATAAAATTTTACAAGACCAATGACCTATTCATTGCAAATACCTTTTTTTAATAACATAAATGGCAACTATACACCTGGATCTTGCCAGATGGAATACACAAGAATCAGATCTACTACATCTGTGGAAAGAGGTGATGGAGAAGCTCAATATCTTCAGCCAAAACAGGGCCAGGAACTGACTGTGGAACAGACCATCAACCGCACATATGCAAGTTCAAGTTGAAGCTGAAGAAAACTGAAACAAGTCCACAAGAGCCAAAATATGACCTTAAGTATGTCCCACCTGAATTTAGAGATCATCTGAAGAACAGATTTGACACATTGAACGCTGATGACTAGTCAGAAGCCAGACAGGTTGTAGGATGACATCAAGAACATCACACATGAAGAAAGCAAAAGGAAGACGGGAAAGGAAGAAAAGAGCAACATGGATTTCAGAAGAAACTCTGAAACTTGCTCTTGAATGGAGAGTAGCTAAAGTGAAAGGAGGAAATGTTGAAATAAAAGAGATGAACAGAAGATTTGAAAGGGCTGCTCACAAAGACAATGCAAAGTATTATAATTAAATGTGCAAAACAATTGTGCAGAAACCTAGAATTAGAAAACCAAAGGGAAAGAACATGTTCATCATTTCTCAAGCTGAAAGAACTGAAGAAAAAATTCAAGCCACGAATTGCAACATTGAAGGATTCTCTGGGCAAAATATTGATGCAGGAAACATCAAAAGAAGATGGTAGGAATAGACAGTCACTGTACAAAAAGGAATTGGTCAATGTTCAACTATTTCAGGACATAGCATATGATCAAGAACCAATGGTACTGTCAAGCTCAATTGGCATAACATACTACACAAAATATTGTTCCACCTCCTACTTTGGCAAGTAGTGACTCGGATCTTAAAAGCTTGCAAGCAGCCATTTAGATGCAATGATGGGTCTCTCCTCATCCAGAGCAAAGAAGAATGAAGAAAACCAAACACTCATGGAAAGAATTAGTCCTAGTGACTAGTACACCATGTGATCCTCAGCCTATACAACTATGAGACCAGAAGAACTAGATGGTGCCCAGCTACCACTGTCAACCATTCAGAGGGGGTTCTAGGTAGGAGATCCTGGACAGAAAGGGAGAACAATGTAGAACAAAACTCAAAATCATTTGGGAAAAAAAGGCGGGGGACCAGGTTTGCTGCTCTGATAGAGCCTGGTAGAGTCACTGATACTATGGCCCCTAGCTGCACTTCAGTTCTGGAATTGAACCCACACCTGTGGCTTCCAGCCAAACAAAAGACAGGCATATGAGTTGAACATTTACCTGAGGTAGATACATTCCTTGGAGAGAACAATCATGGGAGAAAGAAGGGCTGTTTATGCACAGGGAGACAGCTCAGGGGACAGGAGTACATGAAAGGATGGACACAGGGAAGAGGTTAACTATGGGGAGGAAGTGGGAGGGAAGCTGTTGCATTGTGGTAAATTGTAGTCAATGTCATGAGACAAAGTGTATGTGAACTTCTGTATGGAAAGTGAATTTGCTCTGTAAATTTTCACCAATAAAAAGAAATAAAAAAAAAAAAGAAGAAGAACCAATGGTATTGAAGGAAGAAGTCTAAGCTTCACTGAAGGAATTGGCACAAAACAAGGATCTAGGAATTGACAAAATTGAGATGTTTCCACAAACAGATGCAGCACTTGAGGTGCTTACTTGTTTATGCCAGGAAATTTGGAAAGCAGCTACCTGGCCAACAAACTGGAAGAAATCAATATATGTGTCCATTCCAAAGAAAGTTGATCCAACTGAATGTGGAAATTATCAAACAATATTATTAATATCACCCTCAAGTAAAATTTTGCTGAAGATAAATCAAAATTGGTTGTAGCAGTATAATGACAAGGGACTCCCAGAAATGCAAGCTGAATACACAAGAGGACGGGGGATGAGGGAAGCCATTGTTGATATCAGATATATCTTAGCTGAAAGCAAATACCAGAAAGGTGTTTTACCTGTATTTTATTGAGTGTTCAAGGTCATTTGACTGTGTGAATCATAAAAAATTATGGGTAACATTGTGAAGAATTGGAATTCCAGAACACTTCATTGTGCTCATGAGGAACCTGTACATAGACCAAGAGGCAGTTGTTGGAACAGAACAAGGAACTACTTCATGGTTTAAAATCAGAAGGGTGTGCATCAGGGTTGTATCCTTTCACCATACTTATTCAGTCTGTATGCTGAGCAAATAATCCAAGAATCTGCACTATACAAAGAAGAACACAGCATCAGGATTGGAGGAAGAGTCATTAACAACATACAATATGCAGATGACACAACCTTGCTTGCTGAAAATGAAGACGACTTGAAGCACTTACTGATGAAGATCAAAGACTACAGTCTTCAGTATGGATTACACCTTAACATAAAGAAAAGAAAAATCCTCCCAAATATACCACTAATCAACATCACAATAGATGGAGAAAAGATTGAAGTTGTTAAGGATTTCATTTCACTTAGTTCCACAGTCAACAATCATGGAAGCAGCTGTCAAGAAATCAGACGCCATATTGTTCTAGGTATATCTGCTGCAAAAGCTCTGGTGGCATAGTGCCTAAAGCATTTGACTGCTAACCAGAAGGCTGGTGGTTCGAACCCACCAGCCACTCCTCATAAGAAAGCTTGGGCAATCTACTACCATAATGATACCGCCTCAGAAACCCAAGGAGGGGTCACTATGAGTCAGATCCGACTAGACAGCAGTGAATTTGGTTTGGTTTTTTAACCCTAGCCATAGTATTATCAGTTGCCTCATATGCATGTGAAAGCTGGAAGATGAGTAAGGAAGACTGAAGAAACATTGATGCCTTTGAATTGTGGTGTTGGCAAAGAATATTAAAACACTATGGACTGCCAGAAGAACAAATCCGTCCTGAAGGAAGTGCAGCGGGCATGCTCCTTAGAAGCTAGAAAGGCCAGACTTCATCTCACCTACTTTGGTCTTATTGTCAGAAAGGATCTTTCCCTGGAGAAAGGTATCATGCTTGGTAAAGAGGAGGGTCAGAGAAAAAGGGCAAGACCCTCAACAGGAAGAATTGATACAATAGCTACAATGATTGGCTCAAGTATAGCAAGAATTGTGAGGATGACACAGGTCCAGGCAGTGTTTCATTCTGTCGTACATAGCATTACATAGCAATTCTGCTGTGAGTCAGAATTGGCTTGATGGCATCTAACAACCACACAACTAGCTAAGGATTGCAAGTATTTCTTCCTCTATTTCTTGGCTGCCTGAGTGTCTTCTTTAGTGAAGTGTCTTTTCACCTCTGCCCATTTTTTAATTGGATTGTTTGTCTTTTTGTTGTTGAGGTGTTGAAGTTTTCTACAGATTTTAAAGATTAGTCCCTTGTCCAATACTTCATTGCCCAAAATTTTTTCCTAGTCTATAGATTCTCTTTTTATTCTTTAAAACAGAACAAAATAAAACAAAACAAATGTTTATTTAGGCCCTTCTTTGCTTTCCTCCACCACAGTGGGAGACCATGTATTTGGGCTCACAATGTGCCAGGAGAATGCATGCTTCTGTATAGGTTTTTTTTTTTTTTTAAATTATGATCTGGGTGAAAGTTTACCGAGCAAATTAATTTTCTATGCAGAAGTTCATATACATTTTGTCTCATGGGAATTCTGATGGTGTAGTGCCTAAGGCATTTGACTGCTAACCAGAAGGCTGGTAGTTCATGATACTGACTGCAATGCCCCACAATGCAACATATCTCTTCCCCCTTCCTCCCTGTACTTACCTCTTCCCTGTATCCTCCCTTCTTATGCACCCTTACCCACCTTATCCACCCCCTGAGCAGTCTCCTTGTGCAAACACTGCCCTTCTATTCTCCCATGATTTATTGCTCCAAGGAGTGTATCTCCCTGATCCTGATGTAAATGTTCACCTCCTATGCCTGTTTATTGTATGGCTGGAAGCCATAGGAGTAAGTTCAACTCCAGACTTGAAGGGTCGCTAAGGGCTGTGATCTCAGGGATCTCACCAGCCTCGGTAATCTCACGGGTCTAACCAGGCTCTGTCAGCCAGCAAATATGGTCTTTGTGTGTGTGTGTGTGTGTGTGTGATTTGGGTTTTGTAGCTGTTCTCCTGCTCTATACAGGATCTCCTGCACTGATCCCCTACTGAGTGGTTGACAGTGGTAGCTGGCACCATTAAGTTCTTCTGGTCTTGTGGTCATATAGGCTGAGGATAGCATGGTCTACCAGTCCCTTGGTCTAATTGCTTCCATGCGTCTTTAGTTTTCTTTGTTCTTCTTTGCTCTGGATGAGGAGAGACTAATCATTGCATCTAGATGGCTACTTGCAAGCTTATAAAATCTCAGTCCCTGTGCACCAAAGTAGGACGTAATACAATGATTTTGTGTAGTATGCTTAGCCAATTGAGCTTGATGTCCCCTGTGACCATGGTCCCAAGCCCATAGGTCCAACTACTTACTCCCTCAGGGTAGCTGGCTGTGACCAAGAAGCCACCACAACCTTGCCCCTTGTCAGCATACTATATACCTGGACATTCTTCTAATGCATGCAAATATGCATGTAGAAACATTGTCTGCTACCCTATACACGGTCATGGGGACACTACCTGCTGCCTAGATATACCTGATCATTCAGCCTGTCCACCAGTATATCCACCTGTAGATCAATGCTTTCCATCATTGACAACACAGTACTGTACATGCAGAAGGGTTCATCTTTATTGTCTGTACCTCCTATGTACCTCTCCATGTCTTCCTCTTCCTCAATGCCATTGTGTTGATCACTCATTTTGGGTACATAGCCCTTCTTTATAACCAAATCACTACTAGTCCCTACCTATATAGCAGTGCTCACTTCCCACTCCTCCCACCCCTGGTAACCAACACAGAAAGTTTCCTTCCATATATAAACCTTTCTTTGACTTTTTACAATAATGAACTAATACAATATTTATCCTTCTGTGATTGACTTATTTCATCCAGCATAATGTCCTCCAAGTTCGTCCACTTTATGTGTTGTTATGTTGATTCTACATTTTTCTTTAGTGTTGCACAGTATTCCATTCTGTGTATGTAGTGTAGTTTGGATATCCATTCTTCTGTTGATGGACACCTAGGTTGTTTTCATCCTTTTGGTATTGCAAATAGTGCTGCATTAAACGTGGGTGTGCATATATCTGTTCTTGTCCTGGCTCTCACTTCTTTAGGATATAAACCTAGTAATGAATGGGATTGCTGTACCAAATGGTATTTCTAATTCCAACTTTTTAAGGAATTGCCATACAGCTGTCCACATTGGCTGTATCATTTTACAGTCCCATCAGCAGTATATGAGAGTCTCAATCTCTCCACATCCTCTCCAGCATATGCTATTTTCTGTCTTGTTGACCTTTGCTGTTAGTACTGGGGCAAGATGGTATGTCATTGTTGTTTTGATTTACATCTATCTCTCTAATGGCTAATGATCATGAACATTTCTTCATGTGTTTGTTGTCTTCCTGAATATCCTCTTTGATGAAGTGTGTATTCATGTCTTCTGCCCATTTTTTAGCTGGATTGCTTGTCTTTTTTGTTGAGCTATTGAGTTTTCTATAAATTTCAGAGATAAGTCCCTTGTCAGATATGTCATTACAAAATATTTTTTTCCAAATCTGTAGGTTCTCTTTTTACTGTTTCAGAGAAGTCTTTTGAAGCACATAAAAATTTATGTGCTTTTTAAAAGGTCCCATAATCTAGTTTTAAGATTATTTTTAAGGAGCTCTGGTGACATAGTGCTTGAGACATTTGACTGTTAACCAGAAGGTTGGTGCTTCAAACCCACCAGCCACTCCAAGGAAGGAAGATTATACAATCTACTTCCGTAAAGATTTACCACCTCAGAAACCCAAAGGGGGTTGCTATGAGTCAGAAACTCCTATGGCAGTGAGGTTGGTTTTTTTTAGTCTATAATCTAGTTTACCTTCTGCTGTTTGTGCATTTTGGGTTATGCTTGATAGTCTATTTATGCCATAAATTGTTGTTGTTGTTGTTAGGTGCTATCGATTCATTTCCAACTCATAGTGACCCCATGCACAGCAGAACGAAACACTGCCCGATCCTACACCAGTTCCATGATCCCCGCTATACTTGAGCCCATCATCACAGCCACTGTGTCAATCCATCTGGTTGAAGGCCTCCCCCTCTTTCATCGACCCTCCACCCTACCAAGCATGACATCCTTCTCCAAGGAATGGTCCCTTCTGACAACATGACCTAAATAGGTGAGAGGAAGTCTGGCCATTCTCGCTTCCAAGGAGCATTTTGGGTGCACTTCCTCCAGGACAGATCTTTTAGTTCTTTTAGCAGTCCATGGTACTTTCAGC
>NW_006921801.1:1866910-1874054 GCF_000298275.1 Orycteropus afer afer | reverse complement strand
AATTCTTTGACAACCTCAATCTTCTCTCCATTTATTGTGATGCTGCTCATTGGTCCAGTTGTGAGGATTTTTAGTTTCTTTATATATAATACACTATATATAAATATGCCATAAATTAAGGCCCTTAAATTCAACCCTATTTTTCCCTTCAGGAACTTTATAGTTTTAGGTTTCACATTTAAGTCTTTGTTCCATCTGGAGTTAGTTTTTGTGTATGGTGTGAGGTACAGATGATCTTGTTTCATTTTTCTGCAAATGGATATCCAGTTTTGCCAGCACCATTTGTTAAAAAAATTAACAATCTCTTCCCCATGTAATGGATTTCAGCCCTTTGTCAAAAATCAGCTGACCATATGTTGATGGATCTATTTCTGGGTCCCCACTGGTCTATGTGTCTGTCACTGTACCAGTACCAGACTGTTTTGACTACTGTGGCTGTATAGTAGGTTTTGAGATCCAGGAGTATGAGACCTCCTACTTTGTTCTTCTTCTTCAATAGTGCTTTGCTTATCTGAGGTCCTTTCCTTTCCATATAAAACTAGTGATTGTTTTTTCCATATCCTTAAAGTATGCTGATGGGATCTGGATTGGGATTGCATTGAATAGTATTGACATTTTCACAATGTTCAATCTTCCTATCCATGAGTATGGTATGTTCTGCCATTTATGTAGATCTTTTATGGTTTCTTGTAGTAGTATTTTGTACTTTCCTTTGTACAGGTCTTTTGTGTCCCTGGTAAGATTTATTCCCAAGTATTTTATCTTTTTGTTAGATATTGTAAATGGTATTGATTTCCTTATTTCTTTTTCAGAGACTTCTTTTCTAGTGTAGAGGAATCCAACTGAATTTTGAATGTTGATCTTGTATCCTGCCACAATTAGCTCCAGTAGTTTTCTTGCTGAGTCTCTTTGGTTTTCTAGGTATAGGATCATAACATCAGCAAATAGGGATGATTTGACTTCTTCCTTACCAATTTGGATGCTTTTGATTTCCTTTTCTTGCCTTATTGCCCTGACTAGGACTTCCAGTAAAATGTTGAATAGAAGTGGTGATAAAAAGCATCCTTGTCTGATTCCTATTAGCAAGAGGAATGGTTTCAGTCTCTCCATTGAGAATGATGTTAGCTGTTGGTTTTGCATATAAGCCCTTTACTATGTTGAGAAATTTCCATCTATTCCTATTTTTCTGAGAGTTTTTATCAGGAATGAATGTTGGATTTTATCAAATACCTTTTCTGCCTTGATTGATATAATCATGTAGTTCTTTTCCTTTATTTGTGTGATGGATGATGTTGATTGTTTTTGTAATGTTGAACCATCCTTGTATACTTGATATGAACCCCACTTGGTCATAATGTACTATTTTTTTGATACGTTGCTGGAGTCTGTTAGCAAGGATTTCACTGAAGATTTTTGTGTCTATATTCATGAGAGAAATTGGTCTGTAGTTTCCCTTTCTAGTGATGTCTTTACCTGGTTTTGGTATTGAGGTTATGCTGGCTTCATAAAATGAATTGGTAAGGATTCCATCTTTTTCTATGTTCTGGAATACTTTGAGTAGGATTGGGTGTCAGTTCTTCTCTGAGCATTTGGTAGAATTCTCTGGTGAAAACATCTGGGCCAATGCATTTTTGTTGTCCTTGGTAATTTTTTTTGTGACCTATTCAATGTCTTCTTTTGTTATGGGTCTGTTCAAATTTTCCACTTCAGTCTATGTTAGTTAATTAAATAGTATGTGTTAGTCTATGTTCACTTCAGCCTATGTTAGTTTAGGTAACTAGTACAAATAGTTTCTGTCCATTTCTTCTAGATTTTCAAATTTGTTGGAGTAAGTTCTTCCTGGTATCTTGATACTATCTTTTTTACTTCAGTTGGTTCTGTTGTGATGTTGCTCAATTCTTTTCTTATTCGTATTATTTGTATTCATTCCCTCTGTTCCTTTGTTAACCTTGCCAGTGCCTTGTCAATTTTTTAATCTTTTCAAAAAAACAACTTCTAATCTTGTTGATTTTTTCTATTGTCTCTCTATTTCTGCTCAAATCTTTATTATTTCCTTTCTTCTGGTGACTGTAGGCTTTTTCCACTGCTCTTTTTGGAGATGTTAGGTTAAGGTGTTGATTTTGGCTCTATTTTCTTTCTTGATGTGTGAATTTGTTGCTATAAATTGGCCTCTGATCACTGCTTTTGTTGTATCCCAAAGATTTTGGTAAGTAATGTCTTCATTTTGGAAGCAAGAATGGCCAGACTTCATCTCACCTATTTTGGTCATGTTGTCAGAAGGGACCATTCCCTGGAGAAGGATGTCATGCTTGGTAGGGTGGAGGGTCGACGAAAGAGGGGGAGATGGATTGACATGGTGGCTGTGATGATGGGCTCAAGTATAGCAGGGATTGTGGGGCTGGTGCGGGATCTGGCAGTGTTTCATTCTGCTGTGCATGGGGTCGCTATGAGTCGGAAATGACTCGACAGCACTTAACAACAAACAACAACAATGTTTTCATTCCCGTTTGATTCAAGGAATTTTTTAATTTCATTTTTCATTTCTTCTATTTCCCAATCATTTTTAAGGAGGGTGTTATTCAGTATCCACATGTTTGCTCTTTTTCCATTGATCTTTGTATTGTTGATTTCTAATTTTATTACAGTGTGATCTAAGAAGATGCTTTGCAGTGTTTCAGTGTTTTTAAATTTATTAATACTTGCTTTGTGGTCTAACATATGGTCTATCCTGGAGAATGTTCCAAATGCACTGGAAAAGAATTTATATTGTACTTTTGGGTGAAGTTCTCTGTAGATGTCTATAAGGTGAAGTGGTGGATTGTTGTTTAGTTCTTCTGCATCTTTGTTGAGTTTCTTTCTAGTTGTTCTATCTTTGATTGAAAGTGGTGTATTAAAGTCTCCTACTATGACTGTAGAGTCATTTATTTGTCCTTTCAATTCTGTTAAAGTCTGTTTTATGTATTTTGGGACACTTTCATTGGGTGCATAGATATTTATTATGGTTTTATCCTCTTGTTCAATTGATACTCTAATCATTAAATAATGTCCTTCTTTGTCTCTTATGGTGGTGTTTGTCTTAAAGTCAATTTTATCAGAAATTAATATTGCCACTCTTGCTTTTATGGTTGCCATTTGCTTGATATATCTTTTTCAACCTTTGATTTTTAGTCTGTTTTTGTCTTTTTTTCTTTCTAAGGTTTGTCTCTTATGGACAGCATGTTGATGGGTTATGTTTTCTTATCCAGTCTGCAACTCTGCATCTCTTGAGTGGTGCATTTAATCCATTGACATTCAGTGTAATTATTGACAAGTATGAATTGGCTGCTGTCATTTTGTTATGTGTTTTTTCATGGTGTTCCTAGTTTCTTTGTTCCATATAATTTTCTGCACTGAGCTCATTTTGCTTATGAATTGTGTTATCATTTTCTTCATTTCCATTTGGTTAATTATGCTTTCCCTCTTTTTTTATTTTGATGTGAAGTTTTGTCATTTTCTTTGAGGTTACCCTGTGATTTATAATTTTCTTCCCAACTTTAAAATAGTCCATTCTATTTTGCAGTTGTCTTGACTTCCTCACCATTTAGAAGTTCTGTAACTACTCTATTGTTTCCCTCTTTTTGGATTATAGTTGTCTTTATTTGCCAAATAATGTCTCTGGTTCCCTGTTTATAGTCTTGTAAGCTTATTTTATTTTGGATACTTCCATAACCGGGTTGGTTTCTAGGTTATGTCATCACGTGTGTTAATGGTCAGTTGTTGTTTGCTACTGTTGGTTCTCTGTCCAAAAGACTCCTTTTAGAATCTCCTGTAAGTTTGGTCTTGTTTTAACCAATTTCCTTAATTTCTGCTTATCTGGAAATGTCCTAATTTCACCATCATATTTGAGGGAAAATTTTTCTGGGTATATAATTCTTAGTTGGAAATTTGTTTCTTTCAGGGTTTTACATATACCATCCCATTGCCTGCTTGCGTGTCTGGTTTCTGCCAAGAAATCAGAGCTTAGTCTTATTGGTTACTCTTTGTAGCTTACTTTTTATTTTTTCCAGGCTGCTTTCAGAATCTTTCTTTCTTTGGTTTTGGCAAGTTTGATGACATGTCTTGGTGATTTTCTTTTGGAGCCTATCCTGTTTGGGGTTGTTGGACTTCTTGAATATTCTTGTCTTTCATCATGTATGAGAAGTTCTCTTCCAATAAATGTTTGACAATTTTCTCTGTGCTTTTGTTTCTTCTTGTTCCAGGATTCCGATTACATGTAAGTTATTCCTTTTGATGGTATCCCACATGAATCTTAGACTTTCTTCATTTTGTTTTGATCTTTTTTCTGATTGATCTCTTTCCAAAGAAGTATTCAAGTATATATATGTCTTCAATCTCACTAATTCTGTCTTTCATTGATTCAATTTTATCTCTTTTTCCTTTCAATGTGTTATCTATTTCTGAAAACTTATTATTAATCTTCTGAATTTCTATCTGTACATTTTGTATCATTTCTAATTTTTCATTTATTTCATTATTGTATTGTCTGCCAAAATTGTTCTAGGGTTTTATCTCTCTGTTCCTGAATTTTATCCGTGTTTTCCTTGATCTATCTCTCAATCTAGTGAAGGTACCTAAATATAATTATTTTAAATTCCTTATCAGGGAGTTCCAATGCTACTTCTTCCTCAGGGATGTGTTCTGGGTCTGTATCCTGGTCCCTTGTTTCTACTGCTGTATCCTGGTTCTTTGTGTCTGTTATCTCTGAGACATGTGACATTGTTGTATTTATATTTAATTGGTAATTGTAAGTTGGAGTGATTTGCCCAAGATTTTTGTTTTCTTTGTTTTGTTTGGATGTATCTGAGTAAGCAGGGTACTGTGCTCCTCTGTTCACTAGTTGGCAGCACTTATGCACTCACCACCTGTCTCCTTTCCAGTCATCAGCCTCTGATATGTCTATGCTTTCCTCAGCAAGAGGAGCCTATTCTTAGATCTGAATAAGAACGCTGTCACTTTAAATATCCAAAATTGCCACCATTTGTAAACATTCAAAATGTCTGTGCTCTCTAGACAGCCAAAAGTCCACAGCTCAGTTTGTCTCCTTCTTTGCTGTTGCTCTTTTTAGTCATCAGTCACCAGCACAGTTTTCCATGCAACTCTTGGCAAGCAGGGCTGATTTTTAGGTTAATTCTCAGGTCCTAATACCATTTGGAAATATTCAAACAGTCCATGATGTCAGGAAAACTGATAGTCTACAGCTCTGTTTATCTCCTTATTCACTGTTTTCATTCAGGTCTTTCTACTAGTTGTGTTTAATCCACTTCTGTATCCTTTTTTTCAAAGCTCAGGGCTCCAGGTTTGTCTTCTGTATCTGTGTCAATTGGTTTCTCTTTTCTTTGTTGAAAAGGATCTGTGTAACTTGTCTGGCAATTCTGCCATCTTTTTTTATTCTTTTGGTGAAGTCTTTTCATATACATAAATATTTAATTTTTAGGAGGTCCCTGTCATCTAGTTTGTCTTCTGCATTTTTAGTTATGTTCAATAGTGTATTTTATGCCATGTAGTAGGACCCCTCAGTTTGTCCCTACTTTTCTTTTATGATCTTTATAGCTTTAGTTTTTCATTTAGGTCTTTGATCCATCTTGAGTTAGTTTTTGTACATGGTGTGAGATATAGATCCTATTTCATTTTTCTGCAAAAGGATATGCAGTTTTCCTGGTACCATTTGTTACAGAGATGATCTCTTGCTCCCTTAATGGGATTTGGCCCTTTGTCAAAATCACCTCTTCATAGATGGATGGATTTATTGTAGAGTTCTCAATTCTAATCTATTCATCTATGTATCTGTAATTGTATCAGTACAAGACTATTTTGACTACTCTGGCTGTATAGTAGTTTTTCAGATTGAGGAGTGTGAGGCCACCCACTTTGTTCTTCTTCTTTAGTAGTGTTTTGCTTATCCAGGGTATTTTGGTTCTCTGGTGCTGGTGTAACAGAAATACTGCAAGTGGACGGCTTTAAATAACTGAGATTCCTTCTCCTAAACTGTGAATTTAGGAGGTTAGAAGTGCAAGTTTAAAGTGCCTGCTCTAGGGGCTGGGTAAAGGCCCTTCAACCTTGGGTTTTAGCTCTGCCTCCTGTTCTAAGCCCACTAGAGCTAGAGGCTTTTTCTGACTCACATAGCTACTGGCTATTGAGGCTGACAAACCCAAAATCAACAAGTAAAATGACACAGTCCCAAGATTAGCAGACAGCATGGCAGGACACTAGTTCAAGTCTAGGAACAATACCAAGATCCACAGGCAACACAGCAGACCACTGAGATGAAGAATAGGCAAAATGTGGATATAGATGTGCTAAAGCTCCAGACCTTTCTCAAGACTTTTCCTTATATACTGGAAACAGATCACACCCTGAAAGCAGGTACTTAGATACTCACAGATCCACCTTGAAGTTGATTACCAATCTCATCATGGGGAATAACTACATCCAGCTGTCCAGCCACTCAAAACCATGTCCCAACCAAGTTGACACACAACCTTAACTATGACATGGGGTCTCTTTCCTTTCCATATAAAATTGGCAATTCTTTTTCCCATCTTTTTGAAGAATAATGATGGAATCTGGACAGGGACTGCATTATATCTGTAGATTATTTTGCATAGTATTATCATTTTTTACAATGTTCAAGTCTTTCTGTGTGGCAGCATGTTAAATTATTCTGTTTATGTAAATCTCTTTTTTAGTTTTCTTTGTATAAGGCTTTTGTGTCTTTGGTTATATTTATTCCTAAGTACTTCATCTTCATCAATGGTATTGAAGGAAGAAGTCAAGGCTGCATTAAAGGAACTGGCAAAAACAAGGTTCTGGGAATTGATGGAATACACATTGAGATGTTTCAACAAACAGATACCCCACTGGAGGCATTCACTTGGCTATGCCAAGAAATTTGGAAGACAGTTACCTGGCCAGCTGACTGGAAGAGATTCATATTTGTTACTCATTCCTAAGAAAGATGATCTCACAGAATGTGGATATTATCAAACAATATCATTGATATCACACACAAGTAAAATCTTACTGAAGATAATTCCAAAATGGTTGCAGCAGTATATTGACAGAGAACTTCCAGAAATGCAAGCTGGATTCAGAATGGGACGTGGAG
>NW_006921801.1:1857425-1858353 GCF_000298275.1 Orycteropus afer afer | reverse complement strand
TGGGGTCGCTATGAGTCAGAAATGACTCAACGGCACTTAACAACAACAACAATATGTGTGTGAGAACTGGACAATGAATAAGAAAGATCAAAGAAGAGTTGATGCTTTCGAGTTGTGGTGTTGGCGAAGAACGCTGCAAGTACCGTGGACTGCTAAAAGAACTAACAAAATTTGTCCTGGAAGAAGTGCAACTGAAATACTTCTTGAAAGCAAGGATGGCCAGACTTTGTCTCACCTACTTTAGTCATATTGTCAGAAGAAACCATTCTCTGGAGAAGGATATCATCATGCTTGGTAAACTGGAGGGTCAATGAAAGAGGGGAAGGCCCTCAACAAGGTGGATTGACACGGTGGCTGGAGTGATGGGCTCAGGTATAGTAGGGATAGTGAGAATGGCACAGGACCAGGAAGTATTTCGTTCTGTTGTACATAAGGTCGCTATGAGTCAGAGGTGACTTGATGGCACATAACAATAACTGCAACTTCATCTTTTGGGTGGCTATTGTAAATGGTATTTTTTTTTTTTTCCTGATTTCCTTTTCAGAGTTCTCTTTGTTAGTGTAGAGGAAGCCAATTTTTGTATGTTGATCTTATACCCTGCCACTTACCTGAATCTTCCTATTTGTTCCCACAGTTTTCTTGTTTCATTCCTAGGTTTTCTGTGTATAGGATCTATCATCTACAAATAGAGATAGTTTTACTTCTTCTTTGCCAATTTGGATACTTTTTATTTCCCTTTTTTGCTTCATTGCTTTGGCTAGAACTTCCAATACAATGTTCAATAGGAGTGGTAATAGAGGGCATCCTTCTGTGGTTCTTATTTGCAAGTCTCAGTCTGTCTCCACTGAGAATAGTATTGGTTATTGGTTTCCTATACCTTAATTATGTTGAGGAATTTCCCTTCTATTCTTATTTTGCTGAGAGTTTA
>NW_006921801.1:1825892-1856965 GCF_000298275.1 Orycteropus afer afer | reverse complement strand
TTTTTTTTGGTTGGGAATTTTTTTCATGACCTGTTAATTTCTTCTTTTGTTATGGTCTGTTCAAATTTTCTACCAAAAGTGTGTTAATTTAGGTTGGTGGAGTATTTCTAGAAATTTGTCCATTTATTCTAGGTTTTCAAATTTATTGGAGAATAATTGTTCTTAGTATTCTGTTACTATCCTTTTTATTTCAGTAAATTCTGTTGTGACAGCACCTGTTTTATTTCTTATTTCTGTTATTTACATCTTCTCCTTCTTATTGTTTGTTATATTTGACAATGGTTTGTCAATTATATTACTCCTTTCAAAGAACTAACTTCTAGTGTTACTGATTCTTTCTATTGTTTTTCTACTTTCTGTTTCATTTCTTTCTGCTTAAATATTTAATAATTTCCTTTCTTCTGGTGATAGTAGGCTTTTTTTTCTTTGCTATTCTTTTTCTAATTGTTGGAGATGTTAGGGTAAGGTGTTGATTTTAGTTCTTTCTTTGTTTTGATGCATGTGTTTATTGCTGTAAGTTGTTTTCTGAATACTGCTTATGCTATGTCTCAAAGACTTTTGTATGTTGTATTTTCATTCTCATTTGATTAAAGGATTTTTTTAAATTTCATTTTATCTATTATCCTACAGTTTTTATTCAGTATGTTATTCAGTTTCCATGTATTTCATTTTTTTTCTTTTATCTTCTTGTTGTTGATTTCTAATTTTATAGCATTGATCTGAGAAGATGCTTTCTACTATTTTGAAGTTTTTTTTATTTATTGAGGCTTGCTTTGTGACCTAACAAATTGTTGATTCTGGAGAAAGTTATAAGTACACTGAAAATGAATGTATATGGTGCTGTTTTGAGTGGAGTGCTCTGCATATGTCTATGAGTTCTAGTTGGTTAATTATATTGTTTAGATTTTCTGTAGCATTAAGTTTCTTTCTAGTTGTTCTGTCCTTCAAAAATGATGTATTAAAGTCCCCTACTATTTTAGTGGAGCTGTCTATTTCCTTTTGCAATTCTTCTAAAGTTTGACTTATGTATTTTGGGGCTCAGTCACTGGGGTGTAAATACTTATTATGGTTATGTCTTCTTGTTTGATTGACACTTTAATCATTATATAATGTCCTTCTCTGTCTATTTTACTGGGGGGTTTTCCTTTAAAATGTATTTTATCAGAAATTAACTTTGCCACTCCTGCTCTTTTTTGATTGCCATTTGCTTGGTATGTTTTTATCCTTTGAGTTTTAGCTTATTTTTTCTTTGTGTCTAAGGTGTGTCTCCTGTAGACAGCTTATTGATGGGTCATGTTTTCTTATTCATTCTGCTACTCTCTTGACTGGTGCATTTAGTTCATTTACATTCAGGGTAACTATTGAGAGGTATGAAGTTACTGCTGCCATTTTGTTGTTGATTTTGTGTGTGTGTATGTGTATGGTGTTGATGGTTTCTTTGTTCAATATATTTTTCTGTGCTGAGTTTATTTTGTTCATGAATTTTGTTACCATTTCCTTTGTTGCTATTGTTTTAGTGTTTACTGAGGCTTTATGATTTTCTTCATTTTTGTTTTGGTGAGATGGCTATTAATTTTCTCTGAAGTTACTCTATAATTTATTAATGTCTTTCCAAGTTTAAAGCAGTCTGTTCTAATTTGATATTGTGACTTCTTCTCCATTTAGAAGTTCTGAAACTACATCATTTATTCCCAATTTTGCTTTTAAGTATCATTCTTTACAAATTGATATCTCTGGTTCCCTATTTTCAGTCTTCTAGGTTTATTTTATTTTTGATACTTCCATATTTGGGTTGATTTCCAGGTAATATTGTATGTGTTAATCTCTGGATGTTATCTGCTGTTGTTGGTTCTCTGTCTGAAAGACTGTTCAGCATTTCTTATAAGGTTGGTCTGGTTTTTGCAAATTCCCTTAATTTCTTTTTGTCTGGAAATGTCCTAATTTTGCCATCCTATTTGAAGTAAAATTTTGCTGGATATATAATTTTTGGTTGGCAATTTTCTTCTTTCTGGGTTTTATGTATATGTCTCATTGCCTTCTTGCATGATTTCTGCTGAGAAATCAGAGCTTAGTCTTATTGGTTCTCCTTTGTATGTGACTTTTTCTTTTTCCTGAGCTGCTTTCAGGATTCTTTCTTTGTGTTTGGTTTTAGAAAGTTTGATTATGACATGTCTTGATGGTTTTCTTTTGGGGTCTATCCTGTTTGGCATTCACTGAGCTTCTTGAATACATATCTTCTCATCTTTCATGATATTAAGGAAGATTTCTTACAATAGATATTCAACAATTTTATTGGTGCTTTTCTCTATCTCTTCCTGTTCTGGAAGTTTGATCATACATAAGTTATTCCTCCTTATGGTGTCCTATGTAATTCTTATGTTTTGTTCATTTTTTTTTTTTTTTTTTTTTGGTTTTTTTTTCTGATTGTTCCTCTACCATATTAGTGTTGTAAGATTTGTCTTCAATCTCACTAATTCTGTCTTCCATTGATTCAATTTTACTCCTTTATCCTTCCAATGCGTTATCTATTTTTGAAATTTTAGTATTAATCTTCTGGATTTCTATTTGCTGTTTTTGTATGGTTTCTATTTTTCCATTCATTTTGTTAATTTGTTCTTATATTATTCATTTGAATTCTTCTAGAGTTTTGTCTGTGTTTTTCTTGGTTTTGTCTGTGGTGTCATCAAACTTTCTCTCAATCCATTGAAGGTATGTAAATAAGTTTCTTTTGAAACCCTTACCAAGTAGTTCCAATAGCATTTCTTCCTCTGTAAGATTTTCTGACCCTGTATGTTGGTCACTTGTTTGAGCCATCTTGTCCTGTTTCTTTTTATATGACTTGAAGTTGTCTGTTGTCTCTGAAAAATGGTAGTGTTATTGTAAAAATTTGTTGATTGTATATTGGTTAGTTTCACCCTGATTTTTTGTTTTACTCTGTTTTAATATATCCAGGCAACAGGGAACAGCTAGGCATGTTCCTCTAGTCACTGGTTTGTCAGCATTGTGTCACTCACCACCTGTCTCTGGGTGGGTTTAGTAGCAGGTGGGAGTGTGTACATGAGTCTCTGATCACCGATAGTGCAGAGCAGCTGAAGGCAGGCTGGCTGAGTATTGGCCACAATCTATCATCATTCAGTGGTGCTCAAGTGGGTGGCAGCACTTGCCCAGTGAGTGGGGCAGCATGTGTGGGTAGGGTTGCTGGCTCCCAACTGCTAGGTAAAGATTGATAGAAAAGAAAACAAAAAATGGAGAGATAAAATGGAAGGATAAAAAGAAAAAAAAAAAAAAACTGGGTAAGGGGAAGAGGAGAGACCTAATAAGAAAGAACAAGAGAAAAGGAAAGAGAACATAAAACAAATATGGAACATTACTGGTGTGCAAGTGGTAGCCACCAAATATTGTTGCAGTAATATGGCACTTCCTCCACAGAAGCACGCACCACCAAATACAGAGGGTCATGGATGGCACTATTGAATATGGAGGTGGTGGGGGTCAAGGTACTCAGGTAGATAAAAAAAAAGTGTGAGGAAGTGGAAGACAAAGGAAATAACAAGTGGGGACAAGAGTGAAGGACTGAGAAGATGAGAAGAAAGAGAAAGGGGAAAAAAAAAAAAACTTGTGCAAGTGGTAGCCACCAAATACTGCTGCAGCAGAAATGCAGAGCTCACTCTATTAAGAGCATACGCCACCGTCCATGGAGGGGTAGGGTGGTTGCTGCTGACCACAGACAGGAGGCAGAATAAAAATAATAATAGCAATAGATAAATATATAAAAAGAAGGTGAAGAGGAAGAAGTAACAGAAAAGAATGAAGAGGGAAACAAGGAGGAGAAAGCAGAAGACATGAATAGAGGGAGAAAAGGAAACCAAAAATGAAAGATAAAAAACAGCACACTACTGACTGCCATGATTCCTTCTCTTAAGGAGTCTAAAAGTAAGAAAAAGAAAAGGGTCAAGAGGAGAGGCAGGGAAAATATAATAATAATAAAAAGCAATCCCACTACTAGGTACATATCCTAGAGAAATAAGAACTGTGACACAAACAGCTATATGCACACCCATGTTCATAGCAGCACTATTCACAATGGCAAAAAGATGGAAACAACCTAAATGTCCATCAACAGAGGAATGGATCAACAAACGTATACACAGTGGAATACTATGCAACATTAACAGTGATGAATCTGCAAAACATTTCATAACATAGATGAACCGAGAGGACAGTATAGGACTCTGGTGGCATAGTGCCTAAGGCACTGGACTGCTAAGCAGAAGGCTGGTGGTTCAAACCCGCTAGCCACTCTTTGGAAGAAAGGTTGGGCAATCTACTTCCATGATACTGCCTCAGAAACCTAAGGAGGGGTTGCTATGAGTCATGTCCAACTCCATGGCACATAACAAGAACAGAAGACATTATAATAAGTGAAATTAGTCAATCACAAAAAGGCAAATATTGTATGACATTACCACTGTAAAAAGTCAAGAAAAGGGTTTCACAAAAAAAGACAAACATTCTTTGACGGTTACCAGAGATGGGAGGGGGAGGAAGAGTAAACCTCTAACTAGAGGGTAAACACATATTAACTTGGATGAAGGGGAAGGAGAAGAAAAAAAGGAAGAAAGAAATGAAAGAAAAGAGGGGAGAAGAACTAAGCAGAAAGATAATGAAAGAAAAAAAAGTGGCACAGCACTGCCAGAGGGGAAGTTTGACTGCATGGATGGGGCTGGGGAGGGTTATGCCTCTGGTCAATAGGAGGTTGTACCAGGTAAGGAGGGAGGATATACTTCTCTGGTTGCCTAAGCACTGATGTAGTTGGTGGTGCCAACCTGGGCAAGTGGAACCAGTTATTTGGTTCCTGCTTCTATCTGAATGCTGCTTGCAATTATTCAAAATGGCCATGCTGTCCTCATTGACAATTTATCACTCCTTATTCACTGTTTTCAGTCTCTTCCTCTCATCCATATTTGAGCTACTACTTTATCCTTTCCTTTGAAGCTGTGGGATCCAGGATTGCCATCCATTTGCATTTCCTTTTTTTTTTTTTTTTTTTGAGTCCTTGTTGTGGAGGGTCTGGATAGTATATCTGCCTAGTCCACCACCTTTGATCCTCCCCAAGAAAATTGTTTTAAGCTATTTGCTAATGGAAATTTGACCTCCAATGAGACAACTTTTACAAGTTTACATCTATTGGACTTTTTCTGACTTCTCAATTATCAAGTGTGTAAATAGCACAGTGCTATTTACACCATTGATGTTGAACTCTCGGTTCCTTCCATTGCACCATGGCTTGGACAAGTATAAGAATATCCTCTCTCCTTAAGTTACCCTAAGACCACCCCGTACTTACATTCAGTCCTTGAGCATTTTCGACATAAAATTGTGTTGTCCATCAAGTTGGACCCAACTCATAGCAACTTCTCCTTGGGTTTCCAAGGTGGTATCACTATGGAAGTAGATTGTCCAACCTTCTTTCCGAGGAGTGGCTGGTGGGTTTGAACCGCCAGCCTTCTGGTTAGCAGTTAAGTGCCTTAGACACTATGTTACCAGAGCTCCTACATAAAATTACTCCCCTATTGAAGCATATTTTGGTAGGGTATCTTCTGCTTTTATGGTTTACTATATTAGTCAAAATCCATCTGCCAGTAGAGAGAATTGAAAGGTTGTCTAGAAGCTTATCTCTTCTTAGTTAACCATGTCACCTCACAGCAGAACCTCTCAAAGTCTCACACACTTTGTGGTTTTCCTCCATTACCAAGATTGCAATCTTTCCCCAGGTGTTTATACCTTCAGGGCTGTTTGCTTACATGCCAAAATGCATCTCCACCATATTTAAATTTTCTTCAAAGAGTTCTGAGTGAAGGCTTCAGGACTAGGATTTGAAAAACCTTGATTTTGGTATTGATAGACTGAAACCACTTAATCTTTGTCTCATTGCTAGATAGGAGATGAAGATCCTTATCCCAATATTTTGTAGTAACACGACCAGAGTATTAATGTACTTGAAAGTGTATAAAAGCATATGGAATTATGTAAATGAAAATTGTATAAATTCATGCATGCAAATTCAAACCATTTTAAAACTATTAGTTGACCTAATATGGAGTTAATCTTACGGTCAACATATGAAAATCTACCTGCAAATGGTCAAATCAGTAATATTTCAATTGAAAAAGCTTTTTAGTGACATTCAAAACATTTAAGAGTACTGCCTTCAAAAAGATAAACACTATAACAGGTCTTTGAAGTAAAAACTGGTTCTGCTGCTTTTCTCCCCCACTCCAGCCCCTTCAAAATCATCAAAGCAATGCTCTTAAAGTGTGAATGGCTTACAAGTAGCTTCTAATGGATTCACCCTTCACTCTGTTCCTCACTAATCAGAGGTAACCTGACTTTTACATTCCTAATTATGCCTCTTTCAAAGAGCATTAAGGCTAATATTGGTTTTAATGGTCCTAAATGCAACTCTGCTTTTGACCTGGGCTGCTCTGACCAACATGCATCCTAATATTAGAGCAATCCCAAGGATAGTATGTCCCAAGGGCATCCAGCCAGTAGAGTTTTTTTTTTCAGGGTCACTTCCCTCTTTCTTACCCCCTCCCCCCAACCACCTGCACTTCTGTTCCCTAAATGGTTGATTTCCTAATCCCATTTCAGAAGAAGAATCAAAAATTTCCAAAGGATGATCATTGCCTAAATTTTATTTTCAAATTAAGACAAACAAACAAACAATAACAATAGGGGGAAAAAAAAAACTTTGGGGAGATTGTTAAAAATGAACATCCCAGGGCTCCACATCCAAGGTACTTTGATAAAGTTGTTTGGGGTGAGAATGAAAATGTGCATTTCAAATAAACAACCTAATTTGTTCTGGTGTAGGTTGTCTGCATTTTGAGAAACACTGTATTATAGAACAACATTCATTCCAGGCCCAATTAACCTTCCAGGCTTAGATCCTATATTAATTCCCAACTTCTATCCTTAACACAGGAGCTCTGGTAGCATAGTGCCCATGGCATTTGACTGCTAATCAGAAGGCTGGCGGTTCAAACCCACCAGCCACTCCTCTAAAGAAAGAATGGGCAATGTACTTCCATAGAGATACTGCCTCAGAAACCCAAGGAGGGGTCGCTATGAGTTGGAACTGACTCGACAGCAGTGAGTTTGGTTTGGTTTGTGTCCGTAACACATGCACACACACACACACACACACAATTTCAGGCACAGAGGCCAATATGCAGTCCAACTGTTGTTCTCTTCTTGTTCCCTCAGCTTTGAATGTCTTCCCCCATTCTTTCTGCCGCACGGAATCTATAAGTTTTCAACATCATGCTCAGTCAACAGCTCCGAAGTCTGCCTTGATCTCCTATTTAGATCTCCTCTTCAACATTTCTAGAACACCCCATTTATATGTTATTTGATCCTCATCAAAATATTTCCTGTATTACATTTATTTTTTAGCATATTAGTGATCATTATTATAATAAGAAATGTTTGATGGTAAACATCTTACTTGATTTATCTTTGTAGTGCCTAGCAGAGGGCCATAAACATAGTGATTGCTGAATAAATATTTGTAAAATAAAACTTGCTATATCTATTGGGTGTACTTTAGTTAGTTAATCATCTTTACTGTCTTCCCTAAGATTGTTAAGGCAGAGACCACCTCTGATCTACATGTAATAAATAGCCCACCTACCCAGAAATAAATGTTGCTATGATTAATGATACCACCTCGGAAACCCAAGGAGGGGTTACTATAAGTCGGGGCGCCGACTGGACGGCACATAACGACAACAACAACAACATGATTGTGTTCTGAAAGGGCTGTTTATCTTGTTTTATCCACTTCAGAATCTTGCCCATAATAGATATAAGTTACAAGTACTGATATGTAAATATAACAATATCTAGGATTGTTCTTTAAACAATCTTAGAAAGATACCAAAATATTTACCAACATGATCCAATAATTAGAAAAACCTTTATTCCCATGAAATTGGCACAAAATTAAAAGGATTGATTATGTTGTAGATTACTAAGAGGTTGTTGTTGTTGTTATGTGCCTTTGAGTCGGACCTGACTCATAGCAACCCCTCCTTGGGTTTCCAAGGCAGTATCACTACAGAAGTAGATTGCCCCATCTTCCTTCTGAGGAGTGGCTGGTGGGTTTGAACCTCCAGCCTTCTGGTTAGCAGTCAAGTGCCTTAGCCACTATGCTACCAGAGCTCCTCAGGGAATGGCATATCCTCACATGGGGTGGATATATGAACTGAAACAATTTTGGAGAACAATCAGTCTTTAATAAAATGTAAAGTGCATGGATTCATTAACCCAGCAATTCTACTTTTTTGGAATCTTCCCTAGAGGAATCCACACACAAATACACAGAAACATGTACAAAAGATACTCCTTTCTCCATTTAGTATAATAGCTACAATGTTCATCAATAAGGGAATGGACAAAAAATGTTGGTATGGTCACATTGTAGAATACTAGACAGCAGTTAATTATAGGGTTCACCTGCATGTACTTACACCAAAAGAAAAAAACTTTTATGGTTGAGTTTAAAACAAAAGTTGCATAACAATATTGTAGGATACTATGTACTTATCTTTTAAAAACTAGTCCTGAAGAGTGATGATATATACATTTAACTTCAGTTGCAAATACATGTATTAAAAAAGTCTGGAAAAATATAACACATGCTGAGGACATGGATTACCTTTCCCAAAGAAGTGCTTGAAATTGACACAGAGATGGGGGTGGGGTGGGGAGTGGGGGTGGCCAGAATAAGTTTCTTCCTTATTGTATTGCCTCAGTGCCTAAGGCATTTGACTGCTAACCAGAAAGTTGGCAGTTCAAACCCACCAGCCACTCCATGGAAGGAAGACTGGGCAATCTACCTCTAAAGATGTACTGCCTCGGAAACCCAGTGGGGATCACTATGAGTCAGAATTGATTTGATTTGGTTTTAAGTGTATTTTAAATGAGCTTGTATTGCTATTACTTACATAACAGAAGTATTTTATATAAATGACTTGTGCTTTAAAACGATAGATACATTTGTATGTATGGTAGAATAACAAACATATGGTTAACTTACTAAATAGACATTATGTTGTTGTTAGGTGACATCGAGTAGAATTTTGACTCATAATGATCCCATATGACAGTAAAACTGCCCCCATAGGGTTTCCTAGGCTGTAATCTTTATGGGATCAGATCCTCAGGTCCTACTTCCATAGAGTCCCTTTGTGGATTCGAATTGCCAAACTTCTGGTTAAGAGCCAAGTGCCTAACCATTGTACCACCAAGGCTCTTTATACAGACATATATCACTAGCTAAAAGCATAAATATAATATTGCTGTTTCCAAAGGATACGCAGAGTTTCTCACACTAATTGTCAATTCCTTTCTACAAAACACTGACACTGAAGTTTCACAAGTGTGTTGAAAACACAAGTGTGTTAAGTCTGGTTACACTAATTTTCTTCATGATTGTATGGGTCCTTCTCTCTAGGCTATCATGCCCAGAGTTATCATTCTCATATTCCACGACTAATGACAAATTCCAGAAGTTTCTAGCTCTCTCTGCAGCTCCATTACACCATTGATTACTTTGTTTTTTCATTGGGAATGACTACCCAGTGCCATGACTCTCTGTCTTTTGTTAATGTCACCTGAAAGTACTGCTCCTGAAACCTGTCCTTTGGACACAGTGAAGAAGAAGAAATATTTTACACTTCCTGTGGCTTAAAACTTGGAAGGAAGGTTAGCCAATCTACTTCCGTAGTGATACTTTCTCAGAAACCCACGATTGGAAGTTCAAGCTAAAATAAATTATGCTCTCCCTTTGCTCCTACCTCTCAAAAGAAACATGAAAACCAAACCCATTGCCTTTGAGTTGATTCTGACTTATAGTGACCTTATAAGAAAGAGTGGAACTACCCCATGGGATTGTGAAGGCTGTAATCTTTACAGAAACAGACTACCACATCTTTCTTCCACAGAATGGCTGGTGGATTCCATACACCAACTTTTCAGTTAGCAGTTGAGCACTTTACCACTAAACCACCAAAGACCAAAATATTTCCTGTTTTGTGAGAGCTAAAGCTTACACAATTTTGGGAAGCCCTCTTCAGGAAAACAAATGCAACACTGTTGTCGTCAAGTGCTGTTGAGTTGATTCCGACTCATAGCGACTTTATGTACAGCAGAATGAAACAACGCCCAGTCCTCCGCCATCCCCACAATCATTGCCATGCTTGACCCCAACATGGCAGCCACTCTGTCAATTCATCTTGTTAATGATCTTCCCCTTTTTTACTGACCCTCTGCTTTACCAAGCATAGTATCCTTCTCCAGGGATCGGTCCCTTCTGACAACATGACCCATGTGCGAGAGACAAACGTGTCTGGCCATGCTTGCTTCTAAGAAGTACTTCCAACAAGACCAATTTGTTTGTTCTTTCAGCATTTTATTTCATTTGATTTTCTTCACCAACACCACAGTTCAAATGCAGCAATTCTTCTGCTGTCTTCCTTATTCATTGTCCAGCTCTCACATCCATATGAGGATATTGAAAAGACAATGGCTTGGGTCAGGCACACCATACACTTTAAAGTGACATCTTTGCTCTTAAACACTTTAAGAAGATTTTTTTGCAGCAGATTTGCCCAATGCAATACATCAATTGATTTCTCTACTGCTACTTCCTTGGGTGTTTATTGTAGTTCCAAGTAAAATGAAGTCCTTGACAACTTCAAACTTTTCTCCCTTTGTCATTATATGACTTATTGGTCCAATTGTGAGGATTTTTGTTTTCTTTATGTTGAGGTGTAATTCCTGCTGAATGCTGTGCTCTTCAATCTTCATCAGTAGGTACTTCAAAACATCTTCACTTTCAGCAAGCAAGGTTGTGTCATCTGCATATTGCTGGTTGTTAATGAGTCTTCCTCCAATCCTGATGCCCTGTTGTTCTTCATATAGTCCAGATTCTCAGAGTATTTACTCAGCATACAGATTGAATAAGTATAGTAAAATGATACAACCATGATGCACACACTTCCTGATTTTAGATCATGTAGTATCCCTTCCTTCTGTTTGAACAACTTCCTCTTAGTCTATGTATAGGTTCCCCATGAGCACAATTAAGGGGTCTGGAATTCCCATTCTTCACAATGTTATCCATAGTTTGTCATGATCCACATAGTTAAATGCCTTTGCATAGTCAATAAAACACAGATAAACATCTTTCTGGTATTCTTTGCTTTCAGTCAAGATTCATCTGTCATAGCAATTATGTCTCTCATTCCATGTCCCCTATTGAACTCAGCTTGAATTTCTGCCAGTTCCCTCTCAATATACTTCTGTAACCATTTTTAAATTATCTTCAGCAAAATTTTACCTGCGTGTGATACTAATGATATTGTTCAATAATTTCCGCATTCTGTTGGATCACCTTTCTTTGGAATGTGGACAAATAGGGGGAGCACTGGTGGCGTAGTGCCTAAAGCATTTGACTGCTAACCAGAAGGCTGGCGGTTCAAACCCACCAGCCACTCCTTGGAAGGAAGGTTGAGCAATCTACTTCCATAGTGATATTGCCTCAGAAACCTAAGGAGGGGTTGCTATAAGTCGGATCTGACTCCACAGCAGTCAGTTTGTTTTTTTGTTTTTGTTTCCAGTCAGTTGGCTGAATTTCTTGGCATATGTAAATGAGCATCTCCAGCACAGCATCTATTTGTTGAAACATCTCAGTGAGTATTCCATCAATTCTTGGACTCTTGTTTTTCACCAATTCCGTCAGGGCAGCTTAGACTTCTTTCTTCAGTACCATGGGTTCTTGGTCATATGCTGCCTCCTAAAATGGTTGAAGGTCGACCAGTTCTTTTTGGTACAGTGACTCTGTATATTCCTTCCATCTTCTTTTGATGCTTCCTGTATCATTCAGTATTTTCCCCACCAAATTTTCAATATTGCCAACTTGAGGCTTGAATTTTACTTTAGTTTGTTAGGCTTGAGAAATGTCAAACATGTTCTTCCCTTTTGATTTTCTAACAATTTTTCTTTGGAATGGGCACAAATATGGTTAGGTATTTGTCTCCCAAATTTCTTTTCATAAATGAGTCAGTGCTTCCAGCATTGCATGTGTTTGTTGAAATATCTCAATGGGTATTCTATCAATTTCTGGAGACTTGTTTTTTTCTGTTTTCTTCAGTGGAGCTTGAATGTCTTCCTTCAGTACCATCAGTTCTTGATCATATGCTACCTTCTGAAATGGTTGAACATCAACCAATTTTTTTTGGTACAGTGACTCTGTGTATTGCTTCCATCTTCTATGATGCTTCCTGCATCATACAATATTGTGCCCATACAGTCCATCAGTATTTCAACCTACGACTTGAATTTTTCTTCAGTTCCTTTAGCTTGAGAAATGCCGAACATATTTTTTATTTTCTAACTCCATGTCTTTGCACATTTCATTATAATACTCTACTCTGCCTTCTTGATCTGCCTTTTGAAATCTTCTCTTCAGCTCTTTACTCCATCATTTCTTCCATTTGTTTTAGCTACTCTGGTGGTGTAGCGCCTAAGGCATTTGACTGCTAACCAGAAGGCTGGCAGTTCAAACCTACCAGCCACTCCTGGGAAGGAAGGGTGGGGAATCTACTTCTAGTGATACTGCCTCAGAAACCCAAGGAGGGGTCGCTATGAATCAGGATCTACTTGACAGCAGTGAGTTTGTTTTGATTTACTCTTCATTCACAAGCAAGTGTCACAGTCTCTTCTGACATCCATTTTGGCTTTTCTTCTTTTCTCATCTTTTTAATGACCTCTTGCTTTCTTCATGGATGATGTTCTTGATGCCATCCCACAATTCCTCTGGTTTTCAGTCATTGGTGGTCAATGCATCAAATCTATTCTTTAGATGGTCTCTAAATTCAGAAAGGATATAATCAAGGTCATATTTTGGCACTCATGGACTTGTTTTAATTGTCTTCAGCTTCAATTTAAACTTATATATGAGCAATTGATGGTCTGGTCCACAGTTAGCTACTGGCCTTGTTTTGGCTGAAGACGTTGAGCTTCTTCATTGCCTCTTTCCACAGATATAGTGGATCTGATTCCTGTATGCTCCATCTGACAAAGTTCACATGTACAGCTGCCATTCATGTTGTTGAAAAATGGTATTTGCAATGAATAAGTCATTGGTCTTGCAAATTCCATCATATGATCTCCAGCATTATTTCTATCATCAAGGCCATATTTTCCAACTACTGGTGATTCTTCTTTGCTTCCAACTTTTGCATTCCAATCACCAGTGATAATCAACACATCTTGATTGCATGTTTGGTCAATTTCAGACTGCAGAAGTTGGTAAAAATCTTCAGTTTCCTCATCTTTGGCTTTGGTGGTTGGTGTCATCCTAACAACTTATCTGGTATTTGGTTATTGGTGTTCAATGCATGAAATCTATTCTTCAGACGGTCTCTAAATTCAGGTGGCATATACTCAAGGTCATACTTTGACTTTTGTGGACTTGTTTTAATTTTCCTCAGTTTCAACTTAAAGTAGCATCTGAGCAATTAATGGTCTGTTCTACAGTTGGCCCCTGCCTTTGTTCTGACTGATGATACCACGCTTCTCCATCATCTCTTTCCACAGATATAGTTTATTTGATTTGTGTAGCTACACAGATGTAGTGTATTCCATTTGGCAACATTACAAATAAAATGAATAGGTCCCCTCTCCCCAGGCCCTTAGAAGAAACATGTAAATGGTAGGCCCTGAATCTTTAGCTTCATTAGCTTCTAGGTGATGTAAATGATGAACACACTTGGCTGCTAACCAAAAGGCTAGAGGTTCAAATCTATCCAGAGCTGCCTCTGAAGAAAGATCTGGAAATCTGCTTCTGAAAAATCACCCATGAAATACCCTGTGGAGCACAGTTCTGCTCTGAGACACATGAAGTCACCATTAGTTGGAGTCAACTTGATGACAATTTTTTGGTTGGTTGAAATCTCCTTTCCTGGAGGTGTAATATCAGTAAATGTGCATCTAGACTACATCTGTGGTCATGTTAGTCACATAAGCACACAGGCTATGTTTAGTAAACATTAAATATATATGCTAATGGTGGTAAATAGGGTTATATGAGTGCACATTCTACCTCAAGTTACTCTAAAATAAAAATGTGCATCCTGTGTTGTTGTCGGGCTATCAGGTTGATTTTGATTCACAGTAACCCTATGTACAACAGAATGAAATACTGCTATGCTTGAGCCCATCAATGCAGCCACTGTGTCAATCCATCTTCTTGAGGGTCTTGAAGCCCTTTTTCTCTGACTGTCTTCCCCTTTTTCTCTGACCTTCCACTTTACCAAGCATGATATTCTTCTCCAAGGAATGGTCCCTTCTGACAACATGACCAAAGTAGATGAGATGAAATCTGGCTTTTCTCACTTCTAAAGAGCATTCCAGCTGTAATTCTTCCAGGACAGATTTATTCATTCTTCTGGAAGTCCATGTTATTTTCAATGTTCTTAGCCAACACCACAATTCAGAGGCATCAATTCTTCTGTGGTCTTCCTTATTCATTGTCCAACTTTCACATGCCTGTGAGGCTATTGAAAATACCATGGCTTGGGTAAGGCACCTTAGTCTTCAAAGTGACATTTTTGCTCTTCAGTGCTTTAAAGAGGTCATTTGCAGAAGATTTGCCTAGCATAATATGACAACTGATTTCTTGAATGCTGCTTTCATGGGTTTTGATTGCAGATCCAAGTGAAATGAAATCTCTGACAATTTCAATCTTTTCTCTATTTATCATGATATTGCTTATTGGCCCAGTAGTGAGGATTTTGTTTTCTTTATGGTGAGGTGTAATCCACACTGAAGACTGTAGTCTTTGATCTTCATCAGTAAGTGCTTCAAGTCATCTTCACTTTCAGTAAGCAAGGTTGTGTCATGTCTACATCACAGGTTGTTAATGAGTCTTCCTCCAATCCTGATGCCACATTTCTGATGCATCCTGTAGGTCATGAAAAATATAAACTACTTTATAACTCTTAAAAAAAGAAAAAAAGAAAAAAAACCATGTCTTTTGAAGACCCATAAATTTTCATGTACACAGGTGGCTCCCATTTTCTGACAAAACTTCAGAAAAAACTATTTCAGAGAATAAAAGAGCTACATCATTTGTGTTTATCAATAGAAATACATATTTAATTTTATTTATTTATTTATTTTTATAGAAATCATATACATATTTTAATCAAACTCTTTCACTGATAGAGATTACCTATGGAAATGGAAATATTTTCTCCTATATGGATAGTATATTTACCAAAAGCCAAACCCACTACTGTGGAGTCAGATCTGACTCATAGTGACCCCTCCTTGGGTTTCTGAGGCAGTATCACTACAGAAGTAGATTGCCCAACCTTCCTTCCGAGAAATGGCTGGCAGGTTTGAACCATCAGCCTTCTGGTTAATACTCACATGCCTTAAGCACTACGCTACCAGAGTTCCATGCACTATGTTGTTGTTGTTGTTGTTATGTGCCATGGAGTCGTCATAGCGACCCCTCCTTGGGTTTCCGAGGCAGTATCACTACGGAAGTAGATTGCCCCATCTTCCTTCCGAGCACTATAGTCCCCTGAAAATGCATGGACAATAGAAATAGTACTTTGGATTTGAGAGTATTGTCTTGGCATAACATGGATCTTGAACCATATAATTAGTATAATTAACTTATCATATAAATAGTAGGTGGGGGGGAAGGGGGAGCTATATGTCCCCATTCACTAAAGAAGTGAGAAACCAAGAAAACCAAATTCACTGCCTTCGAGTTGGTCCCGACTCATAACGACCCCTCCTTGGGTTTCCGAGGCAGTGTCTCTACAGAAGTAGACTTCCTAGTCTTAAGTGAGAGTCTGAGAAAAACTTAACACTTAATAGCAAAACTACTTTTTAATATTAAATGGAGAAATTTAGGAAAAGTTAAAAGTTTTTCTAATCATACTTTACATATATATTCTAGCAAAGCAAAATAGAAAACAAGGTTTTTGAAATTAATAATCTTATTCTATTTTTTTCATGTCAGTCAAAGATGGATTTCTCAGTATCTTCCCTCTGTACTTGCCAGTCTCTCTAACTCAAGCTCTAACAAGCAGAATCACCATCATAATACCAATAGCTACAATTTACCAGCTGCTACTTCCTGTTGGTCATGCTGCTGAATGCTACTCGCATAACCATAGCCCTTGCTATGAGGTAGATGAGATCCTACAAAGACACAGGTTCCTAAAATACCATCTTGTTCTCTAAGCCCAAATTGAGCATTTGCTGTCTTTCCGCTTCACTGGTGTGTCACTTAGGAGTCTTTCAGTTACACATGCCAGAAAACTTTAAAATGGGAACTTTTTTTTTTTATCTCATATGATTAGTCCAGGTCGGCCTGCCTTCAGCAAAAGCTTGATCCAGCAGCTCAAGTCATATAATAGGAAATTGGTTTTCCCTGTTCTTCCTCTCTGCCTTCCTTAATATTAGCTTCCCTAGAAACTCTTTGGAGCTTTAAAAAGAAATAAAAATAAAAAATTGCTAAATTCCGGGCCAAGTATCACACTCTGACCATGCCACATTGAACAAGGAACAAGAAGAGTAAGTCTCCTTCATCAACATCTCTGTAAGCCTTTGGATTTAATCTCATTGGTCCAGATTGTCAAGTCATTATCTCAGGGGAGCTGTTGTTGTTGTTGTTATGTGCCATCGAGTCGGACCTGACTCATAGCAACCCCTCCTTGGGTTTCCGAGGCAGTATCACTACAGAAGTAGATTGCCCTATCTTCCTTCCGAGGAGTGGCTGGTGGGTTTGAACCGCCAGCCTTCCGGTTAGCAGTCAAGTGCCTTAGCCACTATGCTACCAGAGGTCCCCTGCAGGTGAGCTAAAATGATTGGCTTACTCTTTGGGCTTGGGGTACGATGGTATGATGCTCATCTCATAGATGAGAATGGGGTAGGAGTAACTCCCCAAAAAACAAAATCAGGATGATGTTGGTGAAAAAGGGGAGAATAGATGCTGGAGAGTAGAGGGAAAATATCAGCACCAAAACTATGTCCACAACACCTGCTATGTATTATTTCTATATAGCTAAATCTTTGATATAGCATCCACTCATGTGCATTCAGCTATAATTAATCAATTAAAAAAAACCAAAAAACTATTGGTCCCACATTCTTTATCCACTACCTAAGTAATGGGCAACAATCTAGTCATTATTTGCAATTTAGAAAATCCTACTAAGAAATGTTAAATTTAATTGGTGTGCACATAGGCTTCCTTCTCTGTGGGATAACTATAGTGACCCAATGACCACAAGACCCAAATTTTCCTACAAAGCAAAGCAAAGACCAAATCTCCTTGAAGGAGGAAATAGACATCAAAGTAATTATCCAAATAATAAAGCTTTAATGTTCTTTCCATTCTTTCTGGTGATTTCCAAGTCAACTACACTGTTTATACCCATGCACACTATATTTTTGAAATTGTCTTTGCAAACACTTTTTAATCACTTTTTCAACATGTTATTGAATCACCTAAAACATAATCATATTTGAAATCTTTCAAACATCATGAAGAGTAGAAGTATATTAAATTTTAAAGACATTTGAATTCAAGATTATTATATTTATTGCCAATAAAGTACTCCAAGTACAAGACCAAGACAGAATGTTGAGCCAGGTGTGGGCCCGAGTTTTCACCACATCTAACAACAGAATGGCTAGAGTTTAAGGGAAAACAAAATAGTAAAAGGAATTTACAAGTAAAAGTAGGCTTACTTGAAATACTTTCTGCAGTGATGTTCAAAGTGCAAAGAATTGTTTAACATTGTCGTCAACTGGGGTGGTGGAAAATACACTGGACTGAAGGAAAGGAACTCTGAGTTCCAATCTAGGCTCTGTTGTTAACCTGCTGTGTGACCTTCATAAAGTCATTTTACATCTCTGGGCTTCATTTTCCTCATTTGCTCAATGAGCAGAGATTAGCAGAGGCTGGCAGAGATTGTCTTTACCAATTCCTAATTCTGCACACTAAGGCAGACTAAGTAAGTAAGTATCCAAAATGGAACATTACCATCTATTTCCCTCCTAGGAAATGGATAGTAGGTAATGGAGACAGAAAGTTTGTAGGATGCTTCCGGGTTTTACGAACAAATATCTGTGTACCTCTTTAATTTGAGATTGCCATAAGTAAGCTATTCCCATTACACATTTATTCAAAAATAACAAGCTGTGTTTGAAATGCCAGTATACACCATTTATTACGCTCTCCAACCAAAACACGAAAACATTTGTACTTATGTTATGACTTCACCTGGTGGCTTTCATTTTCCCCAACATAAAGACAGGGTGAAGCAAAGTAATAGAAAAATAGAAAACATCTTTGTCGGAAAATGAGATTGCAGCTGTGTAACTGGAGCACACAACCATAAATCAGAATGTCAAATCCAAAACACATGACTTTTTGCAAGTTCTCCATGTGCGCTCTAATGTGATTACAGCCTGGTTGCTATTATGATTTAAAACAAAGTCTTTCATGCTAGAAACAAAATGCGGAATGTGAGCCGCCTGGGGGAGAGCGCTGCAAGCTAGCAAGCGACATACCCCTTGCTGTCAGAGAGGTGGGCTACAGTATTTCAAGTTTTGGTTTGTCAGGTGTGAGAGAGCAAGAGGATTCAAGAGGAACCTTGGCAGAGGTCTTAACATGAGGGACAAATTAGCCAGCAGTGTTCAGCTCAGTTTGACAATCTGAAATTAGCTGCTTTCTCCCCTCCTCCCCATCTTTTTTTTTTTTTTTCTCCTAAGCAGAATCCTGAAGCCAAATACGAAGATTACAGAAGTCATTCTTTCCTGCCTATCACATAAACAAATGGCCCAGCTGTTATTGCTAAGATTCCAGTTTTAAACTTGGACTTTCTTGTATAAACTTCAATGTAATGGTATTTAAAGTGTCATAGGCAATAAGCATCTAATCCTACTCAATAAATTGTAGGCTCGTTGCATGAACTCCTGGAGCTGTTAAAGACAGCTGTGCTTTTTTTGTAATTTAAGTCATTTCCAAATTGGGCAGCTCTCCAGGTGTATTTTCAGACAAACAATGTGTGCTAGAAAAAGTGATGTTCAGAGTCTTTCAGCAATGGAATAAACACAAAGGAGTGAAAGTTGAGGTATAAAATGGTGAAAACATCATTTCTGATTACCCCAGGAGGGTAGGGATCGAGGTAGGGGTGCTAAAGAACTGCTCTTGTTTCCTCGGACTGTTAAAATATGATACAGGATATGTTCCCCAAGGGATTTTAGTGAACCCCAATACTGTTGTAACTAGTTGTTGGGCCAATGCCATAGATGGCTACCACCATGAAAGATAATTCAGTATTTGTCAAAAGGGAACCATCAACTCTCAGAGCAAAGACCCAAAACTCCAAACTCACTTCTGTCCAGTTGATTCCAACTCATAGTGATCCTATGTGACAGAGTAGAACTGCCCCACAGAGTTTCCAAAACTGCATTTCTTTACAGAAGCAGACTGCCACATATTTCTCCTGAGGAATGAGGAGCAGCTGTTGGGTTCAAAGACACAATCTTTCAGTTAGCCACTTATTACTTAACTACTGCACCTCAGCAAAGACATAACTCTGAAACGGCAAAGACTTGTCCCATTGCTGTTGTCTAAAGGGTCAGAAGAAAACAGTTTCCATCTTTGTGATGTATTTGAATTGATGAGATCATAGGACAAGAAGAAATCACAAGAGGTCATTTCATCCAGCTTTACTTTCTCCAAGAAGACTCACAATAAATGAAGATCAATTGTTAATTATTTTATATAGAAGCATCATTATGCATTTGTGCAAGTGTAAGAGCTGAGTGGGCAGGGCAGAGAGGGTACTTTTCCATATCTATAAGTTGAATATTTTACCATTAGCTGATGTACCTGAGAGTGAAGAAACCCAAATCCTTCCTAATCATGGCTTGATGAAGGTGACTGGCCTTCAGAGAGGTCACTGCAAGAGTTTGCTTCTTGAGATTGATTCCAAAGCAGAGGAGCTTTCTCTTTCTTTCTTCTTTTTTCTCTCACGTTGGTGGTTGTTTTCTCAGTACTATCAGCAGTTGCTTTGTTTTACTCATCCTTTCTTTATATTGTAGTGAGGTACTGCACATTATCCTTTGGGTCAAAGATATTTGATGTCTACCTCATGGTCAACAATGTAGAGAAAACAGAAAACAGCAGAGGGAAAACATAAATCATAGACCAAGAGCCCACAGTATTGTTCCCCTGAGTTCCTCTGTGGTGGGCTGAACTTCAACATGGACAAACCAGACTTGAAATGAATTAACACCTCTTTCAGTTGCTGGAACATAGCAAAAACTTGCAGGTGAAGGGCGTTTCAGGCAGTGGCTCAGGATTATTTTTGGCCTAAGTAGGGTAGCATAGTAGCTAAAGCACTTGCCTGCTAACCAGAAGGCTGGCGGTTCAAACCCACCAGCCACTCCTCGGAAGGAAGGTTAGGCAATCCTACTTCCATAGTGATACTGCCTCGGAAACCCAAGGAGGGGTCACTATGAGTTGGGGCCGACTCAACGGCACATAACAATAACAACAACAACAAAAGTAGACAACTGGACAGCTACCCCTTGTCCCAAAACTCTTAGAGATGACCTTCTGTATCCCTGCCCCCCCATGACCCCAAAAATGACAGTTCTATGTGTATTCCTAATGAAACTCGTAAGTTAAGAGTTGGTCATTAAAATGTGCCTTCATCCAAGGATTCAGAGGACATTTCTGTTGTCCCCCTAAGAAATAAAATCTCAGACCTGTCACCTCAGTGGAACACTTCACCTTATTAAGCAAAAGCAATGGTCTGCTTGTTTCTAGCCTCACAGAGCAAAACTCCTCAGGCTTTATTCAGTTTTGAGAGGAAACTCAACAGCTCTGCATAGATTGAAGACTGACCCAAAATATGTCCAGAAACAACTAACCTCTCAGTGTCACTTCAAATAATTAGCACATCCCAGACACATGGTATTTATCGAACAATTTAGACCCTTTGTTAGCCAACTTATTGGCTCCCATTTCTCTCATTTAAAGTCTATAAAAGCCTAGAAAACTATTGTCAAACCTACAGATAAGAGTGTTCAGAATTTTGTTCTCTAGGCATTTTATACTACAGGTAGCAATTTTGTGCATGACCCCTGCTAAAATGCTCTTTGATTTTAACAAAAGTGTCTTAAAAGAAAGGACATGCCCCCATAGAATGGAATGGTGGGTAGTTGGGTTTTTTTATTTTTTTTATGCTAAAAGCTGGAGAATGAAATTATTGAAACCATCTTCTGTTCTACTTTAATTTTCACCAGCTTTTTGCTAGTTTACTTTAACAAGTAATGTTTGATTGAATTCAGGCCTGCTTTTGTTTACAAAATGAACATGAGCCAGCAAGTCGTGGCCTGGCTAATTTGCACATCCACTGCCTTGGTTTCCTCCCCTTTAAACAAAAATCTGGAGTTTTTGATTTATTGTTGATTCAGTTAACTCAAATGATTTTGATGGCGAAAACCTACCTTCCACCTCATTTTTGAGATTCTCACTAAAAGCACCCTCTTTTCACTATACAAGGCAGAATTGACCAAAAAATATCTATGCAAAACACATCTCCCTAAATTTCAAGGTTTCAGATGCCAACAAAAGAAGCTGAGAATCAAATCCACAAAGGAAATGAGGAGAAAGCAAGATCCCATAAATCCATACCTTTGGAAACTAAGCTGGCCCATTCAGAAGAATAAAGCCAAGATAGCAAAGCAAAGTGATCACTGATGATAAAAGGTTGTGATTTTCATTATGAATTGAGTCTTTACTCAGTCTGGCTCAATTGTGTCAACTCAACTGGATTTCCCATCATGGGCCTCCACTTCAATACAACAGGTCTTCTCATTGTCCTCAGGCCAAGATCAGTTCTAAGTCAGCTCCCTCTGTTGAACATGCCTTACCTCTCTGTTTCTGTCTTTTGCTAACCTCATAATACTCATAAGTGCTCATTCTTTGTCTCTTCCATTAGAGTGTACTATCCTTAAGAGCAGGAAAAATGTCTGTCTTATTCATCATAAATCCCCAATGCCTCACACTGGCCCATGAAAACAGTTGTTATCATTAAGTATTTGTTAGTTAATGAATTCCATCTCCATGATTTTTTTTTCACAGGAATGGAAAAGCAAAACAAAAGACAAACCAGTTGCTGTGAAGTCAATTGTGCTTCATGGTGACCTCATGTTTTTCATCACAGAAATGTGCTCCATAGAGTTAACAATGACTGACTTTGGGGAAGTAGATCTCCAGGCTTTACTTCCAAGGCACATCTGGGTGGATTCAAACCACTAGCCTTTCAGTTAGTAGCCAATGACTTAACCATTTGCACCACCAGGGAACCTTGTGGAAAAGACATCTTCAAATCAAAAACTCGCATTGGGGCCACCATAGCTTCAGTAGAAATATACAATAGGATAATCAGGGGAATCCTCCAGCCATTGAATAAAACTTCAAAGGTGGTATGAAGCATACTTCCCCTTAAACCCTCTCATGGTCACAAGAGTTGTTATTATTGTTTCATGCCATCGAGTCAATGCCAACTGATGGCAACCCTATATGACAAAGTAGAAATGCCCCATATGGTTTCTTAACCTGTAATCTTTCTGGGAACAGATAGCTGCATCTTTTCTCCCATGCAGCCTCTGGTGAATTCGAACCCATGACCTGGTACTTAGCAGCCAAGCATTTAACCACCAAGGTTCCTGGTCACAAGACAGGCTTGGAAAAAAGGTGAGCCAAGAGGCACAAAAATAGGACTTCTACAATTTTCACCTTGAAGTTGCAAATGGTAAGGGCAATGTAGGGGTTGATAGTGATTGATTTTTCTCCTTTACTCAGCTCTTAATTAAGTTTCATTGACCTTTAGCAAGCAATCGTGTTCTAACTAAGCTAAGTGTTTCAAATTTATTCTCCACTCAAATATGTGGTAATATTTTTTATAGGTACAATTCCAACTGGCACACAAATATCCTTTTTTCTCACCAGAAAACAAAAGAGTACATAATATGTTTTAACAAAATTGTTGTTGTTGTTAGGTGCCGTCGAGTTGTCTCTGGCTCATAGTGACCTCATGCACAGCAGAACAAAATACTGCCTAGACCTGTGCCAGCCTCATGATCCCTGCTACACCTGAGCCCATCGTTGAAGCCACTGTGCCAATCCATCTTGTTGGGGGCCTTCCCCTTTTTTGTTGACCCTCCACTTTACCAAGCATGATATCTTTCTCCAGGGAATGGTTCCTTCTGACAACATGACCAAAGTAGGTGAGATGAAGTCTGCCCATTCTCACTTTCAAGGAGCATTCCAGCTTCACTTCTTCCAGGACAGTTTTGTTAGTTCTTTTAGCAGTCCAACGTACTCTCAGCATTCTTCCCAACACCACCATTCAAAAGCATCAAATCTTCTTTGGTCTTCCTTATTCATTGTCCAGCTTTCACATGCATAAGAGGTGATTGAAAATACCATGGCTTGGGTTAGGCACACCTTAGTCTTCAAGGAGACATCTTTGTTCTTCAGCACTTGAAAGAGGTCTCTTGCAACAGATTTGCCCAATGCAATATGTCATCTGATGTCTTGTCTTCTTCTTCCATTGGTGTTGAGCCAAATAATATGAAGTCTTGACAATTTCATTCTTTTCTCCATTTATCATGATGTTGCTTATTGAACCAGTTGTGAGGATTTTTGTTTTCTTTATATCGAGATGTAATCCATACTGCAGACTGTAGTCTTTAATCTTTATCTGTAAGTGCTTCAAGTCATCCTCACTTTCAGCTAGGAAAGTTGTGTCATTTGCATATCACAGGTTGTTAATGATTCTTCCTCCAACCCTGATGCCATGTTTCTTCTTAATATAGTCCAGCTTCCTGGATTATTTATTCAGCATACAAATTGAATAAGTATGGTGAAAGGATACAACCCCAATGCACTCCTTTCTTGATTTTAAAGCATGTAATGTCCCCTTGTTCTGTTTGAACGACAGCCTCCTGGTCTATGTACAGGTTCCTCATGAATACAATTAAGTGTTCTGGAATTCCCATTCTTCATGATGTTATTCATAATTTGTTATGATTCACACAATTGAATGCTTTTGCATAGTCAATAAAACATAAGTAAACATCTTAGTGGTATTCTTTGGTTACAGCTAAGATCTATCTGACATCAGCAATGATATCCCTCATTCCACATCCTCTTCTGAATCCAGCTTGCATTTCTGGAAGTTCTCTGTCAATATACTGCTGCAACCATTTTTGAATTATCCTCAGTAAGACTTTACTTACATGTGATATTAATGATATTGTTTGATAATTTCCACATTCTGTGGGATCATCTTTCTTTGGAATGGGTACAAATATGGATCTCTTCCAGTCAGTTGACCAGGTAGCTATCTTCCAAATCTCTTGGCATAGGTGAATGAGTACCTCTAGTGCAGCATCCATTTGTTGAAATATCTCTATGGGTGTTCTGTCAATTCTTGGAGCCAGGTTTTCTTCAGTGCAGCTTCAACTTCTTCCTTCAATACCATTAGTTCTTGATCATATGCCACCTCCTGAAATTGATGAGCATTGATCAAGTCTTTTTGGTACAGTAACTCTGTGTATTCCTTCCATCTTCTTTTGATGTTTCCTGCATCATTCAATATTTTGCCCATAGTATCTTTCAATATTGCAACTCGAGGCTTCATTTATTTCTTCAGTTCTTTCACTTGAAAAATGCTGAACATGTTCTTCCCTTTGCACATTTCATGATAATAATTGGCTTTGTCTTCACAAGCTGCTTGTTGAAATCTTTTGTTCAGCTATTTTATCCTGTCATTTCTTCCATTTGCTTTAGCTACTCTCCATTCAAGGGCAAGTTTCAGAGTCTCTTCTGACATCCATTTGGGTCTTTTCTTCCTTTCCTGTATTTTTAGTGACTGCTTGCTTCTTTCATGCATGATATTCATGTCATCCCACAATTCCTCTAAATTTTGGTTATTGGTGTTCAATGCATCAGATCTATGCTTTCGATGGTCTCCAAATTCAGGAGGTATATGGTGGTTTTTGTTGTTTTCCATTGAGTCGGACCTGACTTTTAGCGACCCCTCTGTGGGTTTCCAACGCAGTATCACTACGGAAGTAGATTGCTCAGCCTTCCTTCTGAGGAGTGGCTGATGAGTTTGAACCACCAGCCTTCTGGTTAGCAGTCAAGAGCCTTAGGCACTATGCTACCAGAGCTCCTAAGGAGGGATATAATCAAGGTCATGTTTTTTCTCTTGTGGACTTTAAAAAATTGTCTTCAACCTTAACTTGAACTTGCAAATGAACAGTTGATGATCTATTCCACAAGAAGCTCCTGGCCTTGTTTTGGCTGAAGATATTGAGATTTTCCATTGCCTCTTACCACAGATGTAGTCAATAATAATACAAATTCCTGTGTACTCCATCTGCCAAAGTCCATGTGCATAGCCACCATTTGTGTTGTTTAGAAAAGGTATTTGCAGTGAATAAGTTGTTGGTCTTGCAAAATTCTATCATGTGTTCTCCAGCATTTTTCCTATCACCAAGGCCATATTTTCTAGCTACTACTGCTGATTCTTCTTTGTTCCAACTTTTGGAATCCAGTCACCAGTGATAATCAACACATCCTGATTGCATATTTGGTCAATTTCAGACTGCAGAAGTTGGTAAAAATCTGCAGTTTCCTCATCTTTGGCTTTGGTGGTTGGTGCATAAATTTGAATAATAGGAATATTAATTAGTCTTCCTTGTAGGAGTATGGATATTATCTTATCACTGACAGCCTTTTATTTCAGGATAGATCTTGAAACATTCTTTGTGATGATGAATGCCATGCCATTCCTCTTCAATTTGTCATTCCCAGCATAATAGATCATATGGTTGTCTGATTTAAGCGGCCAAAACCAGTCCATTTCAGCTCACTAGTGCCTAGAATATTGATCTTTATGTGTTGCATTTCATTTTTGACAATGTCCAATTTTCCTAGTTTCATACTTCATACATTCAATATTCTGATTATTAATGGATGTTTGCAGCTATTTCTTCTCATCTTGAGTCATGCCACATCAGCAATGGGTGGTGCTGAATGCTTTACTCCATCCATATCATTAAAGTCAGCTCTATTCTGAGGAGGCAGCTCTTCCCCTGTCTTCTTTTGAGTGTCTTCTAACCTGAGGGCTCATCTTCCAGCACTATATAGAACAATGTTGCAGGGCTATTCATAAAGTTTTTCAGTAATCTATCAGACAGTGTTTCACTGCTATTCATAAGGTTTTCATTGGCCAATTCTTTGAGAAATGGATGGCCTTTTTCCTTCTTCCAAGTCTGTTAGTTGGAAGCTCCGCTGAAACCTGTCCACCATGGGTAACCCTGCTGGCATTTGCAACACCAGTGGCATAGCCTCCAGACTCTTAGCAACACGCATGCCACCACAGGATGACAAATTGACAGATAAGTTTGTCTCCCTTAGCTGTTCCAAACCATTCTGCTCACTTCCTGGAGTACTTCTTCCAAGACAAATTTGTTCATTCTTCTGTAAAGATTACAGCTAGGAAACCCTATGATGTAGTTCTACTCTGCCCTACAGGGTTGCTATATATTGGAATCAACAACAATAACAATTTTTGCACCACACAGATCACATATGGCCATTGACGTAGAAGCATCTTGCTGAGAATTTGGTGTGTCTGCATTTATTCTTTCATCCTTCTTCCATTTCACCCCAGTGCATGTACTCTGGTAAAGATACAGCCCCACACAATATATTCTTCGTGACTTGTCACTATCCTACCTCAAGAGGTACACTTGCATTTCTGGTTCTTGTTTTAAAGGCAATCAACAGTGTTGTAAATGATTTGAAAACTTGTGAGAACAACAACAAAAGTGTATGTCTCCCAAGGACATTAAAACTTTGTCCGTGGTTTCAGTGGTCACTAAAAGACTATATCTAGTGCTTGACTACTAACCAAAAGATTGATGGTTAGAGTCTACCCAGAGGCACCTTGGAAGAAAGACCTACTTCCAAAAAGTCACCCGCTGAAACCCTGTGGAGCATAGTCCTACTCTGGCTTTGGCAATTGGTTTGCATTTATAAAGTTCATTTGCTTTTTAACCAAAGTGGCTGACTCATGAGTCCCTCAAATGTGTATTGAATTGAATGTAAATAAGACATGTGATTTGAATTCTTTTGCCTTTAACTACAATGGTCTGTGCTTTTATTCAATTCACTCTTTTAAAATTTTCTTGTGGTAAAATATATATAACATTTTAACTATTTTTAAGTGCACGATTCAATGACATTAATTACATCCACCATGTTGTGCAGCCATCATCACTATCTATTTCAAAAAAATTTTCATCATCTCAAACAGAAACTCAATACCCCTTAAGCAATAATTCCCCTCTCTCTACACCAATGAATAATGGACTTTTGTCTCTATGCATTTGCCTATTCTAGATATTTCATGTAAGTTGTTGTTGTTATGTGCCAACGAGCCTTGGGTTTCCAAGGTGGTATCACTATGGAAGTAGATTGCCCAACCTTCCTTCTAAGGAGTGGCTGGTGGGTTTGAACTGCCAGCCTTCTGGTTAGCAGTCAAGTGCCTTAGACACTATGCTACCAGAGCTCCCAGGCACTACCTAGGGTCATGCGATTCATCCTTTTATGTCTGACTTGTTTCACTCAGTATAGTGTTCTCAAGTTCATTCATTTTTGTAGCATGTACCAGAATTTTATTTCTCTTTATGGGTAAATAATATTCCATTGCATGTGTACACCACATCTTGTTTATCGATTCATCCGCTGATGGACTCTTGGGTTGTTTCTACCTGTAGGCTATTGTGAATAATGCTGCAATGAATGCTGTACACCACCGGGAGTTTCTGCTTTCAATTCTTTTATGCATATACCTGGTAAAGAGCCCTTTGGTGCAATGGTTAAGTGCAGGACTGCTAACTAAAAGTTTGTCTGTTTGAAAGCACTAGCCACTCTGTAGGAGAAAGATGTGGCAGTCTGCTTTGGTAAGGATTTACAGTCTGGAAAACCCTATGAGGCAATTCTACTCTGTCCTACATAGTTGCTATGGGTTGGAATTCAACTTTACAGCAGCAGGTTTGATTTTTGGTTTATATACCTGGAATGGAGTCCCTACATTGTATGATCATTTTATGTTTAAGTTTTTTAGGAACTGGCCAAACTGTTTTCCATAGCTATCCACAGCAGCTGTACCAATTTAAATTCCCACCAGCAATGTAGAAAGGTTCTAATTCTTAAAAAAAAAAAAACTCACTGCCATTGAGTCCTTTCAGCTCATAGTGACCCCCATTGTGTTTCCAAGGCTGTAAATCTTTATAGAAGTAGATCACCCCATTTTCCTCTTGTGGAGCAACTGATGGGTTTGAACTGCTGACCTTCCAGTCAGCAATCAAGAGCCTTATCCACTACACCACCAGAGCTCCAGATTCTAATTCTAGTTGGTATAAAGTTGAATCTCATTGTGGCTTTGATTTGTATTTCTCTAATGACTAATGAGGGAGCTCTGGTAGTGTAGTGTCTAGGGCATTTGACTGCTAACCAGAAGGCTGGTAGTTCAAACCCACCAGCCACTCCTCGGAAGGAAGGTTGGACAATCTACTTCCGTAGTGATACTGCCTTGGAAATCCAAGGTGGGGTCTCTATGAGTCGGGTTCAACTCCACAGCACATAACAACAACAAATGACTAATGATGCTGAGCCTCTTTTCAAGAGCTTTTTGGCCATTTGTATTCCTTCTTTGCAGAAATGTTGATTCAAGCCCTTTGCCCATTTTTAAATTGTGTTGTCTTTCCAATCCACTTTTGTGGAACCCTGGCATAAAGTGTTTCTCTTCAGACAACTAATTAATGAATATTGGAATTCACACAGATGCCAGCATCACTATTTGAAGAGATAAATCAGATCAGATAGTCCCTGCTAGAAATCTTCCAATAGCTTGCCACTAACTTAGAATAAAATCAAACTCATGACAACAGACTACAAGTCCCACATGACCTTGCTTTACCTTTTCCTGCATCTTCATTTCTCTTGAAAAGTTATTTTCGTTCATCATCAGCCACACACCTTCTTCTTTTAGTTTCCTTTTATTTGTTTTTTCAAAGCCTTTGAGAATGCTGTTACTTCTATATTCAGTGTGCTCCTCCTCCCTCCTATGAATTTTGCCTCTTTTTAAATCTAAGCCCCTTTGCAAGGTGACTTTGCTTCTTCTCTCATCAAATGGTGGAATTCATTTCCTTTCCCCTTAATCTGGACTAGGTTTGTGACTTGCTTTAACTAATACAATGCAATGGAAGTAACATTCTGGAACTTCTTAGTCCAAGTGTTAAGTGGCCTGGTGGTTTTCACTTTTCTCAGAACACAACTGATACATAAATGAGTTTAAGCTACACTGCTGAAAAGAGGGGGCACATGCAAAAGAGAGGCCCTGGAGGATAATCAATCCCATAAAAAGAAAAGCCTCCTGGAGAAGAGCGAAGATGTCTAGACTGATAGTCCCACACATGTAAGTGAGGCCATCTTGGATTCTCCACTCCCAGCTGAGCTGATGGTACATGAAACAAAAGACTCATCCTGGTTGAATCCTACCCAAATTCCTGGCTCACAAAAAAAATTGAGCAATAAAATGGCTGTTAGCATTTTTTAAAAAAATTTAAATATGTATACAATAAAATACTTGTTTCAACACATGAATTTCAACAGAAGCATAGATTTTGTAACTATCACCACACATGGGTACAGCACAATCCTAACACTACAAAGAATTCTCTTGTACTGCCCCTCAGTAGTGAACACTGTTGTTGTTGTTGTTATGTGCCGTCGAGTCGGCCCCGACTCATAGCGACCCCTCCTTGGGTTTCCGAGGCAGTATCACTACGGAAGTAGGATTGCCCAACCTTCCTTCCGAGGAGTGGCTGGTGGGTTTGAACCGCCAGCCTTCTGGTTAGCAGTCAAGTGCTTTAAGCCACTATGCTACTTTCCCCTAAATCCTGGCAATCATTGATCTATTCTTTAAACCTATAGTTTTGTTTTTGTAACAGTGTCATATAGAATAATATAGTATTCAACATTTTGGCTTTAAATTAGCATACATTTGAGAATTATTTATGTTGTTGGATGTATTAATAGTTTGTTATGTATTACTTCACTGTATGAATGTATGACATTTTGTTTAAACACTCACCTAATGAAGTAATTTGCAGTTGTTTCCGCTTTTGGTGATTATGAATAATGCTGCTTTAAACATGCAGTTAAAGGTTTTTGCCTGAACATAAGTTTTCAAATCTTTGGAATAAATACCTAGAGGTTGAATTGCTTGGTATGTTTAACTTTTTAAGAATTTGCCACAGTGGCTATAAAATTTTGCATTTCCTCCAGCAATATACGAGAGAGCTGGTTGTTCCATGTGCTTATTAGCAGTTGATTTTCTTAGCATTTTCATTTTAGTCATTCTAATAATTATGTAATGATAGTTCTTTGTGGTTTCAATTTGCATTTCCTTAATGACTATTGAAGTTCAGCATCTTTGTATTTGCTAATTTTCCATCTGCATATCCTTTTTATTGAAATGTATATTTAAATAATTTGCCTATGTTTTTAATTTTTTTCCTGAGTTTTGGTGTCCTCTGTTTAGTATGTGATTTATAGATATTCTTTCCGAATCTGTGCCTTACCTTTTCATTTCCCAGCAGTAACCTTTGAAAGGAGACCCTGGAAAGCACAAATGGTTGAGTGCTTGACTGATAGCTGAAAGATTGGCAGTTGGAACAGGACTGGCAGTCTGCTTCTGGAAGGTGACAGCCTTGAAATCTCTATGGAACGGTTCTACTTTGTGCACTTGGGGTCACTATGAGTCAGAATCCATCTGATGATAACTAACAACAACTTTCAAAAAACAAAAGTT
>NW_006921801.1:1820386-1825615 GCF_000298275.1 Orycteropus afer afer | reverse complement strand
TGAAGATTCCCAAAAGGTTTATAGGTGCTTGGCCATAGTAAGGAGCTCTGGTAGCATAGTACCTAAGACATTTGACTCCTAACCAAAAGGGTGGCAGTTCAAACCCACCAGCCACTCCTTGGATGCAAGATTGGACGATCTGCTTCCATAGAGATACTGCCTTGGTAACCCAAGGAAGGGTTGCTATGAGTTGGAACTGACTTGAGGGCAGTGAGTGAGTTAGTGAATTGGCCATAGTATGAAAATACTAGGATAAGGTCCAGTTTGCCTTTCCCCTAGTTATTGGATGGAAAAATTGTACAGTAGGTTTCTCTGCTGGTTAATATGTATGTGTACCTAAGTGAAACAAAGGAGTAAATGCTCCATGGTGCATGTTATCTGATTGAAGTTAAAGGTTGGGGTGCTAGTATTGTCTTATAACTCCTTGTGACTATGACTCAGGGTAACAGGATCATGAGTTGACCCTAGCCACCATGTTGCCAGGTAATTAAAACTCCAGAACCAATCCTGTAACCTTTTTTAACTTGTAAATATATATGTATCCCAGTCATGATCTCTTCCCAGCTTCTGCATTTGACAATGATTCTGCCTTTGACGATGATGTATTAATGAATAATAACCAATAAGTATTTTCTCTTTACTATCTTCTGTAATAGGAGCTCTGGTAGCATAGTGCCTAAAGCACTTGACTGCTAACCAGGAGGCTGGTGGTTCAAACCCACCAGCCACTCCTCGGAAGGAAGGTTGGGCAATCCTACTTCCGTAGTGATAACTGCCTTGGAAACCCAAGGAGGGGTCACTATGAATCGGGGCCGACTCGATGGCAAATAACAACAACAACAACATCTTCTGCAATAGTATATTAGCTGCTCTCTAACTGTAATTCAGTGGATTCTGCTAGTCTCTTGTGCTTGGTGTATGCTAGCAGATCTCTCATTCAAATGATTATCTTTGTCTTGGTTTCAGAAAAATCTCTTGATAAAATTTAAGTCTAGGGTCTTTTTCTCCTACCACGTATATAAGAGCTCTTTGCTTGGTCCAAGGTTATGAAGATTTTCTCCTATGATTTTTTCCAAGTGTTTAATGACTCTACATTGTATACTTAGATATATGATGGATTTTGAGTTAATTTTTGTGTAAAATGTAAGGTATGGACTGAGATTCTGCATATATTTTATTAGATTTGTATGTAAATATTGTAATTTTTGATGTTATTGTAAATGGTGCATTTAAAAAAATCAGTTTTCCATTATTTGCTACTGTATAGGGTTTCCAAGGCCATAATCTTTATGGAAGCAAGCTGTCACATCTTTCTCCCACATAGACTGGTGGGTTTGAACTATTGACATTTCTGTTAGCAGCCAAGGACTTGACTTAACTGTGCCACCAGGGCTCCTCCTTAGTGTGTAGAATTGCAATTGATTTTTTAAAAACTCTTTATTCGGATTTGGGTGAAAGTTTACAGAGCAAATTGGTTTTCCATTCAATGATTCATACACATATTGTCTTTTTTAATTTTTATTTTTACTGTGATTTGGGTAAAAGTTTACTGGGCAAATTCATTTTCCATACAGCAGTTCATACACATTTTGTCTCATGGCTTTGACTGCAATTCTCCACAATGTAACAACTCTCTTCCCACTTCCTCCCCATAGTTTCCTCTTCCCTGTGCCCTTCCCTTCCAGTAACTCCAGCCCCACCAGCTGTCTTCCTGTGCAAACACTGCCCTTCTGTTCTCCCATGATTGATCACCCCAAGGAGTATATCTACCTGATGTAAATGTTCACCCCATATGCCTGTCTATTGTTTGGCTGAAAGGCATAGGAGTGAGTTCAGTTCCAGACCTGAAGGGTAGCAAGAGGCATAGTCTCAGGGATCTCACCAGGCTCTATCAGACTAGCAAACCTGGTCTTTTTTTCATGATTTTGAGTTTTGTTCTCTCACTCTATTGAGGATCCCGTACACATTTTGTTTGTGACATTGACTGCAGTCCCCACAACATAACAGCACTCTTCCCACTTCCTGCCCATGTTTACCATTCCCATTTATCCTTTATATATCCTTTTCTACCTTCTGAGCTTTATCCTTTGGACTAATTGGACTAATTTGGACTAATTCCATTCATCTTTGATTTTCTTCACTCTTCTTTGCTCCAAATGGGGAGAGATCAATAGTTGAAACTTCATGGCCACTCACAAGCTTTTAAGATCCTAGATTCATACTTTATACAGTCCATGTTCTGATTAATAATGGATGTTTGCAGCTGTTTCTTCTCATTTTCATTCATGCCACATCAGCAAATGAAGGTCCCAAAAACTTTACTCCATATATGTCATTAAAGTGTATTCAACTTTGCAGATGCATCTCTTCTCCAGTTGGGTTTTGAGTGACTTCCAACCTGCAGGGCTCATTTTTCGGGTACTATGTCAGATAATGTTTTACTGCTATTCATAAGGTTTTCAGTAGCTACATTTGTCAGAAGTGGACTGCCTCTTCTTTCTTCTGTTTCAGGCTGGAGGCTCTGCTGAAACTTATCCACCCTCAGTGACCTTGTTTATATTTGAAGTACCAGTGACATAACTTCCAGCACCAAGGAACAGGCAAACCACCACAGTACAACAAACTGACAGACAAAAAAAAAAAAAAAAAAAATCTAGAAGATGAGAAGTAGAAATACAATATATGATTGTTTTGGTTACCTAGTGCCACTCTAACAGAAATACCACAAGAGGGATGGCTTTAACAAACAGGAATTCAGTGTCTTACAGTTTTAGAGGTTAGACATTTGAGTTCAAAGTGCTGGGTTCTAGGGGCTGGGTGAAAGCTGCTTAATCTTGGGCTTCAACTCTGCCTCCTGCTCCCAGCCCACTGAAGCCAGAGTCTTTTCTCCACTCAGGCAGCTGCTGGAGGCAGAGCTGAAGCCCAAGGCTGAGGAGCTTTTACCCAGTCCCTAGAAACTGGCACTTTAAACTTGGAATTAAAGCCTCTAAATTGTAAGAATAAACTCCTGTTTGCTAAGGCCATCCTATTTGTGGTATATTCTTGTCAGAGCAGCACTAGGTAACCAGAACACTTTCAATGAAAGATAGAACAACTGGAAAGAAACTGAACAAAGATGCAGAACTAAAAAATATAATCTACCAACTTGACCTTATAGACAGCTACAGAGCACTTCACCCAACAACACCACAATATACATTCTTTTCCAGTGCACATGAAACATTCTCCAGAATAGACTATATGTTAGGCCACAAAGCAAGACTTAATAAATTTAAAAACATTGAAATACTGCAAAACATCTTCAGAGATCACAATGCTATCAAATTAGAAATCAACAATAGGAAAATCAACAGAAAAAGATCAAACACAGAAACTGAATAACAGCCCCCCTTAAAAATGACTGGGTAATGGAAGAAATAAAAAATGAAATATTAAAAAAAAAAAAAATCCCTTGAATCAAACTAGAATGGAAACACAACATACCAAAATCTCCAGGACAAGGCAAAAGCAGTGATCAGAGGCCAATTTATAGCAATAAATGCACACATCAAAAAAAAAAAAAAAAAAAAAAACCAGGAAAGAGCCAAAATCAACACCTTAATCCAACATCACCAACAATTAGAAAAAGAACTGCCAAAAAAAAAAAAAAAGCCTACAGACAAGACTAAAAAAAGTTGGATTTTTGAAAAGATTAATAAAATTGACAAACCACTTGCATATTTAACAAAGGCAAGAAGGGAGAGAACACAAATAACATGAATAAGGAACAAATTGGGTGACATCACAACAGAACCAACTGAAAAAAAAAAAGGACTCTATTAGGACACTATGAAGAACTGTACTCCAATAAATTTGAAAATCTAAAAGAAATGGACAGCTTTCTAGAAACATGCTACTTACCTAAACTAACACAGACTGAGGTGGAAAAGGTGAAAAGACCCATAACAAAAGAAGAAATTGAACAGGTCAGGAAAAAAAAATTATCAACAACAACAACAACAAAAAACCTGGCCCAGATGGTTTCACCAGAGAGCACTACCAAACATTCAGAGAAGAATTGATGCAATCCTACTCAACTATTACAGAACATAGAAAAGGATGGAATCCTCCAAAACACATTTTTATGAAGCAAGCATAACCTTGATGCTAACACCTGGAAAAGCCATCACTAGAAAGGAAAACTACAGACCAATATCCCTCATGAATATTGTTGTTGTTATGTGCCGTTGAGTTGGCTCTGACTCATAGCAACCCCTCCTTGGATTTCTGAGGCAGTATCACTACGGAAGTAGGATTGCCTAACCTTTCTTCCGAGGAGTGGCTGGTGGGTTTGAACCACCAGCCTTCTGGTTAGCAGTCAAGTGCTTTAGCCACTATGCTACCAGAGCTCATTCCTGATAAAAACTCTTAGCAAAATAGGAATAGAAGGACATTATTCAACATAATAAAGGGTTTACATGCAAAACCAATAGCCAACATTATTCTCAATACAGAGAGATTGAAACCATTCCCCTTGCAAACAGGAACCAGACAAGGATGCTCTCTATTGAATATAGATACAAAAATCTTCAAAAAAATCCTAGCCTATAGACTCCAGCAACATACCAAAAAAATAAATACATTATGACCAAGTGAGCTTCATACCAGGTTTGCAAGGATGGTTCAATGTTAGAAAAACAATTAAAGTCATCCATCACATAAATAAAACAAAGGAGAAGAATCACATGATCATATAAATTAACGCAGAAAAGGCATTTAATAAAATCCAACACTCATTCCTGATAAAAACTCTTAGCAAAATAGGAATAGAAGGGACATTATTCAACATAATAAAGGGTTTACATGCAAAACCAATAGCCAACATTATTCTCAATACAGAGAGATTGAAACCATTTCCTTTGCAAACAGGAACCAGACAAGGATGGTCTCTATTGCCACTTCTATTCAACATTGTATTGGAAGTCCCAGCCAGGGCAATAAGGCAAGAAAGGCAAATCAAAGGCATCCAAATTGGTAAGGAAGAAGTCAAAGTATGCCTATTTGCTAATGATATGATCCTATACCTAGAAACCCCAAGAGACTCAGCAAGAAAACTACTGGAACTAATTGAGAGATTTAGCGTTTTGTCAGGATACAAAATTAATATCCAAAAATCAGTTGGATTCCTCTACACCAGCAAAGAGGTTGCTAAAAAAGAAATAAGGAAATCAAGACCATTACAATAGCTAC
>NW_006921801.1:1817635-1819618 GCF_000298275.1 Orycteropus afer afer | reverse complement strand
CAAGTACTTGTGAGAAGTGACACTCTGGGTGATCAGATATTTAACACTTTTCTGCAATTTTGTCAGCATGAGGAGTATAAGGAAGCTGGTTGGTTGGTCCTACTTACACTAGACAAAGTGGTGAAAGAGAGAGATGAGCTCAGAGCTGCTGAGTCTTGGCTTAAGTGCCACATAAAAGACCTCAGTGCTTCCAGTTGTGCTCTAAAAGAAAGCCTTATATCTTCTAGTAACAGAGCTGATATTGCTGAAAACCAAACCCAGAATCTTATTGAAAGGGTGGCTGAATTACAACGCCAATTAAATTGCCAATCCAGACCAGTGTCTGAGGTTAAAGTGAGGGCATTGATTGTAAAAAAAATGGGATCCTGAAACCTGGAATGGGGACATATGGACAGATAATCAGGAAGGTCAGGATATGGAGCCTGTAAATTCTGTTGATTCCCTCCCATCTGAACAGATTACTGTAAAACCATTATCCCCTCCCCCTCAGTTTGATGGGACTAGCCAAACCAGTCCTGCTGGGTCATTGCCTGAAGCAGAGGCCTTGGAAGACATTCCTGAATGCTCTCAGGAACTGCCTCAACCACCAATTGTTGCTGCTAGACCTATAACTAAAGTTAAGTCCAAGCGAGGCCTAAAAAGTGAAATAGAAAGTGTGACTGAGGAGGTGGTACACTACACCTGAAAAGACCTACTTGATTTTGCTAACATGTACAGACAGAAACCTGGAGAATATGTATGGGAATGGCTACTGAGGGTGTGGGATAATGGTGCAAGGAATATAAGATTGGATCAGTCTGAGTTTATTGATTTAGGCCCACTAAGTATGAATTCTTCATTCAATGTTTCAGCTCGAGAGGTTAGGAAAGGATCTAATAGTTTATTTGGGTTGGCTTACTGAGGCATCGATTATGCAGTGGCCGACCTTAAGTCAAGTTGAAGTACCAGACCTGCCTTGGTATAATGTAGAAGAAGGTATCCAGAGGCTGAGGGAAATTGGCCTGTTAGAATGGGTTTATCAGATTAGACCCCTAGAGCCAGAAATGGAGAGTCCAGAAGACATGCCTTTCACCAGTACTGTGAGGAATAAATTTGTGAAGGGAGCTCCACCATCCTTAAAGACTGCTGTGATTGCTATTTTATGTAAACCTGATTTGACAGTGGGAACTGCCCTAATTGAACTAAGATACTTAAATATGATGGGGCTGATTGGACACCATGGTAGTAGGGGCCAAGTGACAGCAGTTAATCAACAAAGGCAAGGTGGGCATGGTGACCATAATGGACAGCAGAGTTGGAACAGTAATCAAAATAGTCTGATATGTGTGGAATTATGGCACTGGCTACTTGCTCATGGCATTCCTAGTAGTGAAATACATGGCAAGCCTACTAAATATTTACTTGATCTGTATGGACAGAAGAATTCTGGGTCACGTGAATAGCAACCTAGATTGAATCGCCAGAATACAGAGTCATGACCTCTCAATCAATTCCCAGACTTGGGTCAATTTACAGACCCACAACCCCTTGAATGAAGGGGAGGCCAGGTCCCTTTGAGGAAGGACCTGACTATATTGCCAAAAATCTATAATATTAGTCTTCCTCCTAGCCTTCCCCAAAGGGATCTGAGGCCTTTTACGAGAGTGACTGTTCATTGGAAAAAAAGGAAATAATCAGACTTTTCAGGGACTACTGGACACTGGCTCTGAATTGACACTAATTCCAGGAGACCCAAAGCATCATTGTGGCCCATCAGTCAAAGTGGGGGCATATGGAAGTCTAGTTATTGATGGAGTCTTAGCTAAGGTGCATCTCACAGTGGGTTCAGTGGGTTCTCAAACCCATCCTTTAGTGATTTCCCCAGAGCCAGAATGCATAATTGGAATAGATATACTCAGCAATTGGCAGAATTCCCACATTGGGTCCCTGACATGTGGAGTAAGGGCTATTATGGTAGGAAAAGCCAAGTGGAAGCCATTAGAA
>NW_006921801.1:1792671-1816213 GCF_000298275.1 Orycteropus afer afer | reverse complement strand
TGTGCCTGGTTTACAGATGGTTCTGTGCAATATGCAGGCACCACTTGAAAGTGGACAGCAGTGACACTGCAGCCCCTTTCTGGGACTTCCTTAAAGGACAGTGGTGAAGGGAAATCCTCCCAATGGGCAGAACTTCGAGCCGTGCATATGGCTGTTCACTTTGCGTGGAACAAGAAATGGCCAGATGTGCAATTATATACGGATTCATGGGCTGTGGCTAATGACTTAGCTGGATGGTCTGGGACTTGGAAGGCGCATGATTGGAAGATTGGTGATAAGGATGTATGGGGAAGAGGTATGTGGATAGATCTCTTTGAATGGGCCGAAGGAGTAAAGGTATTTGTGTCTCATGTGAATGCCCACCAAAAGGTGACCTCAGCAGAGGAGGACTTTAACAATCGGGTGAATAGGATGACACATTCAGTGGAAACCAGCCATCCTTTTCCCCCAGTTACTCCTGTCATTGCTCAATGGGCTCTTGAACAAAGTGGTCATGGTGGCAATGATGGAAGTTATGCATGAGCTCAACAACATGGACTCCTGCTTACCGAGGCTGATTTGGCTACTGCCACTGCTGAGTGCCCCATCTGCCAACAGCAGACACTAATACTGAGTCCACAATATGGAACCACTCCTCGGGGTAATCAGCCAGCAACCTGGTGGCAGGTTGATTACATTGGACCACTTCCATCATGGAAGGGACAGTGTTTTGTTCTTACTGGAATAGATACTTATTCTGGATATGGATTCACCTTCCCTGCATGCAATGCTTCTGCTAAAACTGCCATCCGTGGACTTATAGAATGCCTTATCCACCGTTATGGTATCCCACACAGCATTGCTTCGGATGAAGGGACTCATTTCATAGCAAATGAAGTGCAGCAATGGGCTTATGCTCATGGAATTCACTGGTCTTACCATGTTCCCCATCATCCTGAAGCAGCTGGCTTGATAGAACGATGGAATGGCCTCTTAAAAACACAAATATGGCACCAGCTAGGTGGCAATATCTTTAAGGGTTGGGGCAATGTTCTTCAGGAGGCTGTATATGCTCTAAACAAGCATCCAATATGTGGTTCTGTTTCTCCAATAGCCAGGATTCATGGGTCCAGGAACCAAGTGGTGGAAACAGGCATGGTACCACTCACTATTACCCCTAGTGACCCACTCAAAAAATTTTTGCTTCTTGTTCCTGCTACCCTACGCTCTGCAGGTCTGGAGATCTTAGTCCCAAAGGGAGGAACACTCCCACCTGGAGATGCAATACTGATTGCATTGAACTGGAAATTAAGAATGCCGCCTGGCCATTTTGGCTTCCTCATGCCTCTGGATCAACAGAGAAAAAAGGGCATTACTGTACTATCTAGTGTGATAGATCCTGATTACCAAGGGGAAATTGGGTTGACTTTACATAATGGAGGTAAAGAAGAATATGTCTGGAATACAGGAGATTCTTTAGGACATCTCTTAGTACGACCATGCCCTGTGATTAAAGTCAATGGAAAATTACAGCAACCCAATTCTGATAGGACTGCTAATGGCCTAGATCCTTCAGGAATGAAGGTTGGGTAACCCCACCAGCTAAAGAACCATGACCTGCTGAGGTGCTTGCTGAGGGCAAGGGAAATACAGAATGGGTGGTGGAAGAAGGTAGTTCTGAATATCAGCTACGACCACGTGACCAGCTGCAGAAATGAGGACTGTGATTGTTATATTTTTTTATTGTATATGTGCATCAAATATTTTTCTTCCTTCTGTTATGAACTGTGAAATGTAAATAAGGTTAATGCATTTTGGTTGTATTTGTGTTAGCGTATCATATAAGGCACAAATATGACTTTATTATTGTCCTTATTTAGAGATTATATATGGTGAAAAAGATGTGTACAACTGCCAAGTTGACATGGGGTGGACTGTGTGTCAACTTGGCTAGACCAAGATTCTGTGTGTTTTGAGCTGTTGTGGTGTGGTTGTTCCCATGATGGGATCAAATGACTATGTTCTGAGTGGCCAGTCTGTTGAGGGGGAGTTTCCCTAGGGGTGTGGCCTGCTTCCAGTATATCCAAGGACATCCTGGGAAGAGAGACATTCTTCTGTGGATCGGGATTCTGTTGTGCTACCTACAACTGTCTGTGAGTGAACAGTCCACCATTTGGCCTGGAGATCTTGGATTCATCATTCACTGGAATCAACAGCCCATGTATTGCCTGCCAGCCTTGAGCTCCTCATCCCCTATGGTTGCAAGAGCCAGGAAAAGCCTCCAGTTTGACGTTTGATCCAGGAACTTTGGACTTGCCAGCTTGTATAAGTGTGTGAACCATTTTCCTAAGATAAATTTCTCTCTATATATACATATATAGAAGGTTTACTGGTTTTTGTTTCTCTAGAGAACACAGTCTAACACAGGTACCAAAAAAAATAATATATTTGAGAATAAATCTTACCAGGGATACAAAAAACTTGTACAGAGAAAACTACAAAAGACTGCTTCAAGAAATTATAAGAAATTTACATAAATGGAAGAACATACCATGCTCAGGGATAGAAAGATTGAACATTATAAAAATGTTAATACAACCCAAAGCAATCTATACATTCAATGCAATCCCAACCCAGATCCCATCAGCATTCTTTAAGGATAGAGAAAAAGCAATCACTAATTTTATATGGAAAAGAAAGAGACCTTGGATAAGCAAAGCACTGTTGAAGAACAAAGTAGGAGATCTCACACTCCTGGATCTCAAAACCTACTATACAGTCACAGTAGTCAGAACAGCCTGGTACTGGTACAATGACTGACACATAGACTAGAATTGAGAACCCAGAAATAAATCCATTGACCTACTGTCAGCTGATTTTTGACAAAAGGCTGAAATCCATTAAATGGGGAAGAGATGGACTCTTTAACAAACAGTGCTGGCAAAACTGGATATCCATTTGTGGCAAATGAAACAAGATCCATACATCACACCATACACAAAAACTAGCCCCAGATAGATCAAAGACTTAAATGTGAAACCTAAAACTATAAAGCTCCTCAAGGAATAAATAGGGACAAATTTTGTTCTTGTTATGTGCCATCGAGTCGGACCCGACTCACAGCAACCCCTCCTTGGGTTTCCAAGGCAGTATCACTATGGAAGCAGATTGCCCCATCTTCCTTCTGAAGAGTGGCTGGTGGGTTTGAACCACCAGCCTTCTGGTTAGCAGTCAAATGCCTTAGGCACTGTGCTACCCGAGCTCCCTGGGGAAAATTTAGGGGCCTTAATTTATGGCACAAATAGACTGTCAAGCATAACCCAAAATGCACAAACAGCTCAATATAAACTATATGAATGGGACTTCTAAAAATGAAATTTTTATGTGCTTTCAAAGACTTCTACAAAAGAATAAAAAGAGCACCTACAGATTGGAAAAAAAATATTTGGCAATGACATATCTGACAAGGGACTTATCTCTAAAATTTATAGAAAACTTCAACACCTCAACAACAAAAAGAAACAATCCAACTAAAAACTGGGCAGAAGACATGAATAGACACTTCACCATAGAGGATATTCAGGCAGCCAACAAACACATGAAGATATTTTCACAGTCATTAGCCATTAGAGAGATGTAAATCAAAACAACCATGAGATACCATCTTGCCCCAGCACTAGTAGCAAAGTCAACAAGACAGAAAATAACAAGGCTGGTGAGGATGTGGAGAGACTGGGACTCTCATACACTGCTTGTGGGACTTCAAATGATACAATCACTATGGAAAACAGTATGATGATTCCTTAAAAAGTTGGAATTAGAAATACCATTTGATCCAGCAGTTCCATTACTAGGCATATATCCTAAAGTAGTGAGAGCCAGGACAAGAACAGATATATGCACACCCATATTCATCGCAGCACTATTTACAATAGCAAAAAGATGGAAACAACCTAAGTGTCCATCAACAGAAGAATGGATAAGCAAGCTATGGTACATATACACAACAGAATACTATGCAGCACTAAAGAATAATGTAGAATCTACAAAACACTTCATAACATGGATGAACTTGGAAGACATTATGCTGAGTGAAATAACTCAATCACAGAAGGACAAATATTGTTTTAGTTCATTATTGTAAAAAGTCAAGGAAGCTTATATATGGAAGGAAACTTTCTTTGTTTGTTACCAGCAGTGGGAGGAAAGGGGGGGAAACATTGAAAAAAAAAATAATAATAATAAGTAAATAAATAAAATTAAAATTAAAAACAAATTGAATTTAAATTAAAAAAAAAAGAAATTGACAGTTTTTACCAACTTTTGAAGGCTGAAATTGGCCAAACATACACTCAATATGCATTGATAATTACTAATGATTGGAATGAGATAGTTGGAAACAATGAATAAGCATTAGTAGTTGGAAAATATGGCCTGGGTGATATAAATGATGCCAGAGATTACAAGATGGAAGTTGGCCAGACCAATGATATTGAAAACACCTTGTTAAAAAATACATTTTTTCAACAACATAAATGAAAACTATACATGTGGACCTCCCCAGATGGAATACACAGGAATTAAATTGACCATATTTGTGGAAAAAATTAAGGAGAAGTTCAATAACTTAGTAAGAACAAGACCAGTGGTCGACTGTGGAACAGAGCATCAACAGCTGATATACAAGTATAAGTTGAAACTTAAGAAAATTAAAACAAGTCCATTAGCCCCCAAATATGACCTTGAGTATATCCCACCCAAATTTAGAGACTATCTGAAGAAGATTTGACACATTGAACATCAATGACCGGAGACCAGATATGTTGTGGGATAACATCAAGAACATCATACATGAAAAAAGCAAAAGGTCATTAAAGAATCAGGAAAGAAAAAAAAAAAAAAAAGACCAAAATAGATGTCAGAAAAGACTCTGAAACTTGTTTTTCAATGGAGCGTAAAAAAAGCAAATGTAAGAAATGATGAAGTAAAAGAGCTGAACAGAATATTTCAAAGGTCAGCTTGAGAAGACAAAGTAAAGTACTATAATGAAATGTGCAAACACTTGGAGTTAGAAACTGAAAAGGGAAGAACATGCTTGGCATTTCTCAAGCTTAAAAAAGTGAAGAAAACATTCAAGCCTTGAGTTGCAATATTGAAGGATTCTACAGGCAAAGTGTTGAATGACATAGGATGCATCAAAAGAAGATGGAAGTCATTGTACTGAAAAGGTCTAGTTGATTGATGCTCAGCTGTTTCAGAAGGTAGCACATGATCAAGAACCAATCGCATTGAAGGAAGAAGTCCAAGCTGCACTGAAGGAACTGACAAAATACAATGGTCCAGAAATTGACAGAATACCCACTGAGATGTTTCAAAAGATGGATGCAACACTGAAAGCACTCACTTATTTAAAAGATGGCTACCTGGCCAACCAACTGGAAGTGATCCACATATGTGCCCGTTCCAAAGAAAGGTGATCCAACAGAATGTGGAATATTTTTAACAATATTATTAATATTACACACAAGTAAAATTTTGCTGGAAGTAATTAAAAAACAGTTGCAGGAGTACATCCACAGGGAACTGCCAGATATTCAAGCTAGATTCAGAAAAAGACATGGAACAAGAGATATCATTGCTGATGTCAAACGGATCTTGGCTGAAAGCAAAGAATACCAGAAAGATGTCTACTTGTGTTTTATTGACTATGCAAAGGTATCTCACTGTGTATATCATAACAAATTAGGGTTGGAGGATAACTCAGTAACAGATCTCTTTAAAGTGTTAAAGAGCAAAGATGTCACTTTGAAGACTAAGGTACACCCAACCCAAGGCCATGGTATTTTCAATTGCATGTGATATGGAGATGACACAAACTTGCTTGCTGAAAGTGAAGAAGACTTGAAGCACTTATTGATGACGATCAAAGACTACACACTTCAGTATGTATCACACCTCAACATAAAGAAAACAAAAATCCTCACAAGTGGACCAATAAACAACTTGATAGTAAATGGAGAAAAGATTGAAATTATCAAAGATTTCTTTTCACTTGGATCCACAATCAACACCAATAGAAGCAGCAGTCAAAAAATCAAAGCACATATTACATTGGGTAAATCTGTTGCAGAAGATCTCTTTAAGGTGTTAAAGAGCAAAGATGTCACTTTGAAGACAAAGGTACACCTGACCGAAGCCATGGTATTTTCAATAGCATGTGAGAAGCTAGACAAGAAATAAGGAAAACCCAAGAACTGACGCATTTAAATTGTGGTGTTGACAAAAAGATATTGAATATACCATTGACTGCCAGAAGAAGAACAAATTTACCTTGGCAGAAGTACAGTTGGAATGCTCCTTGGAAATGAGAGAGGCCAGACTTCAGCTCTCGTACTTTGGTCATGTTATCAAGAGGGACCTGTCTCTGGAGAAGGATATCATGCTTGGTAAAGCAGAGTGTCAGTGAAAAATGGGAAGACTATCAAAGAGATGGATGGACACAGGGCTTAAGCATGGTAGTGATTCTGAGGACAGCACAGAACTAGGCAGTGTTTCTGTCTGTTGTACATAGGATCACTATGAGTCAAAACCAACTCAATGACACCTAACAACAAGATATAAGGAGTTCTTCATATCTTACATAAACGTTTCTTTTCTTTCTTTCTTTTTTTTTTTTTTTTTGTTTCTATGTGACTAAATTTTGTTTCTTTGCTTAGAGAACTGAGTTCCCATTTTTCCCACCTTACCCTTATGCTTAACCTTGGTTACCCTACAAAAATCTTATATCTCCAACATCCCATTTCCCTGGGAATCAATCCTTGCTTTCAAGCCCCATTATTCCATCTTGCTTACAACTCTCTGGTGTGATCCATTGCTTTAAACCTTGGAGTTTTTGTGTTTTTCCCCCATTACCCTTAGACAACATGATTTGGAACTTCTCTTGTTTCCTGGGCCCACCTCAGCCCTCATCTCAGAGTTTGATTCTGATTCGCTTTTAATTAGAGTCCTCAAAGTGCAGAAAAACCACACCAAGTCCAATACTAGTAGAATTTTAATCTGGGCACGGTCCCTGTTTGTCTGGGAAGGAAGGTCTGACACGTAGTCCGTTGCAAACATACTATGAAGCCTGACAGCATGGAACTATCATGGAACAATTCATGTGGTCTTGTTGACTTTACTGATTGCATTACAATTTAATCCATTGTGCAAAAGTCTTTTATTTAAAACTACTTTGGTATCCCAATTTTTCTGTTTTCCTAAAAGATTTTGTGAAATATCATTTAACTTTCTTTTTACCATCATTTTAACATTAATTTCTTTGATAGGGTATTATGGAGTAAGAACTCTAGATCTTGGTAAAGTGGGAAAGAACATTTTTCGAAACAGATCAAGATTGCTGTGGATTTTCTGTGTATTATAGTTGTTGGTGTGTTTGTTTCAGGTTGTCTTTTGTATTTTTTGCTATTTTTATGTTTTCTCTTTTTTTTTTTTTTACAACTATTTGTTTCCTATTGAAGTAAATATCTTTCTTTTAAATGGCTTATAGTTTGCTATAAATATTAAATTTTTTAGAAAAAACATTATTCACTTAAATTATCGTCCCTGCTTTCTTTTGATTTTTCAGCACATATACTACTTAAATTTTTATGATGACTATGTTAGTTTTCTGAAAAACATAATTAAAAATTAATTTTAAGATTATTTAAACATGGTACTTACCTGATGAGAATTGTGAAGATTAAGTACATGAAAAACATGTTGAGAGTGTCTCATCTCTCTAATAATTTAGCAATAAACAATAGCTATTACGGTTTGTTTTTTTTTTATGTGCAGTCCCAGAAGACAGTCTCGCTCTGCATTTCTAGCCCCTATTAGACCTCTCTTCCTGAATATTGTACTTCTACCAAATTCCAGACTTGAATTCACTATATTCCTCCACCTCCACCCAAACTTGTTTCTCCTGGGTTTCTCAATTCTTCCAGTAGCAGCATGATTTTCTTATTATAGACTTGAGTCTTTTAGGACATCTTTGTTTTTCTCTCTCTTTTTTGTCTCCCAACCCAAACAATCTCCAAGTCCTTTTTTTATTCTACTTTGGCAATATCTCTTAAGACTTTACCTTCTTCTCCATGTATTTGTTCAGAACCTTATGTCTGCTTATTTGGACTAACATAATTATGCCTGGACTAATGGATGGTCTGATAATTGCCTTCAGTTTCCAGATTCTGCAATATATTCTACACACTTTAGATTCATTTTCCTAAAGAATATGTCTGATGTCACTTTTCTACTCTAATTTTCTTTTATTCCCTAATGTGTATTGAACTAAGGCCTTCCACACTCTACACCCAATCAGCCACTGCAATCTGCCTTGGTAACCCCTTCATGCTTTGTTACCTCCAGGCAACTTATTTGAATTGTACTAAAATAAAAAGCTACCACCCATCTCTCAGTGTGTCACATTATGATGGCTTGAGTGTTACTACAGTGTTGGAAGCTATGCAAATGCCAGCACATGGTGGACATATTTCAACAGAGCTTCCAGGCAGACTAGGGAGAAATGCCTGGTGATCTGCTTCCAAAAATTGGCCTATGAAAACCTTACGGAGCACAAGAGAATATTGTCCAATATAGAGCTGCAAGATGAGTCCTCTAGGTTGGCAGGCATTACACATAGCCTCAACAACGGACTCAGATATGCTGATGACCATGATAACAGCCTAGGACTGGGCAACATTTTTTTTCAGTTGTACCTAATGTTACTATGAGTTGTAGCTGACTCAACAGCGGCTACCAACAACAACAACAAAATAAAGTGAAGGTGTATGATATTTTCTTTTATATTTAAATACTTGAGCTTAGGGAGTAGACTTTGATCACCTCCATGTGGGCTTTTAAAGAGTATTTTTTGTTGACTTTTAACAGATTCTTGGTTTTATTCTATGTAGATGAGATTGTCAAATAGCTGAGTTCCTTATAGGAGAAATTACCTACCATAAAGACAATGTACACACACGCAGACCACAAACACATACACACATGTTAAGGAATACTTTGGAATTTCAGCAATATTAATTCTTTACCTCAAATGTGGTAGATACTGGAAGAATACTTTTCCTTTTCCCTTTACACTGGACATATTTGCAATATGAGAACAAGAGGCAGTGTTGGTTTTCAGACAGAATCCATTTAATTAATCATACTATTTGAACAGCTGGAGAGGCTATGTATTTATGTAAGAGCTTAACATTCTTTCAAAAAATTGTCTACTATGAATCAAAATAATATTGTTTCACTTTTTAATGATATACTATTTATCTTTAGACTTTATTCACACCTAACATTATAAATCAATCATTCCAGTCTTTGAGAAACATTATTACCTACGTTGAAATGTTTTCTGAATGCACTATCTCACGCAGTGTGTTAAAATAGGGCTCAGGTTCTATTTACCACAAGGATTCATTTGAAAGTGTGGTATTTTCCAATTTTTGCTTCCAAATTTGACAAGCAATGAATAGAGTAAAAAGTCTACAAAAGTAAATGGGAGTAGAAGACATTGTAAAATTGGACAATTGCTTTAAACTACCCAAGAAACTGGTTTTAAAGAAAAATATTAATTAAAATATGTCAAATAACAGCAAAAATAAGTGGAAAAACTTTGTAAAACTAGTTTTAAGACTGTATCTTAGCTTCTACTTTTAAAGCAAAGGTTAATTTGAATTCTGAAAGAGACAGTTTAGATTCTGCCAGAAATGATCTGATAGGAAACTCCAGGGACATAGGCAATTATCTAAATGGAAGTCACTTACAAGTATCAACAACTGTTCTTTGAACCTAGCCAGTGTGATCAGGGCCTCTGAGGGTCACACTAAGGACCTCAGAGCTATGGTGTGACTCACAGAAGTTCTAAAGAGGCAGAAGTCCCATAAGACTAGGTGGGTAGTCTTAGACTAAGACTCAAATAGTGGAGTAGAAATATCTAAGACTAGATGGATAGACTGGAACATGGCATGTTAAATTCAGTTTTCCATTTTGACTTATATCATTGCAGGACAGAACTACTTATAGTTAGCAGTTTGCATAGCTAATACCCTATGATTTTGACAGTTAAGGTTGGGCAATCCTACTTCCGTAGTGATACTGCCTCGAAAACCCAAGGAGGGGTCACTATGAGTCGGGGCCGACTCGATGGCACATAACAACAACAACAACAACATTATGATTGCAGTGGTAGGGAGGGCATGTGCGTTTCCCCAGGAGAATGAAGCAGGAAGGTGGTCACTGCAGGCTGGTACTCAGAGAAACTCAAACTTTTTATGCATTAACTTAGCCTGAGGATTCAGATAAGTCATTGACCAAGGTCCACATACCCACATTACTTTTCCACATACCTTTCAGGCTATCTCTGCCCTTCTGTGCTACTCTTCTTCTCTACTTCTTGTTTAATTTAAACAAATTTTCTCTATTAGGAAGACAAGGGGCACATGTAGTTATTTTTCCTATTCTCTAAGCCCCATAGGGATGGTCATGGCCCCCATCATTGTGTGAAACTGTGCTGAGGACTGGGGCAAGAGAAACACTGAGAAATCCAGAAATTTAACAAATCCAAGAGAAGAGATGCACATATACCCTGCAGAATGAGCTTCAGAATAAAGCATGCACCTGACTCAAGACAGTGTTAGGTGCAGGTCAAGTGAACCTTTTTTTGTTGTTGTTGTTATATGCTGTCGAGTCAGATCCGACTCATAGCGACCCCTCCTTGGGTTTCCGAGGCGGTATCACTACGGAAGTAAATTGCCCAACCTTTCTTCCGAGGAGTGGCTGGTGGGTTTGAACCACCAGCCTTCTGGTTAGCAGTCAATTGCCTTAGGCACTACACCACCAAGGTGAACCTTAATATCATTTAATCATTCCATGGATATTTGTTACTTTTAGGCAAGTTCCTAGACATGGGGAACATAAGGGTGAACTCAAGGAGAGCTCAAAATAGTGGAGTAGAAATATCCTTCTAATCCACTTTGATAACCAAATAAAACATAAATAAATGTAAAATTGAAGCTTTGATGAGTGAAGAAGAAACATATGGTAACATGAGAACTTATATATTATACACCATAGCAGCAAGTGGGAGTATGATGAGTAAGAGGCATTGAAAAAAGGCTGGGGTTCCAAGAGTGGAGAAGCTTGGGGATATGATGGGAGATGAGGTTTGACAGAGAGCAAAGCTCAGACGCTGCAGAATTTTGTAGATCTCACTAATGAGTTTCATTTTGGGTATAAAGCAGGAATGGCACATATTTTTATGTAATTGCCCAGAAGTTTCATGTCCAGTCTGGACAGAGGCAATATAGACACTCATAGTCCAGAATCCAACATGGTTGAGTGCAGTGAAAGCACACCTACCCTCTCAGTGTACATTAATTGCTGAGGACAGCAATATGAAGAGATGACTTCTTGAATAGGGGCCAAACCACCACTTGGTTAAAACAGGGAAGTTTTGACTAAGTCTGCTAATAAATTATGAACCCAATATCCTTTGCCTGGCCTTCACTCTTTCACATAAATTCAATATGTTAATGCATCTGTAACAAATTAAGTGTCTCTTAAAAGTCCCTTAAAAGTCTCCAAATCTTTTAAAATTTAGAGTGCCTATGGAAAACAAATAAACAAAATCCTTGACCTTTTCTCTATTCATAAGTAAGATCAATGGAGTATGCCAAGAACCCAGAAACTTTTCTATTCCAAGAACTTTTTCAAAGGAATTTGCTTTTAGGGACCCAAAACAAAATTGAAAGTCTCTTTCAAAAAACTAGCTTGCTTGGTTAGCTTTTGATAATGAAGTCAAGAGAATACTAATATATACCAGTTGCAATGCAGAATAACCTAATCTCCAAAACTCACATTGATATTTGATATATATAGCCTAGACAACCCTCAGAATCTGAGAGCAGTAATTTAAACTGTTTATTCTTATATAATAAAAAAGGAGGAAGGAGAAAATTTTCTATTTGCCATTATTCAGTGTCCTTTCTGTGTTGCAGTGAGTATTTTCTATTATAACCCATTTAGCTCATCTATAGCAACAAGCAGTAAAATACCTGAGGGCATGCATGAAATCCAAATAGAATCTTGGAATACAGAGATAAGAAGATAGTTTTTTGCAAGGACAGTTTAAATAAATTTCCTTTAAAAAAAATGGGGAAATGGGAAATGTTATTAAAGAACTACTGCAAGAAGTCATCAATTTCTGAGTTTTTCAATTAAATTGCCAATTTTAAGGCTATTACTGTGCTCCCTGAATCAAAGGGATTAACAATTTTCCTCTTAGCAATTAGAAAAGTAGAATTTTACCGTGGGAGAACACGGGGGAAGACTGTACAAGAAGTTAGAATTAACTAAATCTCCATTGAGGACCACCCAAGAGGAGCTAAATGAGGGGTTTCTTTCAAGTGGGGCCAGGATCAAAGATTGAGGGAGATTAGAACCAATAGGAGGTTAAAGGAAAACATCTGGTCCTTCACAGTAATCACCAATGGAGAGGTGGATCTCCCTTGGGAAAGAGCAGCCCATCTGACTACGGACCCTACAATGTGCCACTGAGTGCTGATTCCATGGCTGCAGACTCCTCTGTCATTCCGCACAAAATTCACTCAAACCTTCTGAAAAATTAATGGGGTCTACATACAGACGTACAATTCAGAATTGGAATTCAAAAGACATTACTTTTCCTGTGAGGTTAGCACAGTCACCCTATGCATTGAACATTGAACACTTGTCCATCATCCTGTACTGAAACCCATTACTGTGGATAGAGGAACTTGACCACTTTAGGAAGCAGCTTAGAGGTGAGGCCATCAGAAAAGGAGATAATACATGTTAATATTGACTTTAATGAGCCTTTTAGCTTTGGCTTATATAATAAATCCCTGTATCTGTTTAGGCAAGAGATGTTAAAGCCCTAAGAAGAAAATGGAATTATCCAGGAAAAATCAGGAGAATTCAATGTTTTTATAAAAAAAAAAAAAAAATCTTTATTTTAGAATGTCCTTGCTTTTTGTGGTTTGAGTCTTTTAAAAGATGAATTACTTTCACATGATTCCTATACAAAGTCTAGTTCTACCTTGTTTCCTATCCTTCAGATTATCCTGGATAACTAATTGGTCTATAAAAAGAATGACAAAATAACCCTCAAATTGCATCTTAAGTGTGTGACTTTTCTCTGTTATCTTGGAGTATCACATTTCCTTAGAAGAATTTCAAAGACAAACTTTTCAAAAGATCAGAATAGATGTGTTTGCTTGATGCCTCTATCTAGCAGGAAGGTGAATGGGATAAGATCTATGTTCCCTTTGCCATCGGGTCACACAGCAATGGGCTGTTTCCTTGGACTACAAATGACAAGAGGGCTTATACTTCCTGAGCACCATCTCATCTCTCCACAAGACGTTTATGTCAGCAATGAGTTTGCAAAGGAGAGAATCATAGAGTATCAGGGTTATAACAGAGCTTAGAGAGAGACCTCTGACCAGAAGGGTCACAGATGACAGAATTGGAGTTGCTTCCTGCTGGTTTTCATCTAGAAACCATCTGCAGCTCAGAACCTACCTATATTTTCCTATATCTGATAATCACAGTTCCATACAAGGAACGTCCCACCTTGTCTGTGGTTGCCTCTTTTCCTCCCTTCTGACTCAGACAGCTGGAAGGTGGGATAGCCAGGGCTAGATAAGCTCTGTCCCAGTGTGTCCAGCAGTCAAGGTGCAGGAGGCCAGGGAGGAGAGAGGCCTCAGAGCCAGAGGGCACTGGCTTTTAGCTCTTCTCCCACTTGTAAGTGGGTTACTCTGTTAACCTAGCTAAATATTCTCCCCTTCAACTTGTTTTTTTTCTTTGGACTCAAGTATAGAATGTTGAAGATTATCATACTCCTACATTTGTGGCTCACTTTCATCAGATGGCCATGCTCTCTCTCTTTTTATTTGATTTAATTATTTTCCTCCTTCATCCCCACTCCCATTCCCTTCTTTACTATAGGCATCTCCTCTAATGTTTCCTATATGCTCTCAGACATCCACATGTCCTTGATGAATTTAGTATGTTGTTTTATGCATGTATGTATTTTTTATTTACATAAGTAATATTCTACTAAGATCTCCTTCTGTTTGTTACTCTTTTCACTAAGCATTATTTTATTAAAATCTATGTATTCTGTATGTAAATATGTAAATATAGTTTATTACTTCAAACTGCTGGATACTATTTTGTAGAATACATCATAACCTTTTACTTATCCATTACTTCTGTGACAGATATCTATGTTGCTACTGGTGCAGTGGGAGCTCTGGTAGCATAGTGGCTAAGGCACTTGACTGCTAACCAGAAGGCTGGCGGTTCAAACCCACCAGCCACTCCTCGGAAGGAAGATGGGGCAATCTACTTCCGTAGTGATACTGCCTCGGAAACCCAAGGAGGGGTCGCTATGAGTCGGGTCTGACTCGACGGCACATAACAACAACAACAACAACACTGGTGCAGTGAGCATTCTCATACACACCCCCTTTTGTCAATGGAAGAATTTCTCTGGGGTAAAATATCTGAGATATTACAACTGAGATGGGGAAGATATACGCTTATTTGTACCACCTTCTCACATACTGCTCTCAGATTGTCTGGACTAGCTTATATGCCCACCTGCTGTCCATCAGAACTTTTTTTTTCCAATTTACATGTCTTATTTTTTGTAGAAAACAGGAAGTTCAATATATTGTTGGGCACAGCCCAAGTGGGGCAGTACTATCAAGGCCTTCACAAATTCAAGACCCATCACTTGTCCAAGAGGCCATGATTGGGGATGTATTTGACTGCATACCATCTGAGATGAGGCACTTCTCAGCCACCATGTCTTTAAACTGATCAGCATTAAATCTGGTAAGGCCCCAGTTCTTGGAGATATGGATCTTTTGATACCCAGGGAACTTGAACTTAGCCCTTTGTAGGTCCTCAATCACATCCTCCTCCTTATTTTGAAGCTTAAGTGGGTGGACGTGATGACTGGGCCAACGTGGACCCTGGTTATTATACCCCGGAGTTTTCCAAAGGCACCTCACATACCCATCTGGAGCCTACATTAGGGACAAGAGATTACCAAGGTCAGAGACATGAAAGAGCAGGAAAAGTCTATTTCCAAGGTCCCTTAGGGCAACCCATATGTGCCAATAGGCTGCATACACTACCAAGAAGGCTGCTGTTTGCAGGCATTGCACACCCATCCCCTCAGGGAAAGAGGATGGTCTGCTTAATTGGCTGCAGTTCCAGCAGAATTCTTATATCCTCTTTCACATTTGGTTTTATCTGTCTTTTTAATTATTGCCAATCAGATTCCCCTCCTCATTACTTACATAGCTTTTGACTTGGCAATTAAAAGCATTATATTATGTTAAAAATATTTCTATTTCATGAAATTATATTTTACAACCAAGTGCAGAAAAATCTCTTGTGTAACTTGATTATGTATTGGGAATAATCTAATGTCTGGATTAATGAGGAGTTATCTGTATGCCTTGTCCAGATTAGCATTTTTGAAAAAGCGAAAAACAAAACACTAGGTGGTGTAGTGCCTAAGGCACTTGACTGCTAACCAGAAGGCTGGTGGTTCAAACCCACCAGCCACTCTTCAGAAAGAAGGTTGGGCAATCTACTTCCATAGTGATACTCTCTCGGAAACCCAAGGAGAGGTCGTTATGAGTCAGGTCTGACTCGACGGGACATAACAACAACAACAACAGTAATTAGAAAAACCCTTCCATGAGCATAGTTAGTCTGAGAATTCAGAAGTCACGTTAGGATTAAGTGTGACCTACAGATCATCACCATGAAAATAAGCTCTCATTATATATGCCATGTGGATATACCGGTAAAGAAATTACTTCTACTTCTTCATAGTTTTTTTTTTTTCTTTCTAATTTTAATTGTCTTGTTGGTAGTTTTGAGAATATACACAGCAGAACATAAACCAATTCAACATTTTCTACATGTACCATTCAGTGATATTAATTACCTTCTCCAAATTGTACAACCATTCTCATCTTCCTTTTGTAAGTTATTCTTCCCTTATTAACATAAAATTAGTGCCCCCTAAGATTTTCATCCAATATTTGATTTGCTGTTGTCGATTTGATTTCATGTGGACAGATAACGAAAGAGCACATGGCTCAAGATAGACATTCTTTGCTAGTTAAGCTACACTACTGTTTGATTTGAAGAAGATTTCAGGTGATATTCAAAGTGACATCTTTGTTCTTCAGCACTTTAAAGAGGTCACTTCCATCAGATTTTCCCAGTCACAACATGACATCTGATTTCTTGACTGTTGCTTCCATGTGTGTTGATGGTGGATTCAAGTAAAGTGAAATCTTTGGCAACTTCAATCTTTTCTCCATTTATCAGGCTATTGTTTATTTTTCCAATTGTAAGGATTTTTCTTTATGTTGAGGTGTGATCCATACTGAAGACTATAGTCTTTGATCTTTATCAGTAAGTTCTTCAAGTCATCTTCACTTTCAGCAAGCAAGGTTGTGTCATCTGCAAGTCACAGGTTGTTAATGAGTCTTCCTCCAATCCTGATGCTACAGTCTTCTTCATATAGTCCAGCTTCTTGGATTATTTGTTCAGCACACAGATTGAATAAGTATGGTAAAAGGATATAATCCTCATGGACATCCTTTCTGATTTTAAACTATGCAGTATCCCCTTGTTTTGACAGTCTCTTGGTCTATGTACAGGTTCCTCACGAGAACAACTAAGTGTTCTGGAATTCCAATTCTTCACAATATTATCCATAATTCGTTATGATCCACACTGTTGAATGCCTTTGAATAATCAATAAAACACAGGTAAACACCTTTCTGGTATTCATTATTTTCAGCCAAGATCCATCTGACATCAGCAATGATATCCCTTGTTCCATATCCTCTTCTGAATCCAGCCTGAATTTCTGGCAAGTCCCTTTCATTATACTGCTACAACCATTTTTTATTTATCTTCAGCAAAGTTTACTTGTGTGTAATATTAATGATATGGTTCAATAATTTATGCATTCTTTTGGATCACCTTTATTTGGAATGGGCACAAATACAGATTTCTTCCAGTCAGTTGGCCAGGTAACTGTCTTCCAAATTTCTTGGCTGTCAGAAAAGACTCTGAACCTTGCTCTTGAATGTAGTAGCAATCTTTTGCTGTTTTCCACAGTGGCTGTACCACTTTTCATCCCCACCAGTAATGGATAAAAGTTCCAATTCCCCCACATCCTTACTAACATTTTCTGTTTTCTTTTTCATCTTAGCCATCCAAGTGGGAATGAAATGGTTTCTCATTGTGGTTTTGATTTTCATCTTCTTCTTTGTTTTTTTAACAAGGGACAATATTGGGTAATGTAGCAGACATACTTCTAATTTCCATGCTCTTCCATCACACCTCCACTACCATAACCTTACTCCTGAAATTGCTCTCCACCCACAGCTCCTACTGAAGGAAAGGTTTATGTTAGTACCTGATGGTCCTGTTCCCGGTCACAGCTCATAAGGAAGTTCATTGATCAAACATTGAACTCATTAATAATCTGAGATGAACCAATTACAAGCTTACAACTTTGAAATAAGATACTGAGATGGAGTCAGTTAGCCATGATGAGCACCAGAGCTGTCAAGTCATAGAGAGCCTGGGCCAATGGCAGCACCAGGGTAAGATAGATATAACATCATAACAAAGTAGAATTGGAGAAGTTGCACAAAGCTGAACTACAGAGAGACAACAGGAAAAAAAATGTGCAGAAGAAGCAAAGATTTTAACTACTATTCTGATGTCTGAGTATATGAATCAGCCCAACAGAAGCCTTACTGCGAAGAATTTTTATCTAAATCCTTCACCCAACCCCTTTCCCATTGTACAAAAAAATAAAGCTGATCAGACAAACTCTATCAACCTCAAGCAAAGAGACTGACTTTCAGGCCCCTCTTTTCTCTGGTTCCCCAGAAATCCCTTTAACTAAGCATCACCTATCAGTTTTAAGGGAAAATAGGAAAGCCTGGTGCTCCACTATGCCTTACATGTTTAGAAGTAATCTTTGATAAGTTCCTTTCAAGGATTCGGGTATAGAACTAAAGGAAGAAAAGGGAGATTTGCCCAGGAGAGACATTTACCTGGGAGTGAATTATCAAACTACAACATCCAAAAGATCAACTAAAGTGTGGATCACTCAAATATATACCAAACCTGCTAGAATGTCAAAATTGTAAAGGACATAAATATAACTCAGATGTTTAGTTTAATAATATTCTTTAAACAACCACAGAGTTCTTTGAGCATATTGAAAATGCTCTATAGTTGTTGAGTCTGATTGATTTGTTGGAAATTAACAAGCTGGGAAGAAAAATGAAGTAGGAAAAAAAAAAAAAAAAGAGAGAGAGAGAGAGACTTAAGGTTGTGGGGAATCACTTTGTCAATAGCAAGAAAACAACTTGTGGGACAGGGTCTTAGAGAAGATTATCTCCCCAGCAATGCTCTGACCACAGGTCAGAATAACTCCCTATTAGCCATCATGAATTAGATGCTTCCAAACTATGTTGTTGTTGTTGTTATGTGCCGTCGAGTCAAACCCGACTCATAGCGACCCCTCCTTGGGTTTCCGAGGCAGTATCACTACGGAAGTAGGATTGCCCAACCTTCCTTCTGAGGAGTGGCTGGTGGGTTTGAACCGCCAGCCGTCTGGTTAGCAGGCAAGTGTCTTAGCCACTATGCTACCAGAGCTCCCTACTATACAAAATGTTTCCTACCAATCCCCTTGCCATATTTTCTTTCACTTGTTGTTAATAATAGCCTGGCTCCCTACTTCTTTATTCCTACTTGCTTTACCTACTTGCTCTCAACACAGACACTGTATAACTGATATCGCCTGGTACTCTCTTTGCCTGCTTCTGGTCTGGGTTCCTGATACCTACTTGGTTGCACATTCCTTGCCTGTCTGACTTAAAACACTTGGTGGAGACCCTCAGCAGTGGTTTTGAGAGAGGTTACATCTTGCCTGGCTGGTGAGAATTAAGCAGGGCTGAATCTGGTAGAAAGACTATTCATAGAAGGAATGATAGACATGGCATGGAGCAGGGAACCCAGGTGAGTAGTTCAGGGGAGCAGAATGTGAGATGGAGATTAGTATGCAGAAGATTATTAGGGAATAATACTACTGACAGCAACACTTGCAGACAGGAAAGGAAGTAAATTAAAGGGAAGGAAGCAAGACTGGACAGAGGGAGAATTGAGCTGCAATGCAGCCCCAGTGGAAATCTTAGAATCCTTGTTTTGGTTACTTTGTGCTGCTATAACAGAAAATACCACAAATGGGATTTATTCTATTACAGTTGGGGAGGCTAGAAGTCTGAGTTCAAAGTGCCAGCTTTAGGGGTTGGATGAAAGCCCCTCGATCTTGGGCTTCAGCTCAGCCTCTTGCTCTTGACCCACTGAAGCTGGAAGCTGTCTTCTCGCAGGCAGCTGCTGGCTGCTGAGGCTGACAAACCCAAGGTCAACAAGTAAAAAGGTACATTCCCAAGATTACAAAACAACATGGCAGGCCATTAATTCAAATCCAGAAACAGTCCCAAGATCGGCAGGAAATATGGTAGCCTACTAAATAAAGACTCAACTACATGCCAGGTCCAAGCGTGCCAAAAACTGCAGACTTTTCTCAATGCTTCTCTAGTATACTGGAAGCAGTCCACATCCCTAGGGCAGCTACTGAGCTGCTCCAATAGATTCCAGCATGGAGTTGATTACAAGTTTCACCCTGGGGAATAAGTACATCCAGCTACCCAGCCACCCAAAACCAGGCCCAGCTAAGTTGACACATAATCTTAACTACCACAAGCCTGCAAGGAATGCTGAAGACAGAATGAATCTTCAGAGTTGTCAGGGTCAGACCTTTCTTTATATTCTGGCATCAATCACTGGATGTGGGTCATTCTGAGAAGAGTGTGACACCCTAAAGAAGGCTTACAGCTGAGTGTTGTCTGTTAAAGACATTGACAGTTCCTGGACTGACAAGCTCTTTATTCCCAAAGGGAGAGCTGGTGATAGAGCATCCACCACAGTGAGTAAGCAAGAGAAGGGAATCCCAACAGCTAGCAAGCCACAGAAAAAGACCAAAACAATTAGCAAATGCCAGAGCGTATTACCCAGGACAGTAGTTTCACCTCTTTGCTGATATATTATCAGTAATAATTATGTTATTTAGAGTTTGTTTTACCATCTTAATTTTAATTGAAGTTTCTATCCACTTTTTTCCAAGTCCTTTTTGGCCCAAACTAAATGCTGTCCTGAAAAATCAATCAAATGCTTATTGAATGGATGAATGAGCAAATTAATATTTAGTGAGTATGGCAATGACACAAGACTGTAATTCATATTCTCTACAGGACTACCAGGAGTTCCTGGGTGATGCCATTAGGCACTGAAAAGTTGGCACTTTGAACCCACCCAGAGAACCCTCAGAAGACAGACCTAGCAATCTGCTTCAGAAAGGTCATAGCCTTGGAAACCCTTTGGAGCAGTTCTACTCTGCACACATGGGGTCACTATGGGTTGGAAGTGACGCAACAGGAACTAAAAATAACAACATGACTGCTTATGTTTAAAGAAGGAATCTCATAATTTTATTGCTGACATGTAAGGTAATTTCTCATTTTACTCTCTTAACAAACATAAGCATCTATCTAAATATCTATCTGAATAGATCTAAATATAATAGAGATATAAATGTAAATAAGTAACAGGCCTTCTTGTAAGTCATACAAACAAATAATTCTGCCACAAGGCAGACTGTATAACTATTATTGGAATCACACAAAGTGCCCCAAGAGTTCAGTCTTGAGCCTCCCTTAGACCTGGGATGGGGTAGAAAGCTTTCTTGTGGTGATAGCATTTTATCTAAGCCATGGGAAGAATTAACAGCATGTTCAAAGCAGAGGGAATGACATGAACAGTTTTACATTCAGCTTCTGAATATGTTCTCAAAAATCTCAAACTACTCAGACACTGACACCTAAAAGGAAAATGTCCTACTGCTCTTTAGCATAATTCTTAATTTTATTTTATTCTTTCCAGAGTTGGTCTATTCTAGGCAATAATACATTTCTGGACATCAGTGTCTTTCTATTTAGTTATGACATTTTCAAAAGATAGGGGATTATTCATCACCAAGTGTGAAAATTATCTCAGTAATTGGTTGTTAACACAAAGGTGATTCTGAAATATCCTAAACCTACCAAAAGGTTTAAATATTACCTAAGCATTCTGAGAGGGCCTTAATTATTTTTCTCTTTTGATGTTGGAGTGGGGAGGGTTATGCTCTGACTACTCACCTGAGAAAGGGAAATCTTTCAGAAAAGTTTGTTTGCAGCCCATAATTAAATTTTTACTCGCAAAGAATGTCAAGCCAACTGATGGTGTGAGAAACGATGAGATAAAATGAAAGAGAAATTTATTTCTTTCTAAAGCTGATCAGTATTAGATTAACCATATGTGACATCTTTAAGATAGTTTGACCTTGTGATGAGAGTCCCTGGTTGGTGTGAATGATTAACACTCTTGGCTGCTAACCATGAAGGCTGGAGGTTTGAATTCACCCAGAGGCTCCTTGGAAGGAAGCCCCCGTGATCTATGTCTAAAAAATCAGCTATTGAAAACCCTATGGAGCACAGTTCTACTCTGACACACATGGAGTTGCCAGGGGTCATAACTGACTCGACAGCAACTGTATCTTGTGATCATTTTAAATTATGGGAATGTTTTCAGACTTTGGTTAAAACTCAGGAAGACTAGAAGCAACAATGTTATACTTACTAACATATTTTAATTGCCATTAGTTTTGTCCTTCAAAGTAAAGCCAACCATGGCTGATCCTCATCTCCAGGGTCAGAAAATTTTAATTTTATTTTGACCATAACCTTAGTTTTCAGTTAGTTCCATGTCTAGGTTATCTGCCAGCATTTTTGTGACAGTCTTGTGATTCATACTGAGCAGGAAGATAGACCTGTTGAATTAGAACAGAACAGGCCCAAGTTACTTTAGAAGAAATCCATGATTAATGTGTTCTCACATCTCCCTCAGCAGGTTGCTCATTGGAAAGGTTTTTTCAAAAGGTTTTCTAAAAAAAAAAAAAAAAATTACAGGCCCGGCAGATTCATGAATGTCTTCTAGCTACAGGAAAGCTATCCAGAACTGGAGATTTGCCAAAGGGCATACTTTGGCTTTCTGCCAGTATTTTGTAGTGGGGAAACATTATGTTGAGGGACTTCCTTTGCTCTAGTGAAAGCTTACCAAAGGTCAGAAAATTATCCAATTTACCCACACACAGAGTCTGACATTCACAGATTTATTGTGGCTCAGGAATTCATGACATATCCTTAGAGTTTACCTTGGATGACAAAGAAAGTAGAAATATGATAATGAAATCATGATACATAAACATTAGTCTTTTAACACATTTTCCTTAAACTGCACTCCCTTCCCCCGAAAAAAAAAAAAAAAAGCATAAGTAATGATTTGATTTGCTTCATTCTACAGTTCTTTAAACAACTTCTAAAAATATTTCACCAACAGTAGCATAATACCACCTGGTTCATAATAACTAAACACGATATACTAAAACATAAATGTAATGCTTGTTTAAATTTATTTAATGAGTTGTTCTATTTGTAGTTTCATTTTTAAGCTATGATTTTTAAATAGAATATTTAATGTTAAGGAAAGGAAATATCACAGTGACAGATTGGTTACTTCTATCCCTTTGTACTCTGCTCCACATTCTTTTTTATATTAAATGTGGAAATTAATGTCTTCTTGTTGCTCTTTGTGAAATAAATAGGAAAAATCACATGGAAAAACTGCCAAATTTTAACAAAGCACTGCTTAGAATTTTATGTTTTTCACAATTAAAATATACCTCAAGCATTTTTCATTCAATGCCAGGTCTAAGACCACCAACCTAGAAACAATTTCTAGGTTTTCTTATGTTGTTAGGTGCCATTGAGTCAGTTCTGACTCACAGCAACTGTAGATACCACAGAACGAAACACTAACCAGTCCTGCACCATCCTCATTGCCAAGCTTGAGTACATTGCTGCAGCCACTGTGCCAATACATCTCTTTAGGGGGCTACTTCTTTTTTGCTGACTCTCTATTTTACCAAACTTAATGCCCTTCTCCAGGGACTGGTCTCTCCTGATAACATGAGCAAAGTATGTGAGAGGAAGTCTCTTCATCGTTGCTTCTAAGGAGCATTCTGGAGGTATTTCTTCCAAGACAGATTTGTTTGTTCTTCTGGAAGTTCATGGGATAGTCAATATTCTTCACCAACACCGTAATCCAAAGGCATCAATTCTTCTTGGGTCTTCCTTATTCATTGCCCAGCTTTTGCATATATATTGTTGTTGTTGTTATGTGCCGTTGAGTCGGACCCAACTCATAGCGACCCCTCCTTGGGTTTCCGAGGTAGTATCACTACAGAAGTAGATTG
>NW_006921801.1:1764277-1792571 GCF_000298275.1 Orycteropus afer afer | reverse complement strand
TGGTTAGCAGTCAAGTGCCTTAGCCACTATGCTACCATATTAGGTGATTGAAAATACTATGGCTTTGATTAGGCACACCTTAGTCCTCAAACTGACATGTTTGCCATTTTAACACTTTAAAGAAGTCTTTTGCAACAGATTTGCCTCACGCTATATGTTGTTTAATATTTCTGACATCTGCTTCCGTGGACACTGGTTGTAGATTCAAGTAAAATGAAATCCTTGACAACTTCAATGTTTTCTCCATTTATGATGTTGCTTATTGGGTCAATTATGAGGATTCATTTTATTTTATTTCATCAAGGAGTCATCCATGCTGAAGCTCTCATTAATATCCACAAAAACATAGTAAATGCATAATTTTAACATCAGGACATGGGGCCACAAGAAATGAATTATTTATATGGAGTACATAAAAATTATGTAGCAGTACTAATGTTTGCTGAACAAAAATGTTCTTTATACTTTGCATTCATTTGGTAAAGAATCATTAAAATTCTACCACATGCTTTGCACAGAGACAGAAGCTTTAAGGAATATGTGCTATATGCATGCAATTCCTATACTAGAGAACCTAGCCTCCAGTTAGGAAGATACACTAGTATTGAGCTCATGTGTATGTTCACATACACCATTCCCAGCCATATGTGATTAAGGGCCTGATAAACATACACAGTAGACAAAAGACATAGCACATAAGAGGAAATAGTGAATGGAGAGTAGTTAGGGCAAATGGAAGAAATGATAGGATAAAAAAGCTGAACAGAAGATTTCAAAGAGCAGCTCAAGAGAACAAAGTCAACTATTATAATGAAATGTGCAAAGACCTGGAGTTAGAAAACCAAAAGGGAAGAACATTCATGGCACTTCTCAAGCTGAAAGAACTGAAGAAAAGATTAAGCCTCAAGTTGCCATCTTGAAAGATTCTATAGACAAAATTGGCACGATGCAGGAAGCATTAAAAGAAGATGGAAGCAATACACAGAGTCACTGTACAAAAAAGAATTGGTCAAATTTCATCTATTTCAGGAGGTGGTATATGATCAAGAACCAATGATAGTAAAGGAAGAAATCGAAGCTGCACTGAATGAATTGGCAAAGGAATTGATGGGCTACCCATTGAGATGTTTCAAGAAACAGATGCCATGTTGGAGGCACTTCCTCATCTATGTCAAGAAATTTGGAAGACAGCTACCTGGCTGACTGGAAGAGATCCATATTTGTACCCATTCCAAAGAAAGATGATCCCACAGAATGTGGAAATCATTGAACAGTATCATTAACATCATGTGCAAGTAAAATTTTGCTGAAGATAATTCAAAAATGGTTGCAGCAGTGTATTGACAGAGAATTTCCAGAAATGCAAGCTAGATTCAGAGGAGGATATGGAACAAAGGATATCATATCTGATGTGAGATGAATCTTGCCTGAAAGCAAAGAATACCAGAAAGATGTTTGCTTGTGTTTTATTGACTGTGCAAAAGCATTCATTTGTGTGGATTATAACACATTATGGATAACACTGAGAAGAAGGGGAATCCCACAACACTTAATTGTACTCATGAGGAAACTGTACATAGACCAGGAGGCTGTTGTACAAACAGGACAAGGGAATACTGCATAGTTCAAAATCAGGAAAGATGTGCATAAGGGTTATATTCTCTCACCATACTTATTCAGTCTGTATGCTGAGCAAATGATCCAAGAGCTGGACTATATGAAGAATGCAGCATCAGGAGTGGAGGAAGACTCATTAACAATCTGTGCTATGCAGACAACACAACCTTGCTTGCTGAAACTTAAGATGACTTGAAACACTTATTAATAAAGATTAAAGACTACAGTCTGCAGTATGGATTACACCTCAACATAAAGAAAATGGAAATCCTCACAACTGGACCAATAAGCAGCATCACAACAAATGGAGAAAAGATTGAAGTTGTCAAAAATTTCATATTATTTAGTTCCACCATCAACACCAATGGAAGCAGTAGTCAAGACATCAGACAATGTATTGTACTGGGCAAATCTGCTGCAAAAGACATCTTTCAAGTGCTGAAGAGCAAAGATGTTTCTTTGAAGATGAAGGTAGATGTTCATTTATTTCAGAAAGTGGCATAGGCACCTAACCCAAGCCATAGTATTTTCAGTTGCCTATATTCATGTGAAAGTTAGAATGAATAAGGAAGACTGAAGAAGAGTTGATGCATTTTAGTTGTGGCATTGAATAAGAACCTTGAGTATGCCATGGACTGCCAGAAGACTGAACAAATCTGTCTTGGATTAAGTACAGCTAAGGTGTTCCTTAGAAACAATGATGGTGAGACTTGGTCCCACTTACTTGGCACATTGTCAGGAGGGATCAATCCCTGGACCAGGACATCATGCTTGGTAAAGAAAAGAGTGAAAAAAAAAGGAAGACTTTCAAGGAGATGGATTGACACACAGACTACAACAATGAGCCATAATCATAGCAAGGATTCTGAGGATAGCAGGGGACCAGGCACTTTTTCCCTTCTGTTGTACATAGGGTTGAGGAGTTGGAACCTACTCAACAGCACCTAACAACAAAATAACTTTATTTTTAACAGTCTAGAAGTTGTTATCAAAATGGTGGGACATTATTCCAAAGGCTAAGCCAATGGCAAAGGATTCTATTTCCCACAGAAGTATACAGGCAGTTTCTGGCTTACAAACAAGATCCATTTCTAACTGCATCTTTAAGAATTTGTAGGTAAGTCAAAACACATGCCTATGGTTCTTATTTAGGCTACTTTAGCCCAAGAAAAGACTTGCAGTGTAGTAAATTACCTGGTATGGCTTTTCTAGCCATAAGTCTCTGTAAACTCTATGGTGGAATTTTCCGTGAGCAACTGAGGAGCTCCTGATTGTTAAAGTTATCCACCTGAGGTATTTCTATAGAGAGCAGCACAAAGCAATGTTCTGGGAAGTTTGCTCTCTCTCAGGTGCTTAGAATTCTGATGTTATGATTAATTAGTTTGGCCATTCTGCCAGGCTCAAAAGGAGCTCTCCTAGAGGCAAAAGGAGTCTCTCTGACTGCTAGCTGAGAAAGACATGCTGCTGAGAGAAATGTGCTCCTGAGAGAGGGACACACATTGCTGGGAGAGAGACACGCATTGCTGGGAGAGAGACACTGAGAGGCATGCACTGCTGGGAGAGAGACTGTTGGCTGAGAGATGGTGGGCTGAGAGAGACATTGTTCTTGAACTTGAATTGTAGCCTGGTGCTTCCATAATAAACCCCATAATCTGTGAGTTCTGTGTGGCCACTGCAGTGAATTATCAAACCCAACAGAGAGGTGGTGGGTGCTGCAGGAGGAACGGTTGGTGTCAGGGTTGATGAAAGGACTGGAGGGAGGCAGTATGGCTGGCCTCACAGGAATAGGTCTTAGGCTATTGATGGTGATTCTGTCTTCCTCTTGTGGGGTTAGAGGAGGTCAGAAGATGCAGCCTCCCTGTCCCTTTGACAAGACTCAAAACATTTTCAATGATTTAAAAGATGCACATGCAGCAAAAGAAGGTGATTGTGAAGAATTTGTTACAAGTAGGGGTTGGTTCAATCATTTTAAAGTGTTGGCAAATTTCCATAACTTTAAAGTGCAAGTTGTTGTTGGTAAGTCAGACATTCATAACCTAGGGACTGCTTGTACATCTAATTGAAAAGCAAGTTCTGTAGATGGTCCATTTCCCTGGGTAAATATTTTTATACTTTAATGTCTCTCTTCCTTATTTCTTTTCTTCCTACCCCACACCCATCAGCTGCTTGTGCTTGTAGTTCCTGTTGCTATGATTCCAACATGTTCTGCCAGAAATCCTAGGGAAAATTGAGAGACTTAATCTCTGAGCACAGACAAAATGATGTTACATTAATGACACATACTTAAGTACAAATGGCATGGATTCCCTTAGGGCTAGGAAAGAGGCATATATATATATAACTGTATGAATTTTCTGAAGAATTTTACAAAGAGTTGTAAGCCATCTCTTTTGTTATCCTGCATGGAATCAAATCAGCTTACAACAGAATGATTTCTTTGTGAGTAGTTGGTTAAAAAAGGTGGTAACTGTTACTGTTAGGTGCTATTCAGTTAGTTCCAACTCATAGTCTTGTATCATCCTCACAATTGTTGCTACAGATGGTAATTTAGTATGCACAATTTGTAGTCAAATTTTCTAAGTATTTTTGAAACTACAAATTAAGTATCTTTTATTCTGAGCTTTAATGTTTGAATTGCTAATTAGAACCAGCACTAGAATAATGCATTATGTCATTAAAAACTCAAAAACAAAACTCACTGCCATCGACTCAATTCAAACACATAGTGACCCCCAGTGGGTTTCTGATGTGGTAAATCTTTACACAAATAGATTGCCCAGTCTTCCTTCCACAGAGTGGCTGGTAGATTTGAACTGCCAACCTTCTGATTAGCAGTCAAATGCCTTAGGCACTATGCCATGAGAGCTCCTTATGTCATTTAAAAACTTGGATACACGTAAAACCAAAATAAAGGTGAGAAAATTAAAATGAGAAAGAAATTGCAGAATATTCATAAGGGAGCTGAAGTTGTTTTTGTTTTTAACCCTCCTGGATTCAACTTCCAGCAATAAAATCCAATACTTCATCATGATATGATAATCCATAATTTGAAAAGATGTTTCACAGAATATATGCTAGAGACAGTTATGGTGGCACAACACTTTCCAGAATATATAAACATTTCTGATGATATAAAGAGTAAATGCAGAAAAAGAAAGGAGCACTTTATTTCTGCATTCTACCCTTTGGACATTACCCTGCATCTTAAAGGCACCATCTACATGCATTATTACATTTGATCTTCAAACAGCCTTATATTCTTATTGTTGTGTGCCATAGAGTCCTGTAAGACAAGTGTTATTCTTAGTGCCATATTATAGATAAAAGACTGAACCATAGAAAAGTTAAATAACTAGAGGAGCAAAACCAGTGGATCATATATACATACAGAGAGAGAGAGAGAGAGAGAGAGAGAGAGAGATTTATCTCAAAGAAATAGATCACATGATTGTACAGACTGGCAAGTCCCAAATTCATGGGTTAGACATCAGGTTGGAGGTTTCTCTTGACTCACATAGCTGCAGGGGCTGACAGATCCAAGATTGGCAGGAAATACAACAGGCTACTTGCTGAAGAGGCTAATGAATCCACTATTGGCAGGTAAGATGGCAGGCTTCTGGCTCACAGTCTGCAAAGGCAACAATCTCAAGATCAGCAGGCAATACAGCAGGCTGCTGGTTTAAGTGCAAAGAACTGGAGGTCAGATAATGGTGAGCCAGATACAGAATCTAGATAAAGCAAAAAGCCAGAGAGCTTTGCCAGAATGTCCATATATATTGGAAGCAGGCCACACCACTTAGGAAACTCTCATCTGATTGGCTTCTTATAACAGATCTCATCATGGAAGTGATTACATTATATCAAATCTCATCATGGAGGATGACTACATCATAACTGTCAAACCACTGAGAATCACAGCCCAGCCAAGTTGACACACTACCTTAACCATCATACTTAACCCCTGTCGACTTGGTACCTGTACACATCTCCTTAAACCGTACGTAATTTTTTAATAAAAACAATTATAAAGTCATATTTACACCTAACATGATACAACTAACATGCATATAATTGACAATGCATTAGACCCATTTACATTTTATATTCTATAAATGAAGAAAACAAAACTATTTGATGCATGCATACAAAGAAGAAATACACATAACAATCACAGTGCTCATTTCTACAACTCATCACGCTGTCACAGCTGGTATTTTGAACTACCTTCTTCCGCCACCCATTCTGTATTCCCTTTGCCTTCAGCACGTACCTCAGCTGGTTATGGTTCTTTGCCTGGTGGCATGATCCCAACCTTCATTCCTGAAGGTTCTGAGCCATTACTACTCATGTCAGAATTGAGTTGCTGCAATTTTCCATTGACTTTAATCACACATCATGGTTGTATTAAGAGATGTCCTAAGGAATTTTTTGTACTCCAGATCTGCTATTCTTTACCTTCTTTATGTAATATCAATCTGATTTCCTTTTGGTAATTAAGATCAATCACACCAGCCAATACAGTAACTCTCTTCTTTGCCTGTTGATCCAGAGGCATGAGGAGCCCAAATTGCTGGGTGGTATTCTTTTTTTTTTTTTATTATTATTAGGATTTGGGTGAAGATTTACAGAGTAAATTCACTTTTCATACAGCAGTTCACATATACTTTGTCTCATGTCATTGACCAAAATTTACAATGCAGCAGCTCCCCTCCCTCTTCCTCCCCATATTTAACTCACATGCCTGTACTTTGTTTGGCTGGAAACCACAGTTGTGGGTTCAATTCCAGACCTGAAGGGCAACTAGGGGCCATAGTCTCAGTGGTTACACCAGGCTCCATTGGACCAGCAAACCTGGTCCCCACCTTCCTTTTTTTTTTTTTGCCTCCAAACAATTTTGAGTTTTGTACCACTTTGTTCTCCCTCTTTATGTAGGATCTCCTACATCATTCACATGAACTTATAGGCCCATTGTCTGCCAACCCCATATATGATCTTGGATACACTCTCCATTTAGACACACCCAATTGTTCAGCCTGTTCACCCATCTATCCGTCCCTATACCCATGTTTGCTTTCACTGACAACTCAGTACTGTATATGCAAAGGGGTTCATATTTGTTGTCTGTACTGCCCATGTAACTCTCTATGTCTTTCTCATCCTCAATGCTGCCATATTGGTCACTCACATTTGGTACATTGCCCTTCTCTTCACCCAAATCAATATTTATCTCTATCTATCTAACAGCATTCCCTCCCCCCCCCCACCCCTGGTAACCAACAAAGAAAATGTCCTCCAATAGATAAACCTTTCCTTAACTTTTACAATAACGGACTAATACAATATTTGTCCTTTTGTGACTGACTTATTTCGCTCAGCATAATGTCCTCCAAGTTCATCCACGTTATGTGGTGTTTTGCAGATTCTACATTATTCTTTAGCGTTGCATAGTATTCCATTGTGTGAATGTACCAAAGTTTGGTTATCCATTCCTCAGTTGTTGGACATCTAGGTTGTTTCCAAGTTTTGGCTATTGTAAATAGTGCTGCGATGAACATCGGCGTGCATATATCTGATCTTGTTATGGCTCTCACTTCTTTAGGGTATATACCTAGTAATGGGATGGCTGGGTCAAATGGTATTTGTATTTCCAACTTTTGAAGGAATCGCCATACTGCTTTCCACAATGGTTGTACCATTTTACAGTCCCACCAGCAGTGTATGAGAGTCCCAATCTCTCCACAACCTCGCCAGCATTTGTTATTTTCTGTCTTGTTGAACTTTGCTACTAGTGCTGGAGCAAGATGGTATCTCATTGTTGTTTTGATTTGCATCTCTCTAATAGCTAATGATCGTGAGCATTTCTTCATATGTTTGTTGGCCGCTTGAATATCCTCCTTGGTGAAGTGTCTATTCATGTCTTCTGCCCATTTTTTAATTGGATTGTTTGTCTTTTTGTTATTGAGGTGTTGGAGTGTTCTATAAATTCTAGAGATAAGTCCCTTGTCAGATATGTTATTACCAAATATTCTTTCCCAATCTGTAGGTTCTCTTTTGACTCTTTTGGAGAAGTCTTTGGAAGCACATAAACATTTAATTTTTAGAAGGTCCCAATCATCTGGCTTCTCTTCTGCTGTTGGTGCATTTTGAATTATGCTTGGTAGTCTATTTATACCAAATATTAGGGCCCTTAAGTTTGAGCCTAAATTTTCCTTGAGAAACTGTATAGTTCTAGGTTTCACATTTAAGTCTTTGATCCATCTGGAGTTTGTTTTTGTGTGTGGTGTGAGGTACAGATCTTGTTTCATTTTTCTGCAAATGGATCTCCAGTTTTGCCAGCAGCTGGGTGGTATTCTTAACTTCCAATTCAATTGGATCAGTATTGTGTCTCCAGATGGCATTATTCCTACCTTTGGAACTAGGAGCTCCAGACATACAGAGCACAGGTCACAAGAACAGAAAACAAAAATTTTGCAATTGGGTCACTAGGGGTAATTATGAGTGATATCACTCCCATTTACACCCCTTGCTTCCTGGGCCTGTGAATCCTGGTTATTGGAGAAATTGAACTATGTATGGGACACTTGTTTAAAGCATATATAGCTTTCTGGAGAACATCACCCCAATTCTTCAAAATATTGTCACCTACCTGGCACTGTAATTGTGTCTTTAGAAGGCCATTTGATCATTATATCAAGCCAGCTACTACAGGATGTTGAGGAATATGGTAAGACCAGTGAATTCCATGAGCATGGGCCCATTGCCACACTTCATTTGCTGTGAAGTGAGTTCCTTGATCTGAGGTAATACTATGTGGGAATATCATGATGATGGATAACATATTCTGTAAGTCCACAGATGGCAGTTTTGTCAGAAGCAGTTTATGCAGGGAATGCAATCTGCATTTAGAGTGTCTATTCCAGTAAGAACAAAATATTGCCCTTTCCATGCTGGTTGCTGGCTAATCACCCTGAGGGAATGGGTCCATATTGCATACTCAGTGGTGATCTCTGCTGCTGGCAGATTGAGCACTCGGTAGTGGCTATAGCAAAGTCAGCCTTGGTAAATAGAAGTCCATGTTGCTGAGCTCATGCATGACCTCTATCCTTGACACCATGACCACTTTACTCATGAGCCCATCAGGAGTGCCTAGGGAAAGAGGATGACTGGTTTCCACAAAACGTGTCATCTTATCCACTTGATTGTTAAAATCCTTTCTGCTGAGGTCACCCTTTGGTGAACATTCACATGAGACACAAATAACTTAATTCTTTGGCCCATTCAGAAAGGTCTATCCACATTCCTCTTCCCCATCTCCTTGTCACCAATTTTCAAATCACATTCTTTCCAAGTCCTTGATCATCCAGCCAAACCATATTTTGGCCACAGCCCATGAATCAGTATACAATCACACATCTGGCCATCTCTCCTTCCAAGTAAAGCACACATCCAGGTGCAATGCTAGAAATTCTGACCATTGGGAGGATTTCCCTTTACCATTGTCCTTCAGGGAGTTTCGACAAAGAGACTGCAGTGCTGCTACTGTCCACTTTCAAGTGGTGCCTGCATATTATGCAGAATCATCTATAAGCCAAGCACAAGTTTTCTTCTCCTCAGTCAACTGAGAGTAAAGAACTCTCCATGAAGCCATAGGTGCAGACTGAGATAAGGAAAGTAATGTGACTGGAGTGCAGATCATGATTATTTGCACTTCCTCATGCAACTTACTTTTGCCTTCAGGTCCTGCTAAAACCAAATCTCTTACATACCACTTCCATTTAATGATGGAATGCTGCTGTGGAGTCTAATTTTATGACTCTGTGAGTCAGACAACACCCAGTTCATGATGGGCAGCTCAGGCCACATGACTTGGTGGCCTGGAGTTAGGCATTTAGTCTTTACTAAGCCCAGTAACAAGCCAAATGTTGTTTCTCAAAAGGAGAATAATTCCTGCAGAAGCTGGTAGGACTCTGCTTCAAAATCCTAAGGATCTGCACTGCCATAAGTCCATACAAGCCCCTCAGTAGAGACCTGCCAAGAACCCAAACAGCATTTCTATCTGCCTCTAACACTTCAAGCACTGTTAGATCAGCAGGATCATATGGCCCAACTGTCAGAGCAGCTTGCATGGCAGTTTGAACCTGTTGCAGAGCCTTCTGTTGGTCTGTATCCCACTCAAAACTAGCAGCTTTTCAAGCCACTTGATAAATAGGTTGGAGTAGCACACACAAATAAGGGGTATGTTGCTTCCAAAATTCAAAGAGATTTACCAGGCATTGTGCTCCCTTTTAATTGTGGGAGGTTCCAGATGCAATAGTCTATCCTTCACTTTAGTAGGAATTTCTCAACATGCCCCACAACACTGGATCCCTACAAATTTCACTAAGGTGAAAGGTGCCTGAATTTTTGTTGGATTAATTTTCCACACTCTACCATATAAATGTCTTACCAATAAGTCTAGAAACATTGATACATCTTCCTTAGTAGGCCTAATCAGCATAATGTCATTAATATAATGGTGTTAATATAATAACATTAATATAATAGTGTGACATCTTCTGGAAGAGAAAGGTGGTCAAGGTCCCTGCAGACTAAATTATGACATAGTGTTGAAGAGTTTATTTACCTTGAGGTAATACTGTGATGGTATATTGCTGGCCTTACCAGCTGAAGGCAAACTGCTTCTGGTGATCATTTGAAACTGGAAACAAGAAAAAGGCATTGACCACATCAGTAGTTGCAAGCCATACCAGAAGATGTATTAATGTGCTTAAGCAATGAAAGCACATCTAGAACAGGAGCTGCAATTGGAGTAACCATCTGGTTAAGTTCATGATAATCCACTGTCATTCTCCAAGACCCATCTAGTTTTTGTACAGGCCAAATAGGTGAGTTAAATGGGAATGTGGTGGTAATCATCACCCCTGTGTCTTTCAACTCCTTGATGGTGGCATTAATCTTTGCAATCCCATTAATCTCTGCAGGCAATGAGATACTGCTTTTAGATTACTATTTTCCTAGTTAGGGGCAGTTCTAATGGCTTCTACTTGGCTTTTCCTACCATAATAGTCCCTAGTCTGCATGTCAGGGATCCAATATGGGGGTTCTGCCAGTTGTTAAGTATATATATTTCAATTATGCATTCTTGAATGAAGAAAATCACTACAGAGTGAGTTCGGGGACTGTTTTGGTTACCTAGTGTCACTCTGACAGGAATATACTGCAAATAGAATGGCTTGAACAAAAGGAGCTCATTCTCTTACAATTTTGGAGGCTTTAAGTCCAAGTTCAAAGTGTCAGACTCTGGGGGCTGAGTGAAAGCCCCTCAACCTTGGGCTTCAGCTCTGCCTCCTGTCCCTCACCCACTGAAGCTGGAAGCTTTTCTTCACTCAGACAGCTGCTGGCTGCTGAGGCTAACAAGCCCAAGGTTGACAAGTAAATAGGCACAGTTTCAATGTTACCAAACAACATGGCAGGCCACTAATTCAAGTCCAAATGAAGTCCCAAGATCAGCAAGGCATGACAGGCTATTGAAAAATGACTTGGCTACATGCAAGGTTCAAGCATGTCAAAAGGCTAGAGACCAATCCTAAAGCTTCTCCTTACATATGGGAAGCAGACCACATCCCTAAAGCAGCTACTCAGCTGCTAACTGCACATTCCACCATGCAGTTGATTGTCAGTCTCATCATGGGGAATAACTTCCTCCAGCTGACCATCCACTCAACCAGGCCTAGCCAAGTTAACAACAACTTTAACTACCACAGGGACCAACAGGACCCACCATCTAACAGACCTGAGCTAAGACTCCATTAATAACTTGACCTCCATGTACTCTCACTCTGATTGGTAAGCCACAGTGACATTTTGGGTCTCCTTGAATTAGTGCCAATTCAGAGCCAGTGTCCAGTAATCCCCAAAAAGTCTAACTATTTACTTTTCCTCAATGAACAGTCACTGGTAAAAGGCCAGAGTTCCCTTTGGGGAAGGCTAGGAGTAAGAGTAACAGTATAAATTCTTGGCAATGTAGTGGGATCTTTCCTCAGGGGGACTCAGCCTCTCCTTCATTCAAGGGATTATGAGTCTGCAAACTGCCTCAAGTCTGGAAATTTATTGGGGGGGCCATAATTCTATTCTAGCAATTCAAGTTAGACTGCCATTTACTTGCCCTAGAATTCTTCTGCATGTACACAGCAAGTAAATATGTAGTAGATTCTCCATCTATTTCACTTCTAGAAACACCATGCCAAAGTAACCAATGCCATAAATCCATACAAGTTAGATTATTCTGATTACTGCTTTGACTCTGCTGTCTATTATTACAAAAGTGCTTCCAGTTGATCCCAACCACCATCAGGTTGTAGATTGATGTCTTAATTCACTTAGGGCAGTTCCCACTGTCAAATCTTACTTGCGTAAAATAGCAGTCACAGCAGTCTTCAAGGATGTTGGGGTTCCCTTCACAAATTTGTTCCTCACTGTTATGGTAAAAGGTATGTCATCTGGGCACTCCATGTGTGAAGCTGTGTGTCTGATCTGATAAATTCACTCAATTTCCCTAAGCCTTTGGATACCATCTTCTATAATATACTAAGGTAGGCTGGATACTTCAATTTGACTTAGTGTAGGCTAAGTACAATCCATGCTTCAGTAAATTAATTGAATAAACTATTAAATCCTTTCCTAACCTCTGAGGCTGAAGCATTAAATGAAAAACCTGTACTTCATGGGCCCAAATTAATAAATGCAGACTGATCCAACTATACATTCCTTGTGTTGTTATCCCACACTCTTAATAGCCATTCTCATACATATTTTCCAGGTTTTTATTTTTACTTTTTAGGGAAATCAAACAGCTCCTTTGGAGTGTACTGTACCTCAAGAAGCTCTAGTGGCATAGTGGGTAAAGCATTTGGTTGCTAACTGGAAGTTCAGTGATTCAAACTCACCAGCTGCTCCAAGGGAGGAAAATGAGGCAATCTACTTCCATGAAGATTTACAGCCTTGGAAACTGAGTCAGGGTTGCTATGAGTTGGAATTGACTTGATGGCAATGGGTTTGGGTTTGTTTTTTTTTGTTTGTTTTCTGAATGCTAACCAGAAGGTTGGTGGTTCAAACCTACCAGTCATTCCATGGAAGGAAGATTGGGCAATCAACTTCCATAAAGATTTACCACCTTGGAAACCAATGAGGGTCACTACGAGTAAGAATTGACTTGATAACAGTGGGTTTGGGTTTTTTGTTTTGTTTGTTTTTTAACCTCTTCTTGGGTCACACTTTATACTTCATTTTTGGGGGGCTCACTGAGACTTAAATCTACTTATAGGTCTCGATGCAAAAATGGGTGGTGGAGGTGGTTCCTGGGAACATTCAGCAATGTCTTATAAGGCATCTGCCGCAGCAGTGCCCCCACACAATGCCCCAGGCCCTACCCCAGATGATATCTCAGACAATGACTCATCATAAACAGCTAGGTTAATCTTATGAAATGGGAGTAAGAGAGCTGATTCTAGTGCTAGAAACAATTCAACAGAATTTAAGAGCTCAGTGTCCCCAGGTTCCTGATTATCTGCCCATATGTCCCCATCCCAAGTTTTAGGATACTATTTCTTCCCAATCAATGTCCTCACTTTAATTTCAGACACCATTCAAAGTTGCGAATTCAATTGGCATTGTAATTCAGCCACTCTTGATAAGACCCTGGATTTGGTTTTTGATAATACTAGCCCTATTAATACAAGTGTGGTGGTTATGTTTGTGTGTCAGTTTGGCTGGGCCTGGTTGAGTGGCTGGGCAGCTGGTAGTAGTCATTCTCAATGTTGAGACTGGCAATCAACTCATGGTGGGATCTACCACAAGCAGCTCAGTAGCTACTTTGGGTATGTGGTCTTCTTCCTGTATATAAGCAGCAGCTTTGGGAATGGTGCCTAGCTTATGGCACACTTGGACCCTGCATATAGCCATATCATCGTTCAGCAGCCTGTCATGCTCTGCCGACCTTGGGACTTACAATGGACTTGAATTAATGGCTGCCATGTGATTTGGTAACATTGGGACTGTGCCATTTTATTTGTCAACCTTGGGCTTGTTAGCCTCAGCAGCTAGAAGCTGCTTGAATGAAGAGTTGCCTCTGCTTCAGTGGGCTGGGAGCAAGAGGCAGAGCTGAAGCCCAAGGTCGAGGGGCTTTCACCCAGACCCTAGAGCCTGGCACTTTGAACTTGGACTTCTAGCCTCCCAAACTGTGAGAGAATAAACTCCTGTTTGTTAATGCCATCCCATTTGTGGTATATTCCTGTCAGAGTGGCACTAGGTAACCAGAACAACAAGTAATAAGGCTTTCTTTCAGGGTAGAAGTGGAAACATTGAGGTATTTTATGCAACACTTGAACTGTGACTCTGAAGACTTGAGATCATTTCTTTCTTTCACCATTTTGTCCAGCATAAGTAAGACCAACTAGCCAGCCTTATACTCTCAAGCTGAAAATTGCAGAAAAGTATCAAACATGCAATCACACAGAGCCTTGCTTCTCACTAACACTTGATCTATTGGTGGTGATATTTTACACATTAATATTGCCACTTCATGCCATGAATCAGCAGTGCTCTTGTTACTAATGGAGACAGAGTCATCAGCACCTTTAAGACTAGTTAGACTTGAGAACCAATTAGAAAACTTATCCTTACATTTTTGTTTCTCTAGAACTACTCCCACTACCAAATATATTGGGCTGGGTAAAAGAGAGAGAGAGAGAAAGAAATTTATCTTAGGGAAATGGCTTATGAAGTTGTAGAGGATGGCAAGTACTTCACAGGTCAAACATCAGGCTGGTGGCATCTCTGTTCTCACATAGCTACAGGGGCTGATGAACTCAAGATCAACAGGCAAAACAGAAGGCTGCTGATTGTGGAGGCTGAAGAATCCAAGACTGGCAGATAAGATGGCAAGCTGCTGGCTGTGAAGGCAACAATCCTAAGAGTATCAGGGAATACAGCAACCCAAGCCACTGGTTCAAGTCCAAAGATCTGGAGGTCACATGATGAGCTAGATACAGGATCCAAATTAAGTCAAAAGCTAGAGAGGTTTGCCAGAATGACCATGTACACTGGAAACAGGCCACATCTCCAAGAAAATACCCTTTATCTAATTGGCTTCTCATTAGCAGATCTCACCGTGAAGGTGATGACATTATATCAGATCTCATCAAAGGGGATGACTATATCATAAGTGCCAATCCACTGAGAATCATGGCCTAGCCAGTTTGACACACAACTTGAACATCACAGTGGTAGAGCTTCTATTCAAAGTCAAGAAGTCTGGCTCGAGTTCAGTTCAATCATTATGCCTCAACCAATTAACCTTTTTCAATAGCTTCTGAAGATGTCTGTGTCTAATTTTATGTCTCTATAATTTTGCAGCTTTTCCCCTAAAAGTTTCATTAACACAAATGCAACCACCCTTGTTTTTTATTCAAAAATCTTACAGAGATTTTTCTCTAATGATTTTAAGAAAAATAATTCTTTTTTTTATGAGACATCAATCCTTTAATCAAATGAAATTAGTAGATTTATTTTCCTTTTGAATCTTTTTCTACTTTCCTTTCTTAAGAATTTGACTACAATGAGGGTGCTTTACACGTGTTTGCCTTATTTGGGGAAGTCAAACTATGTCTCTTTTCTTAACAAATTGCCTAGTCTCTTTGAACCAACAAAATAGATGTTGTTTTCATATAAAATAAATTAAAGTATAACCTATTATTCAAATTAGTCCAGCTGTGAATTCCTCCCTGGACAGGGAGTTTTCATGGCTATCCATTTTTAAAGCTAATAGTTGTTCAAGGAATAAGTGTTAATTTTACCAAGTGAAATTGTAATTTATTAAGAAATTCCGTGTACTCAAAAAGATATGTAACTTGAATAGGCTAACTTTCTTGATAATAAGCCATCCTGACCTTTAGAAATATAAGGACCAAATTTCCAGACAAAGCTGCCCCTTCAACTAATGAAAGTGTAGAATTTATTTTATCACTGAAGTTAGGTATAGCCAAAATCTACTTATGGGCCATAGGTCTATGACCTACCAAAGAACTGGAAGACTTCGTACATTTCTAAGGTTTAGCAAAGATATTCATTCTTCAAAAAGATACATAGCTATGAAAAGCAAAGCTAAGGCCTGAGTGATTAGGAGCAGGCTACAAGAAATCATTTCCTCTTCTCAACTTCACTCATCTCAATCTCTATTTTATCCAGTGAAAGTATCATTGGTGACTCGGTATCGTCAATCTCATGCAAATGACCCCATTTCTGTGTCTGTAGGAAACCTGAAAGGTGGTACAAAGAACTCTGAGCTCCTAATGGAAAGGTTGAGGTAAACACAGGTATTATTTATTTATTTTTTCTTTCTCTAAGAACATGCCTTTATATTTTCCTTTCTCTTGTTGCCTTATTATTTCTCATCAGTCATTCTTTTCTATGGTCAATTGGGTTACCACTCAAACCCACAGTGACACCTGCTGGCCAATCAGGAATGGCTGGCCTGAGTCCCTGTAATGGGCACTGTAACAAGTAAATGAGTCCATGGAAAGAAACATGACATACTATAAGACTATTTTAGAAGCACTGAGGAAAAATTGACTAAGCATTACACACGGCAGTTTGGAAGGAGTGAATTTTGTAGGGAAATTGTCTGAAATATTACAAATATAAAATTTAAGGACTGTATGCATTTTTACCTCATGAATATGAGCCAGAAATACACCTTGTATTATGAATGAATTATTCAGACTTAAGAAAAATATTTATGCTGATTATTCATGGAAAGTCACTTTTACATGAAGTTTCATCTGCTACACTTACAGTCCAAGAGATTTTACTTATCTTTAACATGGGTGACTCTGTTACACAACCATTTGTTCCCTGTAAGGATATTGATTAAACTTCCAACAAAAAGGGTTAAAAATTTAGGTTTAATAGGAGCTCTGGTGGTGTAGTGCCTAAGGCACTTGACTGCTAACCAGAAGGCTGGCGGTTCAAACCCACCAGCCACTCCAAAGAAGGAAGTTTGGGCAATCTACTTCCACAGTGATAGCGCCTCAGAAATCCAAGGAGGGGTCTCTATGAGTCGGATCCAACTTGACGGCAGTGAGTGAGTAAGTGACTATCTTATAAGTATTGCTAATTGAATCAATTCTTGGTTAATTTTCTTTATTGAAGAATATTCAAATTTTGTCAATCCTAGGTATTTATACATTATTTTAGCTAGGTACACTTTTAAGGATATTTGCTTTACTTTAAACAAATCTCTTTCTGACTTGAAAGTACCATTTCTAGTAAAAACAAAGACAACAAGAATATTTGTTAACATTAGTACATTCTCTTAAAATATTTACACTTTTCATTTGAAGGTTAAGTACTAGAAAAATCCTCCATGCACATGTTCATATTTGAAGCAGGAAGATGTCCCTGAGGACTTGTAACAGCAAATGTGTATGGACAAAAATCTTGGCCTTCTTCATACTTATGCTGTGTTTTAAAAGCCAAAACTTCATCTTAGCATAACCTTAGAAGAATAGTGATACTTTTAGTATTTCCTGGTATTTGGTGGAAGGAATGTTTTTATTTGAATGCAGATGTCACTTGGTTTACAGGAAGGATTTGGTAACGTGTTCATGCCAGTACTGCACTTACCCCAAATTTCTTGCTATGTAGGAAGAACACATGTCAAAGCTCACTGTTTGTTAAATGGAAAAGATTCAGTACACCAGAAGCTTCTATTATAAACATTGTGACTTTGTGCAATTTACAAAATGTTCTATCTCCATTAAACAATAAACCCTTGACCCCAGAACTCAGTTTCAGGATTCTGCTATTTGAGAAGGTAGACATAATGGATGGCAATAATAAATGAAAAGGTCAAGAGGTTAAGAAAAACTGTTTAATTATTTCTCTAGAGCGTGGGCTGCAGAAGCCTCAGATGTCAGCCTTTTTCCTTGTGGAAGCACTGCATGGAAGGAGTCCATCAGCACAGCCCAGGCAGGGCACGAAAGCAGGTTGCTGGCCCTCAGCTGTGTTTATAAGCAAATGATTTCTAGATACCCCTCCATCTCTGAGTCTTACAGTCCCTGCCAGGGGAATCCAGTGCCAACCCCAAGGTTCAACATCTGTTTTCCAAAGAGCTTGGATTTGTTAGCATGAGAAATTCATTGCTCATAGTTGCTTCCCAGCTGTGGTACTAGTGAGTGTAGCCTTTTTGCCTTATTTATTTGTAGAAAACCACGTTCAGTCCACTCTTGGAGGTTGTCTTATATAACTAGTTCTGGACATAGGCCTTTGAGCTCTTAACCTCAAGCTCATTAAGCTGCATTATGAACTAATGAGCTCCTCCTTAAAAAACAACTCATTTGAACTTCACAAGGTTGGAAGATCCATGTGAAGGAGGGACTTGGCAGTTCCCAAGGCGCCATGTTCTCTAAATGAGATGTCTAAGAGACAGGCCAAGTCTATATGATGTGAGCCTTGGCTACACAACTAGTCTAGAGAAAGCTCTCGATGCCACATAAGAGATCAGAGAAAAATCTTCCCAGAAGAGAATTACTACGCAGATCTGGTGGGAATTCTTCACAGGATCCACAGCGAATTTAAAGTAGGAGCCAGCAAAGAATGCTTTGTAGGCCTAGACAAGGCTTTCAGGATAGCAGACAGACAGTCTTGTTTTGGCCAGATGAATGTGAATTCTTTAGCACTTCCTATTCTTCAATCATCCCCCAAATTTTTACACTGAATTGCTAATCTGCCTTATTCCATCTAGACTTCCAGAAACCGGATCAGGGGCAGCTGCTTGGATGAACCTTGGCTTCTGAACTTTAGAAGATTAGCATTGTGAAGGCTGTGGCATGGGAAAGGAAGAGGATTTGGCTTTGCCGGAATTTAGACACCAAGGAATTTTTTCATTATAATCTGAATAAACATTGAAATGAAAATTTAACGCTTTGGTAAGAATTATAACATTTTATTAATTTCATCTCTTAGATTAAGAGAGTCTTAATATAAAAGCCACTACTACCAGCAAGCCCTTGTCAAAGAGGAGAAATTAACATTTTTCCATGTTTATGCTATGGGTATAGTACAATGATTAGGAATCAAACTTTCAGTTAGGAAGATCTGGATTCTCTCTACTCTTTCCTAGCTGGATAATCCTTGGGCAAGAAGTTTTTGTTTGTTTGTTTTTAATTTTTCTAAACATCAGGGTTCTAATTGTAAAATGGGGATAATAATAAATTCTATCTCAGAATATTGTAAGAATTAGATGACATGATGCACCAAAGAAGATGTTCAATTTAGGATTGGCACTACATGCTCGTTGCTGACAATTGTCACAATTAAGCCATCAACTGTGAATATAAAGGCTTTGAATTTAAACCCATCTAGACAACACTGGGAGCTCTGGTAGCATAGTGGCTAAGGCACTTGACTGCTAACCAGAAGGCTGGAGGTTCAAACCCACCAGCCACTCTTCGGAAGGAAGATGGGGCAATCTACTTCTGTAGTGATACTGCCTCGGAAACCCAAGGAGGGGTCACTATGAGTCAGATGTGACTCGACGGTACATAATAACATAACAGACAACACTATTCTGTGTAACCTCAGACAAATTTCTTCTCTTTCCTTTGGAATCTACCCTTGGGTATCACCAGGACCAATAAGCAATATCATGGTGTTCTCGTTGCCATTAAATTATTCTTGATGAGGATTACCATGTTTTGATGACAGCTGAATGTAGAACTTCATCTTCTGGAGGTTTAAGGGAAAGAAGTGTGGTTTAGATTATTTGCATATACAAATATCTTATCCATTTGTGTGGTTGCTTTCCTCTGTAGGAAAGATAGGATGTGGTTTTAGTAATAGGTATAATAAGCTTTTATTTTGGCAAGTGTAAGAAATCACTCACAAATAAACAGGATTTCCCAAATAAGTTGATATATAAAATTTACAGCATCCATGTTTACTCACAAGTTTATTTCTCATGTGCTGTGTGTTTATCTTCTTTATAAGCTTTCCATGCTATTGTAGTTATTCTTTCCTTCTTCTGTCATCTCTGTAGTTGCCATGGAAACAATGAATGACTTAGATTTGGGTGAAACACAAATGTAAACATAAGAACATAACTATCTCCTAGGGACATAGTTCATGTGGTTAGATGGCTAATAGGTATTCATGTGTGTTATTAATATTTGCATTTGATATTTGACTGATATCCCCTATCAAAGCCTTCTAATACACACATATGCACATGTGCACACACACACACACACACACAAATCAATGTTAATTAAGTAAGAAACCAAAAATTCAAACCCATGGCTGTTGAGCCTATTGTAGTGACTCTATAGGACAGAAGAGAACCATCCCATAGTGTTTCCATCTCTGTAATCTTTAAGGAAGCAGACTGCCACATCTTTCCCCCATAGAGCGGCCAATGGATTTGAACCACCAGCCTTTTAGTTATCAGCTGAGTGCTTAACCACTGTGCCACCAGGGTTCCTTAATTGAGTTAGAACCAGTACTTTTTGTTCAGATAATGAAAAGGAAAAAGTTCCCGGGGTAAGATAATACTAATGGCAATTTTTTTTTCCTTTAGAATGTTTAACTACAGAGGCATGCTATAGTTTTAACTATAGCAGGCATTCAGTGCTGGAGGCAGCCACCTCACTGTGAAGAGATATTATTTGTCTCATTAGCACTGTGGGAGTGCTATGAAAGGGTCCAAGACCTAGAGCCCATCTTGCTTTAATAACGGCTTAACACTCGTAAAAGGTCTTTAATGGCTACATGAGACATATTTAAATATTAAGTGCCATTCCTCTTTGTTGGCTTACAAATTCCAATGAATAGGACTCTTTGCTAGCTTCCAAGGTAGAAGAAATATGCCTGGCTTCTTACATCAAGAAGGGCATCAAACAAATACACAGATAGAAACACCTGAACTCTGCTGTGCTAACCCATTTGCAAATCTGAGTGCTAGACATCTCTAGTTATTGTTAGCCGCCTTGAGCTCTATGATCCAGAAACATTTTTTTTTATCTGTTTGATAATCATTTCTAATTCTGCTCTAGGCAAATTAGAAAGTTGGTCAATTCTATGTAATGAGACATTCTTTTCCAAACATAATTTTTTGGCTTTCATCATAATGGAATTCATTTGTGTCTTCCAGACAGTTTTGCATTTGCTGGGGTGGATCATACCCCTAGCTTGTGCTTATATCCAATTTGAACTAACCAACGGTCACTGATATATCTGTGTGTTTAGATTTCAGTCAGGGCTTATGAAATGTTATTATTTTACCAAGGCCTCAGTGATGGCCCGTACGTTGCATGAGAAACAGGGCTATTTGTTTAAACAGACAGGGTCCCATCCAGATCAACACCTAATATCGCATTTGCCTATTTATGTGATGATCGTGTGCAGAAGACCAGACCCGAAAGCATTGTATTTCCCTTTCTTTCTTTCTTGCCTTTTGGTGTGGATGTCAGGCCTATACAATTTGTAGATGGTTTTATTTACAGAGGAAAAAATGGAGTTACAGACTTCCTGTGGTGAGTAGAGGTGTCTGGGGAAAACAATGGTGAAAAAGTATTCCCAAGTAGAGAGTGAGAATATGTGAGCCCAGAAGCACTTGGGGTTTGGCAAGCTTTGGAGTACTTTTTAAATATATGGGGTTCAGCAGAGCCCAAAATGTATTTTGCCCAAAGCACCATTTCCTTTAATTTAATTCCATTCCAAAGCCATGTATGTTCTAGGGAAATTTATACTGTATATTTTGGAATCATTTGACCCCCATTCATCAAAATATTGCTTGGTAAATACTCGATCTGGGTTCAGTAAATCTCTTGAGCTCTTTGATAAGCAGTGTTTTTCTTTGAACCTGAAAGGGAAATCTTGCCAGCTTTGAATGAAACTTGAACCTAGAGCAATAGAAGCTTACTTCTCAAATTATCTCCCAGCCAGTGTGGGGAACTTTCGATGTATCTTTTATAAAGTAACAGGGCTCTGGTGGTGTCGTGCCTAAGGCACCTGACTGCTAACCAGAAGGCTGGCAGTTCAAACCTGCCAGCCACTCCTTAGAGGGAAGATTGGACAATCTGCTTCCATAGTGATACTGCTTCAGAAACCCAAGGAGGGGTCACTATGAGTTGGATCTGATTCTACAGCAGTGAGTTTTATTTTCGGTATTATAAAGTAAAATGAGCTCTGGTGGCATAGTGGGTAAGGAATTTGGCTGCTAACCAGAAGGTTGGTGGTTCAAACCCACCAGCTGCTCCACACGAGGAAGATGAGGCAGTCTGTTTCTATAAAGATTTACATCTTGGAAATCCAATGGGGTTCGCTATGAGTCTGAATTGACTCAATGGTACTGGGTTTGGTTTTGGGTTTTTAGTATAATGTAAAGGATCCCTGGTGTGCAACAGTTAATCTCTCAGCTGCTAATCAAAAGTCAGCAGTTTGAACCCATCAACCCTTCAGAGAAAAGACCTGGCAATCTGCTCCCATAAAGATGATAGTCTATGAATTATTAGGTATGTCTATGCAGGGGGAAGTGTGCTCAAGACCATGTATAGGGCTGGAAGACAATGTCTCTACAAGTGTATTGGCATGTTTTGTAAGAATTCCCAGGTATATAGTAGAAATGACAAGGGACAAGGTTGTAGTCACTTCTTGGTCACAGTCAGCTACCCAGAGGGAGCAAGTAGTTGAACCTGTGGGCTTGGGACCATAGTCACAGGGGACAGCAAGGTCAATTGACATAACATACTACATAAAACATTGTTTCACATCCTACTTTGGTGAGTAGCGACTGGAATCTTAAAAATGCAAGTGGCCATCTAGATACAATGATGGGTCTCTCTTCATCCAGAGCAAAGAAGAATGAAGAAAACCAAAGAGTCATGGAAACAACTAGTCCAAGCGACTGGTAAACCATGCAATTCCTCAGTCTATACGACCATGCGACCAGAAGAACTAGATGGTGCCTGGCTACCACGGTCAACCACTTGGAGGGGGAATCTCTAGGAGATCCTGGATAGAGTGGGGAAAAAAAAGGGGGGGACCAGATTTGCTGGTTTGATAGAGCCTGATGGAACCACTGAAACTATGGCCCCTAGCTGCCCTTCAGGTCTGGAATTGAACCCACACCTGTGGCTTCCAGCCAAACAAAAGACAGGCCTATGAGATGAACATTTACATTAGGTAGATACACTCCTCAGAGAGAACAATCATGGGAGAATAGAAGGGCTGTGTATGCACAGGGAGACAACTGAGGGAGCAGGAGTGCATGGAGGGAAGGACACAGGGAAGAGTTTTACTATGGGGAGGAAATGGGAGGGGGAGCTGTTGCTTTGTAGTAAGTTGTAGTCAATATTATGAGACAAAGTGCATGTGAGCTGCTGTATGGAAGGTGAATTTGCTCTGTAAACTTTCACCCAAATCACAATTGAAAAAAAAAAAGATTATAGCCTATGGGGAAGTTCTACTCTGTCCTATAGTGTTGCTATGAGCTGGGATCAAGTCAACAGCATACAACAAGTATAAAGCAATGATGTGGGCACGGCTTTTTTGGAGACAAGGCCTCAGAAAAGGGCCTTGGGCATGTAAGGGGCTTTTCCATTGAGGCCTCCAGGGATACGTTGAGGTGAGATCTCTTCTGATGCAGCCACAGCTCCAGCTGGTCCCAGCCCAGGCCTGGTGCTTCTGAGCCTTGCAAACTTCTCTTTATTTAACATGATGATATTTTGCTCATCATGGGTTTTATGCATTGTTTTTTATTTTAAAATATTGCACTTAAATATTACTTATCTCAACTACTGAGTTTTTTTGGTGCCTCTTTAAGTTTTGTTGCACTTGTCTCACCCAAGTCCTGGCCCCCTCACATCCAGGGCTTCCCAGTCTTCTTCGGTTTATGGTTCACATTAAACATTTGCATGACATCTGGGCAAACAGATGAGGCAGCTCTTACCTGAAGGTGGTTGGTGATAGTGGGACGGTTTGGAAATGGGTTCAGTTAATCCTGAAGCACGATTCATTTCTTATTCATTTGAGGCACACCTGTGTGCACTGTAGGTGGGGCTTGGTGGTTTAGAAATTCTGCTCTAGGCCACCCCGACTCGTAATTCAGCTGGACTTTCTCCTCCTGGGGACCCAAGGGCCTGTATTCATGTTCCCAGGCATATGTTTCTTCTTTCATCTGTCTCAGAGTTTTGTTCTGAAGCCATAAAGTTTGGATTAACCCTCTTTTCAGAAAGTCACCTGTATAATACAGAGTAAAATTCATCACAGCCTATTTTACTGTCATATATAATAACTACTACCATAAAGCATTCATCCATATGAAATCATTAAGGATTGCATAATATGGATTTCTGAATTCTAATATTCTGATATATCTAATAATATATCTTATTTTTAATAGATATTGATGACGAAGGAGAAAACAATTTTTTGTTTTTCAACTATAATCTAAGGTCAAAGCATTTAAAAGAAATTTTCATGATTGGAAAGTGGAAGCAGAACAAAAATTACATCAGATGTCTTTTAGTTAATATTTCTTGGCTGCTGCAATGCCATTAATTATTAAAAATATTAATTTATAAAAACAGTTATCATCACATTTATTCCAGCTTTAAGTGTGTCAGAGTAAAACTGTGCTCCATACAGGTTTTCTTTTCCTTCCTCCTTCCTTCCTTTCCCCCTTATCCCTCCCTCCCTCTTCCCTCCCTCCCTAACTTCCTTCCTTTTTTTTTTCTTTTCTTTTTTTTTCTTTTCAAGATTTTAGCCTAAGAGCAGTTCTACTCTGTTCTATAGGGTCACTAGGAATTGGAATTGACCCAAATAATGTTCACATGTTCTGTTTCATTAAACATAAAAATAAGTACGGAAATTATTTTTTTCAAGATGTTAAAAAATATTTAGTTCTGCTTCTCTAGATGAGCAAGTTGGAGATTGGAAATCGAGCCAGCAAGTTAAAATCTATGGCATAATGTTAACATTTTCACAGGCAAATGCCTTAATATGGATTTTTAATATGGGTTTGAAGAACTGTCATGAAGATATTGACTTATGTGACTTACAGTGAAGATTACAGGTAATTTCTAGATTGTGTTTCTCCATACAAGGTTTTATAGAAATACAGATGAATTGTTTTGAAAGATACATTAGGAGAGCAAACGTGTATTTTCTAATAATTGACATACATAAATATGAGGTTCAGTTTCTGAATTGTATATAGGCTTATTGACAAGGATATGCAAGTAGAAGGTAGAAAGACAAACCTTGTTATTTTTGTTAAGTGCCATGAAGTGATTCCTACTGATAGGGACCCCATATGACAGATTAGAATTGTTCCACAGGGTTTTCTTGGCTGTAATCTTTATGAAAGCAGACAGCCAGGTCTTTCTCCTGTGCAGCTGTGGTGTGGGTTCACAGTACCAACCTTCACGTTAGCAGATGAGGGCTTAACCATTCAAGCACCAGGGGGCCCTAGAAAGATAAGCTTAGTAGGAAGAAACATTCATGACTCCATGGATCTTGACACTATGTTACCTAGAGAGACTCAAAAGTCTAACTAAGCACCTTCCACTCTTCTATAACATGAGGGAATGAGGAAATAATAACAGGCAGCCGAAACATGGCCCCCTTACATTGGTCAGATATCTGCTATCTATTTGAGGGATATAGTTATTTTTAACTTTTTATTGTGGTCTGAGTGAAAGTTTACAGAGCAAATTTGTTTTCCATTCAAGAATTCATACACATTTTGTTTCATGACATTGATTGCAATCCCCACAATGTAACAGTACTCTTTCCACTTCTTCCCTGTGTTTACTGTTTCTACTTATCCTTCCTTCCTATCCTCACCTGCCTTCTGAGCTTTATCCCTGGGCAAATGCTGCCCTTTTGATCTCATATGGTTGATTCTTCTAAGGAGTGAATACCTCCGTGGTGTTATTGTTCACCTTATAAACCTGTATATCATTTGGCTCAGAGTTGAGCAATGGGGATGGGTTCCGTTCCAGCCTTGAAGAATGTCTAGGTCATAGTCTTGAGGGTTCCACCAATTTCTATCAGACCAGTAAATCTGATCTTTTATATGATTTTGAATTTTGCTCCACATTTTTCTCCCACTCTATCTGGGACTACCTGCTGCGATCCCTTTCAGAGCAGTCTCAGGGTCATGAAGGCTTGGGAATACATGGTCCATTAGTCCTGTGGACTAATTGTCTTCAAGCATCCTTGATATTCTTCACTCTTCTTTGCTCCAGACTGGGAAAGGTCAATAGTTGCATCTTAGGCAGCCACTTACAAGCTTTTAAGACTTCAGTTGCTGTTCACCAAAGTAGGATATAGAACATTTTCTTTGTGGACTATGGTATGCCAATTGACCTTGATGTCACCTGAAACTATGGGCCAAGGCTCAGTGACTCATTCCCTCAAGGTGCTTGGTTATTGCTAAGAAGTTTTCACAGTTTTGCTCCCTGTATGCATGGGTTTGCATTATATGTTTGTATCATGGCTTTTCTTTCTCTAGAGTATATCTCTACTAGTGGGATTTCTGGCTCTTACGGTATTTCAGTATTTCTATTCTAACTTTTTAAGGAAGCACCATACCATTTTTCACAGTAGTTGCACCATTTTACAGTCCCACCAGCAGTGTTACTTTCTTTGTTGTTGGTGTTGTTGCTGTTTGTTTGTTTGTTTTTGCACTTTGCTATTAATTCTGATGTGAGATGATATCTCGTTGTAAATTTGATTTGCATCTTTCTAATGACTAGTGATTGCAAGCATTTGTTCATGTACTTGTTGGCCTCCTGAATATCTTCTTTGGTGAAGTGTCTGTTCATGTCCTCTGCTCATTTTTTTTTTTTTTTTTTCTTTTTGCAATCTTGTCTTTTTGTTGTTGAGGTGTTGGAGTTTTCTACAAATTTTAGAGATTAATCTCTTGTCTGATATGTCATTGCCTAATTTTTTTCCAAGTTTGTAGGATCTCTTTTAACTCTTTTGGTGAAAAAGTTTGATGTGTGTAAATGTTTAATTTTTAGGAAGTCCTGGTCATCAGGTTTGTCTTCTACTGTTTGTGTATTTTTAGTTGTGTTTGATAACATATATATGCCATGTATGAGGGCCCCAAAGTTAGCCCCTATTTTTTCTGTGATTATCTTTATAGCTTTAGGTTTTATATTTAGGTCTTTGATCTATCTTGAGTTACTTTTGTGTGTGTGTGTGTGTTTTTTTTTTTAGTTACTTTTTTATATGGTAAGAGATATGTATCCTGTTTCATTTTTCTATAAAAAGATGTTCAATTTTGCCAGCAGCATTTGTTAAAGAGACTGTCTCGCCTCTATATAATGGTGTAGCAGTTAAGGTTGTGTGTCAACTTGGCTGCTGGATTATGGTTTTGAGAAGCTTGACAGCTGGATGTAGTTATTCCCCATGATGAGGTTGTAATCACCTTCATGGTGGAATCTGCTGTGAGATGTTAATCAGTGGAAAGGGAGCTGCCTTCAGGGTGTGCCCTGTTTCCAGTATATATAGAGAAGCTTTGAGAAAGGTCCCTAGCTTTTGGCACATCTGGACCCTGTCTTTGCCCAAGTCTTGGCCTGCCATGCTGACTGCCAATCTTGAGACTGTGCCATTTTACCTGTCAACCTTGGGTTCTTCAGCCTTACCAGCCAGAAAGAAGTGAGTCAGAAAGTGTGAGTCAGAAAGAAGCCTCCAGGTCCAGTGGGCCTGGAATAAGAGGCAGAGCTGAAACCCAAGGTCGAGGGGCCTTCATCAGCCCCTAAAGCTGGCAGTTTGAACTTGGACTTCTAGCCTTCTGAACTATAGGAGAATAAATTCCTGTTTGTTAAAACCATCCCCTTGAAGAGAGAGAGAATATGGAACCCTCCACACTTTCTGTCTGCATAATATCTCTATAAACCTAAAAATGCTCTGAAAATAAAGTCTATTTAATAAAATAAATACATAAAAATCCCATTCTTTTATAGTAGCACTAGAGAACCAAGACAAATGGTTTTTGACCCTTTGTTGAAGATTACCTGTCCATAGGTGGATGGATTTACTTCTGGGTTCTCAATTCTGTTTCATTGGTTTATGTGTCTGTCATTGTGCCAATACTAGACTGTTTTCACTACCAAGGCTGGATAGTAAGTTTTGAGATCAAGGAGTGCTTGACCTCCTGCTTTGTTCTTCTTCTTTGGTAGTATTTTGCTTATCCAGGATCTCTTTCCTTTCCATAAAGTTGATGAGTTTTTCCATCTGTTTAAAGAATGATGATGGAATCTGGATGTTCTGGTTACCTAGTGTCACTCTGACAGGAATATATCACAAATGGGATGGCCTTAACAAACAAGAGTTTATTCTTAAAATTTGGAGGCTTTAAGTCCAAGTTCAAAGTGCCAGGCTCTAGGGGCTGGGTGAAAGCCCTTCAGCCTTGGGCTTCAGCCCCCGGCCCACTGAAGCTAGAGGTTTTTCTTCACTCAGACAGCTGCTGGCTGCTGAGGCTGCCAAGCCCAAGGTGGACAAGTAAAAAGGCACAGTCCCAATGTTACCAAACCACACGGCAGGACATTAATTCAAGTCCATTGTAAATCCCCAGGTCAGCAGAGCATGGCAAGCTGCTGAACAACAACAT
>NW_006921801.1:1755553-1757053 GCF_000298275.1 Orycteropus afer afer | reverse complement strand
AGAATATTATTTCTGTAAATCTTGGGGATGTGAAACCACAGGGGATACCTATTGGAAACCCTCTTCTTCCTGGGATTACATTAATGTTACTGCTAACTATTCCCACCAATCAACAGGAGATACAGATTGTTCTAGTTGGTGTCATCCCCTCCGCATCCAGTTTACTGAACACGGAAAAAAACAAGGTACCGGTTGGGTTAAAGGATATAAATGGGGCATAAGACTTTATAAAGAATATTATGATGAAGGACTAATTTTTAGTACTGTGATTAAAATAGAAACTCCTAAAGCAACCCCCGTAGGACCAAACTCAGTGTTAGCAGCACGCCCCCCCATCTTAGAACCACCTGGAAACTCCGTAAAATCTAGTTCGGTAATTTCACCTGCCCCTAATCTCACAACTCCTCAAAATACCACCCTGAACAGCACCACTGAGTCACAACTTTATAAACTCCTACAGGGAGCATTCCTGGTCCTGAACACAACTAACCCTAATGTTACTAATCCTTGTTGGCTGTGTTATTCCTCAGCACCCCCTTATTATGAAGGAATAGCCTTCTCTGCTAATTTTAACTATACTAAACATAGTAACTGCAATTGGAAAAAACAGCCTCAGTAACTGGGAAAGGAACGTGCATAGGAAATGTACCAACTACCCATAAACATCTATGTAATATAACTGTAGCCGTAAATAAAACCTCTAACGACAACTATCTAATTCCCCCCCCAGAAGGATGGTGGGCCTGTGATACAGGCCTCACCCCATGTGTCTCCTCTGCAGTATTTAACGCCACCACAAGTTACTGTATTATGGTTCAATTACTCCCTAGACTAATAAATCATGAGGACTCATCCTTTCTGACTGCATTCGAGCACAAAAGTAAATTTAAAAGGGAGCCGGTTTCCTTAACCCTAGCAGTATTATTAGGATTAGGAGTAGCAACCGGAGTAGGTACTGGAACAGCAGCCATTGTACAAGGAAACCAATACTATCAAACACTAAGAATGGCTATTGATGAAGATCTACAAAACATAGAACAATCCATTTCTAAATTAGAAGAATCCTTGACTTCACTGTCAGAAGTTGTGCTACAGAATATAAGGGGATTAGATCTACTGTTCCTAAAAGAAGGGGGATTATGTGCAGCCTTAAAAGAAGAACGCTGCTTTTATGTAGATCACTCAGGTGTAGTTAAGGACTCAATGGCTAGACTACGAGAAAGACTTGATTCAAGGAAAAGGGAACGAGAAACTGGTCAAGGAATATTTGAATCCTGGTTTAATAAGTCACCTTGGTTCACTACTCTAATATCCTCTTTAATAGGTCCCCCGCTAATCCTGTCTTTTATTAACCTTTGGTCCCTGCATTTTAAATCGCTTAGTTTCCTTTATCCGAAAGAGAGTAAACGCTGTACAAGTATTAATATTAAGACAACAATATCAAGCTTTAACAGAACAAGAAAAAGAAACAGTTATTCCATGATTGGAATATGACCATAA
>NW_006921801.1:1728080-1755008 GCF_000298275.1 Orycteropus afer afer | reverse complement strand
CCTCCTGCTTTTGCATCAAGAGACGTCTTTCGTGAGTGATTTCGGGTGGTGTTATCCTTTGGGTTGGGGGAGCCCTGGTGAAGTGGAACCCAACAATCCCACCATGGAGTTGATTGCCAGTCTCATCATGGGGAATAACTACCACCAGCTGCCCAGCCACTCAACCAGGCCCAGTCAGGTTGACATACAAATTTAACTACCACACTGGGTCAGGATTGCATTACATCTATAGATCACATTGGATAGTATTGACATTTTCACAATGTTAAGTTGCCCTATCCATGAGCATGGTATATTTTTTCTTTTCTAATGATATCTTTTTGTTTCTTTTTGTTGTGTTTTTTTTTTTTTTTTTTATATTTTTTTTTTTTTCTCTGTTTATTTTTTTTTCTATTTGTTTCTTCTTTTGTGTGGCTATTGTACATGGTATTTCCCCCCTGATTTCTTTTCAGAGTTCTCTTTGTTAGTGTAGAGGAATCCAATTGAGTCTTCTGTTGATATTTTATGCTGCCACTTTGTTGAATTCTTCTATTAGTTTCAGTTGTTTTCTTGTAGAATCTCTTAGATTTTCTATGTAGAGGATCATATCATCTTCAAATGGGGATAGTTTTAATTTCTCCTTACCAATTTGGATGCCTTCTATTTCCATTTCTTACCTTATTGCTCTGGCTAGGACTTCCAGTACAATATTGAATAAAAGTAGTGATAAAGAACATCCACGTCTGGCTCCCATTCTCAAGGGGAATGCTTTCAGTGTCTCTCCACTGAGAATAATTTTGGTTGTTTTTGTGTATATGTGTTTAATTGTGTTGATGAATTTCCCTTCTATTTCTATTTGCTGAGAGTTTCCATCAAGAAACGGTGTTCGATTTTACCAAATGCCTTTTCTGCATCAATTGATATATCTATCATGCAGTTCTTTTCCTTTGTTTTATTTATGTGGTAGATTAGTTCTACAGGGCTTTCAACAGCTCATTTTTCAGAAGTAGATCATCAAGGCTTTTTTAAAAGGTGCCTACGGGTGAACTTGAACCTGCAACTTTTCAATTAGCTGCCAAATATGTTAACTATTTGCACAACCTAGGGATAGTGCTATAATATTCAACAACAATTTATCAGACTTCTTTGATGTTGTCAAGACTTTTTTTGGTCATGAGGGGCAGAGATGGTGCATTCAAGTGCCTCAAGACATGAAATGGGAAGGAGTCAGGAAGTGACATGGCTGTTGTATGTCTGTATATGAACATGTATCTGTCTGTCTGTCTTTCTTCCTTTTTCTCAAGGGCTGCATCAATACTCATCCCCCAAGACCTTCTCAGTGCATCTCTGCTGTGTTCTCCCCATTCTCTTGGTCCCCTTCTTCATAATTTCAGTCCATAATTGCTCTCCTGACACAGTCTATATCTTGGCCTTTCAGTTCAGTTCCCAAAGTTATCCAGTCCAGTCTCTGAACTTCCCCACTTCTAAACTCTAATGAGAGAATGGAGAGAGGATATGTCATCTTTTCCACCCAGACACTCACAGTGGAAGTGCTCAGCAAGTTTATGGGCAGGCTAGCCTTAAATCAAATGTGCACCACTAATCCAATCAATCTATATTGGACCACAGAGTCATTGATTCAGCAAGGACTGTGAGGGAGACAATGAGTGATGGACATCTTAGCACAGTTCACAAAACTGAGGGCATGAAAACAATTGCACAAACAAGTGAGCTACTGCCACCAGGAGGATACTTAAAAGCTCTACACAGGATACATAATGGCAGCTATATTTCCAACCAATGGGAACATTTCTCACTTCAATATGGAAATGGTTCTAAGATAAAAATCTCCTCCTGTGTTTCTGGTTAAATAAAAAACATGTCAAGCTAAGAAACTATATAGAAGACCAACAAAGTGTCCCCTGATGTAAAAATGGCATAACAGGAGTGTCTGATTTCCTCTTACTTCATGATGGGGAGGAGAGAATCACCATCAACATCAGCCCAAGGCTGATTCCTATGAGGTGGAAGTCAGAGATCCCTCCTCTCACCAACTATTTTAAATCAATTTTGACACCAGCCACCCCACCCCCCACGCCATCCCACAGAACTCACAGATAGTGTGGGTTTTATTAGGAATATAACAGGCTGCAATTCATTCAGGATATAGTTCTTTGGTCAAAACAACATCTCATCCATGCCCACAGGCAGGCCTCTCAGCTCCCCAGGCTTCTTGGGCCAGCCTGGCTTCTGCTCTGCAAGTGTTACAAAGCTCTTTAGCTCTACTGATAAGTGCCCAGAGGCACGCAAAGGTGCTCAGCTCTTTAGTTCTGTGGGTCGGGAAGCCTAGCTTTGTCAACAAGTGCCCAGAGGTACTTCACTCTAGCAGCAAGCCTCCTGCCTGAAGGTGCTCATCTCTCTTGCTCAGTGGGTAGGAGAGTCTTGCTCTGTCAAGTCCCCAGAGGCACCCCAGTGTGCCAGCAGGCCTCCTGCCTAAAGGCACTCAGCTTTCTAGCTCTGTGGGCTTGGAAACCCAACATGCCATCTCTTGCCAGTTTCCTAGTTCTGCTACCGCTGCTGCAGCTGTTTCTTTGCTATTACTTCTCACCACCTCTTGCCATCTCCAGTGTTATAGCTCTAATTCTCTGTTTCCTTGGTCTAAGAAGTTCTAAATGCAGGGATATCGGGTCCAAAGGACATGTTCCATTCCTAGCTCTTCTTTCGTGGTGCTAGTAAGGTCCCTCCTTCCCATCTTTGGTATGGCTTGTTTTAAGCCTAGTAGGATAGCAACACTGACCAATCTCTTTTTTCGGGCTTCTTACATCTTATTTGCATGGTCCCATCCCTACAAATTGGGAGCTGTGGTAACGTAGTGCCTAAGGCACTTGACTACTAATCAGAAGGCTGGCGGTTCAAACCCACCAGCCACTCCTCGGAAGGAAGATGGAGCGATCTACTTCCGTAGTGATACTGCCTCGGAAACCCAAGGAGTGGTTGCTATGAGTTGGGTCTGACTCGATGGCACACAACAACAACAACAACAATCCCTACAAATGTGCCAGGCGTCTTGTTTGCATTATTAGCAAGCTGTATAATCCCCTACGTGAGCCACAAGCACCTCTCATGGCATAGTGGTTAAAGCATTTAGATGTTAACCAAAAGGTCTGTGGTTCATACCCACCAGACTCTCCATGGGAGAAAGATAAGGCAGTCTGCTTCTATGAAGATTTGCAGCCTTGCAAACTCTATGGGGGCAGTGCTACTTTGTCCTAAAGGGTCGTTATGAGTTGGAATCAACTTGATGGCAATGGGTTTGGTTTTGGTTCATACAATCATTTGGTGGGAGTTACATGACATAGAGACAAAAGCCATATAAAAGTGGTCCACACCTGCTGATAAGTAACTAGTCAGATAATTTTCAATTGAAGTGGGAGGGCAAAGTATGTTTGGATATAGAATTGGTTAACTAAAGAGCAATACAAAACTGTACTTAAAAATAAACTTGGAGCAAATGCTCTCAATGCCTGATATATGCAGAGAACTTCTGAAAAAGAACAAAGACAACACTCAAAAGAGGAGCAGCAGCCACTAGAGTATCTAAGAGGAGAAATGGAACATTAAGGAGAAGCTGCTGATGTTAGTGTCAGTCATTGTTTTCCATACCAGTATTAGTGTCTTTTTATTAGCTATTCTTGGTCTGAAATTTTCAACAACTCCTCTGTGAGGAGGAACTTAGAACAAAATGTCTGAACGCACTGTGTTCCTATTGATCATTTGTTGTGCATAATTATGCTTACACTAATAGAGTGTATAATAAATTATAGTTGTTGTTAGTTAGTTACCATTGAGTTGGCTCCAACTCCTAATGATCTATGCATAACAGAACAAAACATGGCCTAATCATAAACATTGCTATATTTAAGTCCATTGTTTCAGCAACTATGTCAGTCATCTTACCCAGGGCCTTCCTCACCTTTGCCAACCCCTGCATTTTACCAACAGATATCCTTTTCTAGAGATTTGTCTTTCCTGATAACTGATCCAAAGTAAGTGAGCCCATCTTGCCATCCTAACTTCTCAAGAGCATTCTGGTTGTATTTCTTCTAAATGTGATATAATAAATTGTATATAATTTTTAATCCTGGAAATTGTACATATATCTCTCTTGTTCATTTATTCTGGAAAATGCTCATCCCAAGAGCTTTCAGGAAATAAGAAAATTATACAGCAAGCCTGTGTGTAGCTTTTGCTTTCAAAATTTTATTCGTAGGCAATTGCCTAGTTCCTGAGTATCTTCTCACAAATCTCCCCAATGGGCCCAAGGAAGGAAACAGAAGTCTGATGGCCTAGTGTCTAAGACATTTGACTGCTCACCAGAAAACTGGCAGTTCAAACCCACCAGCCACTCCTCAGAAGGAAGATGGGGCAATCTACTTCCGTAGTGATACTGCCTCGGAAACCCAAGGAGGGGTCACTATGGGTCAAATCGACTCGACGACAGTGAATATCTTCTACTTTACAACTTTACTTTCAAAACACCCTGGCAAGAGAAAAAACTGGGTTACCCAGACTTATTCTAACAAATGCATTTCAATCCACTATTCATTTTTACTTTAATGACTTAAAGGTTATGTCCAGGATAAACTAATCAAAGAATACTTGCCATTTGATTCGGCATGCTGAAATCCTGTTTTATAGCACTGGAAACGAAATTCTACAATGGCAGGGAGAGTGCACGCCTCTCTCTGGATTGTTTCTCCAGTGGCTAGATATACTGTTTGGAACAAAAGTCAGTAAAAGTTTGTTGACTGATTCAGGAAGGAAGGCAAGGACAAAGGGAGGAAAAGGTCACTAATCACATTTTTGCAAGATTTCCCTCCCACCTTGTTTGATATTATTTTACTAGCAAATACAAATTTAAGCTTTTACTAGACATAGTTGTTACATCATATTGATGATAGATAGAGACCTTCTAAGTTAGTAGAAGCTGAAAAAAGCAAACCATAAAATGGCAGTCCTTTTTTCCTTAACTAAGGCAGTGACTCAGTTTCAGACTCATTCCCAAATACATCTGCCTTTACCAGTTGAAGTTTTGGAAATCATTCAGTTAATACTAAAATATGACTTCATACGGCATCAGAATTTTCAGAAATTAATATTAATATTAATTAATATTAATAATAATTAATATTAAGATGATAGGTAACCTTCACCATATTCTGATTACTGTTCGTAGTTTCATTCATTTGAATTTTAATTCACTGCCTATTAACTTATATCATACCTGTTATGAAAGTGTCCATAATGTTTACAAGAAGAGGCCTTGGTGATTACAGTCATATAAATGTGTGAATAATTGAGAGGTTATGCTGCAGTACATGCCTCATCAAGGTACCTTTCAAGCCTCAAGAACATATTTAAAACTCAACACTAGACCTCAATTATGCTTGAATTACAAGCATGTAAAAAAAAAAAAAAAAAACATTAACAAAACTGTCAAAAAAGCCTTCTGTTTTAATTTACTTGGACAACTGGACAATAAAAACAGTTCACTCATTCAAGGATTGATTTCATCTGGTAAAGAGTCTACTACATTTAAAAGAAGAAGGAAAAAAAGAGCCTTGAAATTACTCTGCTTCTTTCTTGGTCCCTAAGAAGATAGATAGAAAGTCAATCTTCATAAAATGGAATTTTAAAATTGTTTGGATTGCCATATCCATATAGCAGATTCAGTACCATTCACATAAGGAGAAGTGAAATGTTTATACATGTATGACCAGCAAGATCATATTACAGTGGTCTCAATACATTTCAAAAGCTTAGCAATAAAATCATTTGGTGAAGTGATTAGTACCAGAAGAATACAATTAGATACTTACCAACTGTGGACTCCTTAAGAGAAGTCTCAATTGTTTGGAACTGAAGCTAACGCAACACATGCAAAAAAATTCTATTCTTTTCCACTAACAAATTTCATTTTACACAACCCTATTTTAAAGGCAAGGGGCTCTGGTGACATAGTGGTTAAAGCATTCAACTGCTAACCAAAAGGTTGGTGGTTGGAACCCATCAGCCACTCCATAGGAGAAAGATGGGGTAGTCTGCTTCCATAATGATTTATAGTCTTGAGAACCCTATGGGCCAGTTATATTCTGCCCTACTGGGTCGCTATGAGTTGGAATCATCTCGATGGCAGTGTTTTTTTTTGGGGGGGGGGGGCATATTTTTAAGAATACCTCAAGATTCAGGGATAACTCCAAACTGTTCTAATATGAAAACATGAAGAAAAAAAGTACAGTAAGATTTAAAAAGAATAATAACCACCAAAATTAAAAGAGGCAATTAAGATTAAAATTCATATTTATCTTTAGTATGTGTTTTGCAATCTGTAAAATAGTTCAAGTGGTGACAATCTTATATTACTTCTGTCATTCTGGGAGTTTTATTTTAAACCATTTCTGAGACCCCATCCACAGGAACACTTGATAAACTTTTTATCCTGACCCCCATTATTACATAAAATAATTCTCATCACTCAAAATAGAACAGCTCCTCATTGCCTTAGAATTGTCCCTTTTGGATGATTTCCATATTAAGGCATCTCTTGATTTGCCTGGAGTTCCTTTTAGCATCTTACCATACATGGAGGTGACATAAAGCAGGAAACATTATAATTTTGTAACATTGTAAGAGAGCTTAGAAGCCTACTCATCCCATTCTTTCATTTAAAGATAAGAATCAAAAGTTCAGGGAGTTCAGTGACTCATCCAAGGCCACATAAAACAATGCAGTAACAAGGCTTGAACTATAATCCAGTTCTGACCCTTGTTACAATTTTCTCTTTCATCAACACCATATTGTCCTCAGCAGCTACCACCATTTTTCCCACTTATGCAGCCACTCCTCAGAAGGAAGGTTGGGCAATCTACTTCAGTAGTGATATGGCCTCAGAAACCCAAGGAGGGGTCACTATGAGTAGGGGCCAACTCGACGGCACATAACAACAACAACAACAACATGCATACTCTAAAAAAAAAAAACATAGTAGTAATTCAATTCAGAAAGCAGTCATTGTGTACTGCAAGGTAAGTTGGGCAAGTTCAAAGCCAACTAAGGCTAAGTCCCTGTCCTTAAGGAGAAGACAAACAGGTTCCCAGATGATCATGTTAATCTCACACACAAGACCTGCCACAGAATAGCCTGTGCCAAGAAGGCACAGGAGTTAGGAGTCATTCCAGGTTAAAGGACATAAAAATACTTTGAGAATAAGGTGTCATTTGAGAGTGGATGAAGAAGATAATTTCAGATGGCGTTATGGATTGAATTGTGTCACCCAAAATACATGTTGTAAATCCTATCATCTATGCCTGTTATAGGAGCTCTGGTAGCATAGTGCCTAAGGCACTTGACTGCTAACCAGAAGGCTGTAGGTTCAAACCCACCAGCCACACCTCGGAAGGAAGCTTGGTCAATCTTCTTCCATACAGACACCACCTTAGAAACCCAAGGAGGGGTCACTATGAGTAGGGATAGACTCAACAGCAGTGCATTATGCCTGTTATAATCCTATTTGGGTTGGATTACCTTTGTTAATTAGACAGAATTAGTGCAGGTTGTATCTTAAATCAATCTGTTTTGAGATAGAAAAGAGATTAAACAAACAAGTGAGAGAAGAAGAGATGGGGGAAGAAAGATGCCAAGTAGCATGAAGATAATCCAAGAGCAGAAACTCAGAAAAGACAAGAACCTTTCTCCAGAGCCAACAGAGACCCAACATCCTGAATTCATACCTCTCAGAAGGAAGACTGGGCAATCTGCTTCTGGTGAGATACCTCCTCGGAAACTCAAGGGGCAGTCACTATGAGTCGGAACCAACTCCATAGCAGGGAGAGTTTGAGCCTCCCAAACTGTAAGAAAATAAATCTCTGTTTGTTAAAGCCACCCACTTGTGGTATTTCTGTTAGAGCAGCACTAGAGAACTAAGACCCACAGGTGATTCTTATATATATGTAATAATTATCTGAGGATCTTGTTGAAATGTAAATCTTTATTCAAATATATCTAGGGTGGGAATGCAAGTTCTCAGCAGGGGTTCAAACCAGAATGAACTGGCTCAAAGCTCTGGTCTCTACAGCTGGATTTTATGCTTCTCTCCTCTTAAGGAGTTGACAATTGGGAAAAATCTTGATATTCAGCCAAGAAAACAAGAACCTTTCATTTTGAACATGAACATTTCTATATGTTCCAGTGAAGGAGTGGAAAGGGAGAGTGCCTTGAAAATGATTCCTTATGGTGTAAAAATCAAAGTTTGTGCAATAAGAAAGATGGGCACAGCCTTCCAGTTAAGATATATAAGCAAGAAACACTATGCCATTTCCCTCCTAAGCAATCCTCTTCAGCATAACAAGTGAATATATTACTCAACAGCCTTGGTTAGTAGTGCTCTGTGGAGAGTAACTTCACATCACCTCTGCTTCCATTGAACCATCTGCTCTGTGGGTCCCTGCAGCTGGGTTCCTCTACCCTCTCTCAAGGACACATTTGAAAATCTCCTAGCTCCCAGCAAAGGGCAGGGTGCCAGAGGTGGGGTGGCCCTCCTTACTCTGTAGCACACTATTTCTCTAGTTGAAAAGTTTCTGATGCCAAATTAGTCATCATTTTACTATTTTCTTCCATGAGTCTCAACTCTGACTTTCTGAATGTAATGTGTAAAAGTAAAATATCCAAACCATGGGAATAACTGCAGTTTCCACAACATGAATTTTGAGGCAGCAAAGTTCAAAGCAAATTTGACATTCACCAAATATCACCTCCCTGCCCAGTCTGTGAGATGAAAAGTCATCAAACTGAAAACAAGAAAAGGAGGTTCCCTACCCAAGGCAAGACAAAATACTCTGAAACAGTGTGAAAGAAGGCCTAGTTGGCTTTTTGCCTATGGTAAGAGCAGGCAAAGGTATACATAAGGTTAGAGTGGTAAATGCTGTGTTGCATTTACTAGTTATGAAATGTGTACATCACCCAATAGGACAAGGCTAAGTCCAGAGGGCAAATTCCATCTGCTGCTGTGTAATTTCCTTGACCAAATTGGTTATTATGCATGCATTTGTTTCCCATCAGAGTATAGCTCAGTGCTTGGGCACAGAGATATGAGGGTCTGTGTGTCTCTTGCTAAAAGGTCCGCTCCCATGGACAGCCCCAGTCATGAATCCTATCTACCCTGATGCTTTTAATCTATTTCCTCACCCACATGCTGACTTCTGTCCAGCTGATAGACATTAAAGGTAGGCTTCTTTCTTAGAATAGTCCAAAACTTTCCTCTATTGCTTCTGACCTGGCATCATATAAGTTCTACCCAGCTCCTAACTCTTGACTTTGTTTCCCATCAGCCAGCCCACAGCTTGTCACTTGTATTTAATGTCAGTACCTGTGTTTGCTAGTTTTCAGTATCCTTGTTCCTAAAGAGCCAAACCAAACCAAAGCCATTGCCATCAAGGCAATTCTGATTCACAGTGACCCTATAGGACAGAGTATAAGAGTATTCTGCTGCCCCATAGGACTTCCAAGGCTGCAAATCTTTAGTGAAGCAGATTGCTACATTTTTCTCCCACAGAGTCCACGGAGTGTCTGGTGGGTTGGAACTGATGACCTTTTGGTTAACAGCCAAAAGTGCTTTAATCACTGTGCCACCAGGGCTTCTTCTGTAAGGACAGTGGCTCAAAATTATCCTGTGACTTGTTCCACTTTCAAACACTCAGGTAATAACCTCCTCCCCCCTACCCAGCTCTGGTCCCCAGGACCCAAACAGTATCTGTGACCTACTTAGCCCTAGCCGCCATGGAATGGGGCAGGGGTGAGAAGTGTGTATCATCCATTATGCTATCACAGAGCAGACTGTTACCTTTCTAAGGATACTTAAGCTATGTGGTTAAGCAAAATGTGTCCTCATTATAAGAAAGAATCACTGGAAATAAAAGGACATTAATGAACAATAGAAAAAAGAAAAGACAAAAACAGTAGCAATAAGGAGCATTCCTGCCTCCTCTTTGTCAACAGCCAAAAGCTGTAATAAATTTGTTCCTCTCTAGGGAATTCTGTTGCCACTATGAAGAGATATTAACTGCCTTCCATGAGCTAACAATAGCAATATCAATACCACACTATTTCAGAAGGTATTTAAAAATACACCCATTACAGGGCCACAAAAAATAAATAAATAAATAAATAAAATAAAACCACTAAAAGAATCTGAGTAACATGCTCATATATTTTACTCAGAAAGTGAGGAACAAGCAAGTCACTCTTATTTAATCAGAGGAAGCATCAAGAGAATGGATTTTAGTACCCTTGGAAGATAGCAGTGAAGCATTTTAGAAATCCTGGCAAAGGAGGGGATTCCAAGGGTGCAAAACCCAAGGCAAAGGGTTGGAGCTGGGCAGGACACATGAGCAAGAGAGAGGATAGTATGAGGGGAAGCATATAATGGAGAAGAAGAGGAAACAGTAATAACTACTGTTAGAAGCAAGGATGGCGAACCTTCATCTCACATACTTTGGACATGTTATCAAGAGGGACTAGTCCCTGAAGGACATCGTGCTTCGTAAAGCAGCAGGGCAGCAAAAAAAAAAAAAGTAGAAGACCCTCAATGAGATGAACTGACACAGTAGCTACAACAATGGGCTCAAACATAGCAGTGATTGTTAGGGTGGTGCAGGACGGGACAGTGTTTTGCTCTGTTGTACATAGGGTCACTGTGAGTCAGAACCAACTAAATGGCACCCAACAACAACATTGCCTCCAAAAAAAAAACAAGGTCTAGAAAGGATGGGTTATGCACTGGACTCAGCTGATGCCCTCTCTGGATTCAGTCTGGCATGTTGTTGTTGTTACATGTCGTCAAGTCGGACCCAACTCATAGCGACCCTTCCTTGGGTTTCTGAGGCAGTATCACTACAGAAGTATGATTGCCCAACCTTCCTTCCGAGGAGTGGATGGTGGGTTTGAACCACCAGCCTTCTGGTTAGCAGTCAAGTGCCTTAGGCACTATGCTACCAGTCTGGAATGGTGTCCTACAAATGATGACCCTTAAAGAAGATTGCCCAGAACCAAGTATGGTCTTACAGATAGTAAGGAGAAGTTTTGGTCTTTGTTAGAGGAAGATTCATCTCTGTCTTCATGGTGGCAGCTAACTGCTGGCCAGCTAGGCCTCTTGCAGCAGCTGCTTCTAGAATCTGATATAATTATTGACATGACCAAAGTCACCTGTCCTCACACCTTATGCCCAGAGCCTCCTACCTCTTGCCAAAGGCTTTGTTTTAGTCACTCTGTTGTGAAGTACTATGGGACCCTCTTGGTGTATAAAATCTGGGTTGCAGTGCCCCTGGATTACTGATACTTGCTTGTATGACCTATGTTCTGTAGTTCATGCAGGTAAGACTGCTGCCATTATCTTGACTTCTACCTTCTACAGTGGCTGTAGAAGACCCGGTGGTACCTAGAAGACCAGAGGAGTTATAGCAAATTTTGAACAAAGATGGTTGGGAGCTGATGGATAAAATCCTCCCCCTTTCTTGCCCTAGATGGGCTGTTTTGAGATGCAGTAATTCATACACCCTATCTAATTACGTCCTGAAAGTTTGAGCAGTGGTCCTTAGTTACAAAGCTGTGGCCAGCTTAGGAGGCTACACTTTCATATTGCTCTTCCTCTTATGCTGCCTCACTCTTCTTTCCTTTAGGACTGCTTCTCTCAGATGACACTTTCCATTAAAGTAATGACACAAACAATTTTATCTCCAGCTTTGTTTTCTTGGGAACACTGGGTAAAGTAAGTGACATCCCCAATGGCACACAATCTGTAAGTGACAAACCTGGGAATTTGAACCCAAGCCTACATAACCTATGTGTTTTATGATACACAGATAGACAGAGACCCAGGTACTCATATACACAAAAGAAAGAGGGAGACTCTAATTTAAAAGAAAAAGAAAAAGATTGGACTAAACCTCTAAAGAAGACATTTCTTCTTTAGGGGTTTAGATAAGAAGACATTTCTCAGTGCCTAAGGCACTTGACTACTAACCAGAAGGCTAGTGGTTCAAACCCACCAGCCACTCCTTGGAAGGAAGATTGGGCAATCTACTTCCATAGTGATACTGCCTGGGAAATCCAAGGAGGGGTCGCCATGAGTCAGGTCTGACTCGACGGCAAATAACAACAACAACAACAAAGAAGAAATGTAGGGAGCAAAGATGGGGACAATTGCCGTATTCTGTATTTTTGGCTGTCTCCATCTGGAGAAAAATTATAGCCACAGATCTTCTGCCCCACCCCACCCTACATCTTTCCAACCTAATTCCAGTGTTGCAATTAGTTGTCACCATTACCCAAAAAGATGAAAGTGCTTGATGATAATAACAAAAGTTTGCCTCTGTGAGTTATTTAGTTCTGTCTCTAAGCAGCTCACTTGCCTTGATCGGTGACTCCAATTTTAAGTACCTTTGAGTGGGCTATCTCAACCATAGGTATTAAAATTCTTGGTTACTTTACAAAAGACTGTTCATAGCATACCCTTGATTTTAAGGAAAAGACAACAATTTAAGGATCTTGACCACAGAACAGGAGCCCTGGTGGCACAGTGGTTAAGTACTTGACTGCTAACTGAAAGCTCAGATGTTTGAACCCACCAGATGCTCTGTAGAAGAAGATGTGTCAGTCTGCTCCTGTAAATATTTACAGCCTTAGAAATCCTGTGAGGAAATTCTACCCTGTCCAATAGGGTTGCTATGAGTATATAAAACACAAATTACCACAATTCTTGCATCTTTTATTATCTTTATTATCTTCTTCCTCTATAATGAGTCTTCAAAAATATTTAAATAAAATTCTCTATTTAGGGACTAACAATAGAACAATCTTCTGGAAAAGTCCATCATCTTTAGCAGAGAATGTGATTTTTGAGATGATTGCTTTTACTTTGATTTCTCGTACTGTATTTAGGAGCTTTAGATTTTTCTATTGAGCACTGACACCCCAGTAATGAAGAAAAGATCTCCAAAATACATTTGCCAGCTCTACCTCATGGATCTAGAGCTAATTTTCTCCAGTTGTGGGAAATCTGGGTGACCTATTACCAAATAAATCTGTGCTGGTTCCTCTTCTAGCAAATTGTGAATCCTCTCCTTGGAGTCCTATTAAACACATGATACAATAATTTCCTTGGACTCTTACAATCCTCCTAGCTCATCTCCTTGAACTCTCATTGCAGTCTCTACAGCATGTCCGGTTTCAAACAGCATTATTGTTCCATCTATCCTCTTTCATAATTGCCCATATTCCCTTTATTCAATCAAGGACAATTCATTAGCAAAGATCACAGAGGAGTCTCTTCATCCACATAAGAAACCATCACCGTCAGAGAAAACTGAACATGTTTAAACTATCACCTCTGGAAACTTTAACTGAAATGTCTAGAAATTAATGATAAGTCTGGTATTAAAAATCTTCTTTCCCTGAAAATGTGCCCAAATGAATAACCTTGAAAGCAAACAATCATGTACTGAATCCATTTGGAATTTCCAGCTTAGTGATGTCTGGGTTCCAACCCAGCTGACCACTGGGAATACCAGGAGACCTAGAGACAGTCTATTAGTTAAACTAGTCAGTAAATGAGGAGCTCAGGTAACACAGTGCCTAAGGCACTTGACTGCTAACCAGAAGGCTGGCAGTTCAAACTCACCAGCCACTCCTCAGAAGGAAGGTTGTGCAATCTACTTCTGTAGTGATACTGCCTCGGAAACGCAAGGAGGGGTTGCTATGAGTCGGGTCTGATTCAATGGCACATAACAACAACACAAACAGTCAGTAAATGAGGTGCTCAGAACCATCACTAGGGTAAGTTTTACAACTTTTATCTACCATCATTATTAATATAAAATTTTATATGATTGAAATTGAAATTAAGGGACACCTTGGATGAAAGAAGTCATTTTTTTCAAGTCCAAGAAGCTAGCCAAGAGATATGTATAGAAATAGAGTGTGCAGTCCAGCTCTGTGCCTTGATTATGAGGTTGACAAAGAATATCTTAAGGGCTGAGAATATGTCTTTGGCATCGTATCCTTTTTAGCCTTGTGAAGACATCTTCTCTTTCCCTGCCCAATTGCCAACAGCAGAGGGGGCCCGAAACTAAGGACCTTCAAAAGCTCAATTATTACTTGGTAGGGACAACTGTTCTTGAAGAGGATCACTTATCCATTGAGAAACTCTATTTCAATAAAATAATCACTACTACTAAAGATACTCACTGCTGTGGAGTCAGATCCACTCATAGCGACCCTTCCTTGGGTTTCCGAGACAGTATCACTATGGAAGTAGATTGCCCAACCTTCCTTCTGGGGAGTGGCTGGTGGCTTTGAACCGCCAGCCTTCTGGTTAGCAGTCAAATGCCTTAGGCACTATGCCATCAGAGCTCCCACCACTAAAGATGATACCTTCAAACTGATTTTTGTTTTCACAATAAGACATGGCTATACAGAAATAGATTTCATGGAACCTAATCACTTGGAACATAAACCTTTCTTGGCAAATCTTCCAAGGAGTGGCTGGTAGGTTTGAAATGCCAGCCTTCTGGTTAGTAGTCAAATGCCTTAAGCACTACACCACCAGAGCTCCCTTTTTGAGTCATTTGGAACAGAAAATGTAAACTTTTTTTGCCCTAGTATAAGAAAAACAAAAATTAAGTGGTTTTGTGGTTGTTGTTTATTTTTTCTTAAATGGCATCTTAAAATCTTTTCAAGCCATTTCAACATGGCCAAGTGATTCACATGCCATCCAAAGTGTACAGACCAGGGGACCTTCTGAGAAATCCAAGGAAGGAAGATTATCCACTTGGTCATCTTTCTGCTTGAAGGAGATGCATACACCACTCTATTCTATTATGAATCCAGCTTTTGTACTGTGGTTGCTATTGAAGTTGAGAAGGGACAAGGAAAGAATGAGCTTAGGTCTTCATGGCAATAATAAGTCTTGCAAAATTAAAAAAAAAAAAAAAGTTGCGATTTGGGGCTAAAGATGCGTACAACCATGCAGTCAAGGACATAATTTCTCCTACAATGAAACTATCCATCCCTTCCAGCAAAACCCATACATCTTCATGGGGAATATAAAGGGAGCAATCTAGTGACCTGCCTATGATTTCTGTCCTTTAAGCCTATATTTCAGAAAACATCAACATGTCCATGTATATATGCACCTTGAGCAGTGTACACATAATATGTTTAAAATTGAGAATGGGAGTTAAATAAAAAGCAATCTTTCATACCAAAATATAAATCAAATTGAAGGAAAATTTAACAAAAAACAGAAAATCATACATAATTTTTCATTTTATCTGCCTCAAAACACTCTCCCAGTTTTTTTGGGGGGGGCGGGGAATTGTCTAGTTATATAAAGATCTAAATGATTATGAAATTTGGATAAATTGGTGTTTACAACACCTGCTGGGATGGACTTTCTTCTCCAGCTGTGAGAAGACAACATAGGAACAAGCCATAGACTAAATCTGGTGACCTCTTCATGACCCCTAACAGAGCCACTCAGAACAATTAACAAGTGATAGGCTCCTCTGGTTTGATGTTGAACAGGAGAGAAATAAAAAATTAACTTTCAAATATTTGTTCTCATTGTTTTATATTTTACATTTGGGGAAAATATGTAGTTATTGGGAAATTGTAGGTAACATAACTCATCCAAACTAGTGTTTAAACACTAGTTTTATGTGCAGACGGATAAATCATCAATCAGTTGGCTGTAGGTGGAAAATCTTTTCTCAAGCCATCAACACTCCCAAGTGTAATCTTACCTGTGTTAAGCAGGTGGAACTTTGTTTTTGTAGTGTGATTTGATATTAAGAAATAACATGAGCAGATAAGCTTTATAACCAGAAAACTCTGTAATTTCTAATAAATGAGAACCACTGAACTAGATGAGCTGGATTCTGGCCTACGGTTAGTGTGTATGATGACCAAGATAATGTGACATTTTTCACTGCCATCAAGTTGATTCGACTCATAGTGACCCCTCCTTGGGTTTCCAAGGTGGTATCTCTACGGAAGTAGATTGCCCAATCTTCCTTCTGAGGAGAGGCTGGTGAGTTTGAACCGCCAGCCCTCTGGTGAGCAGTCAAATCCCTTAGGTACTACGCCACCAGAGCTCCTTAGATAATGTGACAGAACCCAATTACTCAGAGAGAGCTGAGCAAAAAAAGCAGAACAGTTGAAGCAAACAGGGTTAAAAATGGGAACCAATGAGATGGAGACTAAACAGTTCCCAAATTTTCAAAATTACTCCTTTACTATATTTTTTAAATTAATTTTCATGTGGCAGATAACTCTGAGAGTTGTCTTTCCTGAAGACTTTGTGCTCACATACTGATTTTCCTCAGATTGATCTGTTTCCTTTAGAAGGTGCCTGGTCAGAAAGAGAAAGAACTCTTAGACTTCCTCACCACAGATAGTAACACCTTTGACTGTGAAAGAAAAGAGAATGTGAACTGTATGTATGTATCCTGAAAAAGATATTAATAAAATTCTTGGGCAAGTTATTTTCAAACACCCAAACCAATCCACTGCCATCGAGTTGATGCTGATTCATAACAACTCCCATAGGGTTTCCAAGGCTGTAAATCTTTATGGAGGTAGATTGCCTCATCTTCCTCTTGCTGAGCAGCTGGTGGGTTTGAACTATGGACTGTCTGGTTGGCAGCCAAATGCCTTACCCACTGTGCCACCAGAGCGCCTTTATTTTCAAACACAAAGAGACAGAAATTCCAAATCAATCTTCGTTAAAATGTCACTTTCACTGCGCAGGCTCAGCTCAAACCATACACAGAGAAGGTTGACCTCAGCAAAGAGACCCAACACCAATTTGTATATGCATGGGTTTGAAAAAATCATAGTATTGAATTTCAGAATAAACTTAAGAAGCTTCATTAAAATCCCGTGGTCTGGGTTCTAATCTAGTACTATCTAGGGACAAGTCATCAAACCTCACAGGACCTTACTTTCCTCTTCAATCAAATGAAACAAGAGTTCCTACCTTGCTTATCTTGTAGGTAAGAATCAAATGACACAGCAGCATAGAATATAGAGCATGATAGCATACGTAGTGGTCTTTCTGTATGATGCTAGGGCATGGACCATGTAACAGAGATGACCTACAAAGGGCCTATATCAGTCAAAGTTCAAACAGAGAAGCAGAACTAGTAGGTATTTGTTACAGAGAAATGGCCTTAGGCAGCTGTGGGAACTGGTTACACTATCTTATAAGGCTGTCTCCCTATCTAATACTGGAGATCAAGGTCCACAGGCAAGCAGTTGGGAAGAGAAGATAGGTGTAAAGAGAATAATATCAAGGGCAGGCTTGATACCCTTGGGGATGGAATAAAACGTGTCTGACCTTAGCAACTGACCAAAGCATGGCTGTTTGTCGCAGAGCTAAACATATAAACTTTGCCCAGGAGTAGAGAATATGAAAGAGCGACCCCTCCTTGGGCTTCCAAGGCAGTATCACTACGGAAGTAGATTGCCCAACCTTCCTTTCAATGAGTGGCTGGTAGGTTTGAACCACTAGCCTTCTGGTTAGCAGTCAAGTGCCTTAGGCACTACGCCAACCAGAGCTTCTAGCAGCTGCTTCTCTTCTGTCCATCAACTCTCCCAAGAATTTTCCTTGTGGCTCTTCTGTAGTCAGAAATATACAAGAAAGTGAATACTGGGAAGTGTAGTTCAACCTAGCTAAATTGACAGACTACAAAGCCATCATAGACCCCTTGATTACAAAGTTGACATAGCAATTTTCACATTCTTACCCAAATGCAACGAAGGGTCACTATGAGTCAGAGACAACTCAATGGCAGTGACTTTAGTTTTTTTGCCCAAAGAAAGGTCATTTGTTCTAAAGTGTTGGTCCATGCCTACTGTGGTGGTTAAGAGCAAGAACTGTGTACGGTCTTCCTGACCCAAATTCTAATCAAAGGTATACCACTTGCTCTGTGGCCTTGAGCAAGAAAATTAACTTCTTATGCCTCGATTTCCTCATCTGTAAAACTGAAATTTTAATACCTACTGCATCTTAGATCAAAGATTAAGAGAGATGACACAGGTAAAATGCTAGTACATTGTCTATTTTGTAGTAAGTTCTCTGTAAGTGATAACTGTTATTATTTTGATGGTCACTCAACATCAGCTCTTAAGAGCTAACCACATTAGAACGAAATGTCTAAAGAGATTCTCAGAGATTTTTTCCCAGCTTAGCTGCAATGTATGCTTAAGGAGAAGGCCAAAGAAATGTTCAAAGGGCAATCTTGAAGCAAATAAGAATGGAACCAATTTATACATCAAATCATAGCAACTGACTATTTTCATATTTTCCCAGCTGCTGGAGATATTTGCTGAAAGAAAATTGGTACTTTGAAACATTATGCTTCCAAGTTGAGTCACATAGTGGGTTCATCAGAAAAAGCATTTAATAAGTAAGCCAAATTGTGTCAAACAATATATGCCAGAAAATAGAGTAATGACTATGGACTCAAGGACAGGCAGCCTGGGTTTGAATCCTGATTCATTTATTGTGTTCGTCCAAGATATTCAAACTCTCTATCTCATTTTCCCCATCACTGGCCTGTCAGTTTGTCATATTGTGATGGCTTGCATATTGCTGTGATGCTGGAAGCATTGCTACCATTATTTCAAATACCAGCAGGGTCACCCATGGCAGACAATTTTCAGCAGTGCTTCCAGACTAAGAGAGACTGCAAAAAAGGATGTACATGGCCAGGTCCACTTCTGAAAAACTGGCCACTGAAAACCTTATGCACAGCATAAGGAAACATTGACTGATACAGTGCCAGAAGATGAGCCCATCTGGTTGGGAGGCACTAAAATACAACTGGGAAAGAGCTGCCTCCTCAGAGAAGAGTTGATCTTAATGACATGGATGGAGTAAAGCTTTCTGTGTCTTCATTTGCTGATGTGACATGATGCAAACCAAGAAGAAATAGCAGCAAACATGCATTAATAATTGGAACCTGGAATGTACAAAGTATGAATCTAGGAAAATGGAAGTTTTCAGAAATGAAGTGGAATGGATAAAGATTGATCTTTTAGGCATTAGTGAGCTGAACTGGACTGGTATAGGCCATTTTGAAGGAGCTCTCATGGTGCAGTGCCTAAGGCATTTGACTGCTAACCAGAAGGTTGGCAATTCAATCCTACCAGCCACTCCACAGGAGGAAGACAGGGCAATCTACTTCCATAAACATTTATCATTGTGCAAACCCAATGAGGGTCACTATGAGTTGAAATCGACTTGATGGCAGTGGGTTAGGCCATTTTGAATCAGACTACCATATAGTAACCTATGCCAGGAATGAAAAACTGAAGAGGAATAGCATTGCATTCATTGTCAAATAAGAATATTTCAGAATTTATCCTGAAGTACAATGCTGCCAGTTATAGGATAATAGCTATGCATCTACAAAGAAAACTAGTAATATTAATTATTATTGCTATTATTCAAATTTACTCACCAAACAGTAAAGCCAAAGATGAAGAAAATGAAGATTTTCACCAATTTGTGCAGTCTGAAATTGACCAACATGTGATTAAAATGTATTGATAATAACTGGTAATTGGAATGCAAAAGTGGGAAACACAAAAGAAGCATTCAAACCAAACCAATACTGCCATTGAGTTGGTTCCAACTCATAACGACCCCTCCGTATGCTTCCAAGGTGGTATCACTACGGAAGTAGATTGCCCAGTCTTCCTTCCAATGAGTGGCTGGTGGGTTTGAATTGCCAGCCTTCTGGTTAGCAGTCAAATGCCTTAGGCACTAGGCCACCAGAGCTGGCCCTGGTAATAGAAATAATGCTGGGAAACACATGATAGAATTTTCCGAGATGAATGGCTTATTCATTGCAAATACATTTTTTCAACAATATCAATGGCAAATATACATGTAGATTTCACCAAATGGAATACACAGGAATCAAATCAACTACATCTCTGGAAAGAGACAATGGAGAAGCTTGATATCATCAGTCAGAACAAGGCCAGGGGCCATTGTGGAACAGACCATCAATAGCTCATGTCAAGTTTAAGTTCAAGATTAAGAAAATTAAAACAAGTTCATAATAGCCAAAATATAACCTTAATTATATCTTACCCGAATTCAGAGACCATTTGGAGGGAAGATGTGTCTCAATTAACAACAATGACTGAAGACCAGATGAGTTGTTGGATGACATCAAGGACATCATACATGATGGAAGCAAAAGGTCATTAAAAAAAAAAAGGAAAGGAAGAAAAGACCAAAGCCCACAATGGATGTCAGACAGGACTCTGAAAGTTGCTCTTAAATGGAGAGTAGCTAAAGCAAATGGAAAAAATGATAACATAAAAGAACTGAACAGTAGATTTCAAAGGACAGCTTGAGAAGACAAAGTATTATAATGAAAAGTACAAAAACTTGAAGTTAGAAAATCAAAAGAGAACACCCAAGCTGAAATAACTGAAGAAAAAATCAAACTTCTAGTTTTGATATTGTTGGATTCTACGGACAAATATTGAATGATGCAGGAAGCATCAAAAGAAGATGAAAGTAATATACAGAGCCATTATACCAAAAAGAATTAGTCAAAATTCAACCATTTCAGGAGGTAGCATATGATCAAGAACAGATGGTACTGAAGGAAGAAATCCAAGCTGCACCAAAGTAATTGGTGAAAAACAGGGCTCCAGGAATTGATGCAATACCCAATGAGATGTTTCAACAAATGGTTGCAGTACTGGAATGCTCACTCATTTATGCTAAGAAATTTGGAAGACAGCTACCAGACCAACTGACTGGAAGAGATCCACACTTGTGCCCATTTCAAAGAAAGGTGATCCAAAGAATGTGGAAATTATCAAACAATACCATTAATATCACACATAAGGAAAATTTTGCTGAAGATAATTTAAAAACTGTTGCAGTAGTACATTTACAGGGAACTGCCAGAAATACAAGCTGGATTCAGAAAAGAACATAGAACAAGGGATATCACTGCTGATGTCAGATGGATCTTGGCTGAATGCAAAGAATACTAGAAAGATGTTTACCTGTGTTTTATTGACTATGCAAAGGCATTCAACTGTGTGGATAATAACAAATAATGGATAACATTGCAAAGAATGGGAATTCTGGAACACTTCATTATTCTCATGTGGAACCTGTACATAGACCAAGAGGCAGTCGTTCAAACAAAACAAAGGGATACTACATGATTTGGGATAGTGCAAGGTGTGTGTCAGGATTGTATCCTTTCATCATACTTATTCAATCTGTGCGCTGAACCAATAATCCAAGAAGTTAGACTGTATGAAGAATGAGGCATCAGAATTGGAGGAAGATTAATTGTCCAGCTCTCACATGTATGTGAGGCTTTTGAAAATACCATGGCTTGGGTCAGGCACACCTTAGTCCTCAAAGTGAAATCTTTGCTCTTTAACACTTTTAAAAGGTCTGTCACAGCATATTTGCCCAGTGCAATATGTTGTCTCATTTCTTGACTGCTCCTTCCAAAAGCATTGATTGTAGATAATTTCTACATTCTGTTGGATCACCTTTCTTTAGAATAGGCACAAGCGTGGATCTCTTCCAGTCAGTTGGTCTAGTAGCTGTCTTCCAAATTTCTTGGCATAAATGAGTGAGCACTCAAGCACTGCATCCATTTGTTGAAACATCTCATTGGGTATTCCATCAATTCCTGGGGCCCTGTTTTTCACCAATTCTTTTGGTGCAGCTTAGATTTCTTCCTTCAGTGAAGGAACCTATGATAAGCAGATGACACACCTTTCTTGCAGAAAGTGAAGATGACTTGAAGCACTTACTGACATTATAGTGTTCAGTATGTCTTGCACCTTATTACAAAGAAAAGAAAAATCCTCAAAACTGGAGCAATAAGCAACATCATGATAAATGGAGAAAAGATTGAAGTTGTCAGTAATTTCATTTTACTTGGATCCACAATCAGTGCTTATGTAAGGAGCAGTCAAGAAGTCAGACAACATATTGCACTGGGCAAATCTGCTACAAAAGACTTTTTAAAGCGTTAAAGAGCTTAGATGTCACTTTGAGGACTAAGGTGTACCTGACCCAAGCCATGATATTTTCAATAGCTTCACATGCATTTGAGAGCTGAACAAGGATTTATTCATTGTTCAAATTTATTCATTATTCACATGATCAGTTCCTCTATGATTTCCCTTATGAAAGCCATAGAGGAATTGATCATTTGTATTGTGGTGTTTTCAAAGAGTATTTAATATACCTGAATTTCTAGAAGAATAAACAAATCTGTCTTGGAGAAAATACAAGCAGAATGCTCCTTAGAAGTGAGTATGGCCAGACTTCATTTCACATGCTTTGGTCAGGTTGTCAGAAGGGACCAATCCCTAGAGAAGGGTATCATGCTTGGTAAAGTGGAGGGTCTGAAAAAAAGGGAAGATCGTCAGTTAGATGGATTTACACAATGGCTGTGACAATGGGCTCAAGCATAGCAATGACTATGAGGATGGTGCAGGCCTGGGCGGCGTTTTGCTCTGTTGTTCATAGGGGCATTATGAGTCAAAACCTACGCAACAGTACCTAACAACACAGAAAACATCTCATTTTCTACATCAGTAAACTTCTATACCACATAGTCACAGAGAGGATTTGTCAGTTAAAATACATAAGTTTTTTTTAAAGAGTAATCATCATATCAGCATCACCACCATCATCTTCATCATTGTAACTTCTCACAGATCTTTCATCTTCTTTCAGCTATGAATCAGCACCCACAGATTCAGGTCAAAGGCCTAAGAAAAATTAACCCAATGACCAACATTTAACTCTCTGATGCCTGCACTGCTTCTTATTGTAATCTGCCTGCTCTGGATGTAACACCTCACCTGCCCAGGCCTGGGGAATCCATCAGTTTTTCATACTTGGCTGGATTTCAGAACCTTCTTCCTGGCCAGATGTGGCCACCTCCCACTCATGCCACAGAGTAATAGTTTATTAGAAAGAACTTCCACCACATCCTTGTACTTAAAAAGAATTGGTGAAATAGTTTTTCATTATTTGTTTTAACAAGTCAAAATAATAAGACTATTTCACAATCTCAGTGTCTGAAAGAAGATGCAAATCTTAAAGCTCTATCCTTATCCGTTAGAAAGCACGAGGTGACGGAAAACTGAGCCCAAGGGCTCCATCAAGAAAGCCTGTGTCTTTTCTCCAATGTTTGGTTTTCCACACTTGCACCTGCACTTCACCATAATAATATAAAGAAGTCTGAAGAAATATGTCTAATCCACAGCACAGAAACTTAAGGAAAGATGTCTGTTTTTTAAAAGAGATTCTTAAAAATGATTTAACAAATTTGAGCACAAAACCTGTCCAAAGTGCTAGCACACTTTGCTTTAAGCAGCCAATTTTGCATATGAAGCTGTGGTTTTCTTGTTTCTTCTGTGAGCTGTGGCTGCCAGTTCCTCATGGTCAAGTCCTCAATGATGCACAAACCAGGGATGTAGTTCTCATTTGTGCATAAAAGTGATTTCCTTGAATTATGAGCTCCAAAGTTCCAAGACACTTACAATCTGGGTGGCCACGTAGGTATAAGTGCATAAAAGTCTGTTCTTAGCATGACTCAAGGAATAAATGTATTCGCTTCAAACAGCTCTTCTTTGTGGGACATGCTACACAGCCCTTGATCAAGAAGAGATATATTTGCATTCATAATGCAAGGGTACAAGGACACACACACCAAGGAAAATTAGAATACCAACATGCAAAATAAAATTTACTTCCTTACAGAATGGGAACTTTTAGCATCCCTCCCCTCAACCCTCCACTGAAATAGCTTGTTGTTGTTGTTGTTAGGTGCCATCAAGTTGGTTCTGACTAGTAGCAACCCTATATACAACAGAACAAAATGCTGCCTGGTCCTGTGCCAGTCTCACAATCGTTGTTAGGCTTGAGCCCACCATTGTAGCTACTGTGTCTATCTATCTCCTTGAGGGCCTTCCCTTTTTTCACTGACCCTCTACTTTACCAACCATAATATCCTTCTCCAGGGTTTAGTCCCTTCTACAATCACCAAAGTATTTGATACAAAGTCTGGCCACTTTTGCTCCTAAAAAGTATTCTGGCTGCACCTCTTCCAAGACAGATTTGTTCATTCTTCTGGCAGTCTGTGGCATTTTCAATATTCTTTGCCATCTTAGCTCTTTGGAATTCAACAGAAGTGCCAAAAAGAAGGTTGTGTTTGGGAGCCCAACCATAAACCCAACAGTAGCTAAAATCTAGACAGAAGTAAAAATCTAACAGAAGTTAAAAATCTAAACTTTCAAAATAACTAAATGTATACACACACACACATAAAACAATTTTAAGAAAGGACCTCCTACCTTTTGATTAATTAACACAACAGAAAGCCCTTTAGATGAGAAAGGCCTCATCCTTTTCAGACTTATAGCTAAGGAAGTTTCCCACTGTTCATTTGGGGTTGGTTGAGCAGTATATATGCAGCAGGATCTGGGCATGAAGGAGAGTAAGAGAGTGTGGCCCACAGCAGGCCCCAGGCCTCTCCCAGAGACTGGAAATCATTGCTTTGCTCTACCAGCATGAAGAAAGAAGACTGAGGGTAGTCTAACCACATGAATAAATCCAAGTTCTTTTAATCTAGGAGACCCATTTCCTCTTATGGTGAGGCATTGGTGGTTCAGTGGTAAAATTCTCACCTTCCATGCAGGAGATCTTCGTTCAATTCACAGCCAAGGCACCTCATATGCAGCCACCACTTCTCCGTCAGTGGAGGTTTGCCTGTTTTTATGATGCTGAACAGATTTCAGCAGAGCTTCCAAGACAGACTATGATTTACTTCTGAAAACTGGTCAGTGAAAACCCTATGAATCACAGTGATCTGATCCCCAACAATCATGGGGATGGCACAGACACAGGCAGCATTTCGTTCAGTTGTGCTGGGGTTGCCATGAGTCGAGGGCCAACTCAATGCAGGTAACAATAGCAAATTTCCTCTTCTAAGCAGGACCTTGGCCACAGAAGTCATTTACCCTCTGAAACTTGTTCTTCTAAAAGCCAAGACAACTCTTAAAGGTTATGGTAGCCTGGAAAAGTTAAATTGGAAGTACTCACTTTGATATAAGAAGTATTATGCCTTATGCTCCATTTTGCTCCTCTGAACCCAGGAATAAGATTAATGTTGATTATAAAAAACACATTTACCTACTAAAATAAAGCTACCAAACTGAATGACTTCATGATAAGCCATTACGGATGGGTGAATTTTATTGTTTGAATGTATATTCACTTGAAGTAAAATTGTGTACAGATGTATTTCTGACTATAGAATAGACACACCCCTAAAGAGTTGGCAGCATGTATTTGAAAATAGAAATATATCTTTAAAGTGCTATGGGAGAAGATTCTTTCCAAGAAAACTGAGAGGAAATTATTTATCAAAGGAGAGAAACAATATATATTTATGGAGACGTTCCCACAAGATGGCAGACTAAGCAGACGGACTGCACAGACCCTCTTCAACAAAGAAAAGGAAAACCAATTAACACAGACACAGAAGATAATCCTGGACCCCTGAGCCTTGAAGGGAAGGATACAGAAGTGGACTAAACTCCAACTAGCAGAAGAATTTGCGTGAAAATACCAAAAAAGGACACATACGGAGCTGTGGTCTGGCAGCGACCTCAACGGGACTGCACAAACTGTGTACGGTGGCTGGGGAACAAACAGAGAAGGTGAAGAGAAAGGTGGGCTGAGTTGTGGACTTTTGCCGGTCTGGAGGATGCCACCATTTTGAAGGTTTAAAAAGTGGCTTGACTATTTTGGATATTGAAAGAGACACCGCTGTCACAGATTTCTGGGGCATAAGAACACGTTCTGCTTTCCAGCAACCCCAAGGATGCTCAGGGCCTGCAAGACTGAAAAGGTATGACATTCTTCTTGTTACTACACCCTACACCCGCTTGGTAAATGGAGGTGTGGCCATCACCACTCCCACCTATCTTCTGGGCCCACAGGAACTCCATCACAGTCTGTGTGCTCAGACGGAGCCTGGGTGCCCTACACAGTCCTCCACCGATTTTTTTCTTTTTCTTTTCTTTTTTTTTCTTTTCTTTCTTTTTACTTTTTTTTCTTTTTTGCTTTCTTTTTCCTGGTGATTAGTTTCTTGTATTTGTCTGTTTCAAAACAACTAATATTATTAATAATTTTGTACTTTTTATTATTATTCTTAATCTTCCCCTACCAGGTCCTAGTTTTCAGAATTTTTTTCTTTTCCCTGTGCCTGGTTGAAATTCTGCCCACCCCCGACAAATATAAGGTTCCCCCACCCTTTTTTTTTCTCATGACTAACCCCAGTCCTTTTTTTTCTTTTTGCATTCTTCCTATTTTTTCCTTCATTTATTATTCTCCTTTCCTACTTTTTTTTTTCTTCTTAGTGCACTATCCTCAGATATTGCAGGTTTGCTTGTTTTTTCTTCTTTATTTTCCCTTTTCTCTTTTTTTGGTTAATGTTCCTGTGTGATTACATGGGGTGTTTTTGTTCCATGGGCTTTTAGTTTTTTGATGGTTATTCAATTGTAATTTGTGTCTAACTGAGTGGGAGACAACTACAGTCCTCATAAGACACAACTACACCCACACCTCCTGCGACTTCACTTATGAGAGCCACTTCCTCCTTCTCCACCAATGGGCCAATGATAAAAAACCAACAAGAAAAGCCTGAACCACTCTTCGCTGCTCTTCACAAACAGTTAACAGAGATCTAAACACAACAACGTCATGATGCCTCAGAAACAACAGACCATCACAGTCCACACAAAGAAGCAGGATAAAGT
>NW_006921801.1:1714745-1724609 GCF_000298275.1 Orycteropus afer afer | reverse complement strand
AGTCTCCCACTATGACTGTGGAGTCATCTATTTGGCTTTTCAACTCTTTTAAAGTCTGATTTATATATTTTGGGGCTCTTTCATTGGGTCCATAGATATTTATTATGGTTATATCTTCATGTTCAATTGATCCTCTAATCATTATATAATACATAATATAATGTCCTTCCTTGTCTTGTAGGTTTTTGTCTTAAAGTAAATTTGATCAGAAATTAATATTGCCACTCCTGCTCTCTTACTGTTGCCATTTGCTTGATATATCTTTTTCCAACCTGTGATTTTTAGTCTATTTTTGTCTTTATTTCTAAGGTGTGTTTCTTGTAGGCAGCATATTGATGGATTTTGTTTTCTTATTCAATCTGCAACTCTCCATCTCTTGAGTGGTGCATTTAATCCGTTAACATTCAGTATAATTATTGACAAGTACGAATTGATTGCTGTCATTTTGGTTTGTTTTTTTTTTCATGGTGTCCCTGGTTTCTTCATTCCATATTATTTTCTGTGCTGAGCTCATTATGTTTATGAATCGTGTTCTCATTTCCTTTGTTGCTGTTATTTTAGTATATGCTGAATATTTGTGCTTGTCCTCTTTTTTATTGTGATGTGAAGGTTTATCAGTTTTCTTTGAGGTTACCCTATGATTTTTAATTTTCTGCGGGCAGCTCTATTTATAGGCCAGCACCTGAGGTACATGGGCCTGTGGCTCAGGGGCTGCTTTTTGCTTGGGTAACCTCTATTTTAAGGCCAGGGCCTGCAATAGGTGGGCACAGAGGGGTTAGGAAAAATTAAGCAAGACAAACTTGTCTGTCAGTTTGTCCTCATGTGATGGCTTAAGTGTTGCTGTGAGGCTGGAGGCTATGCCTCCAGTGTTGCATAATGTCAGCAAGGTTACCCATCGTGGACAGGTTTCAGCAGAGCTTCTGGACTTAGACAGACTCTGAAGAAGGAAGAGGCCATCCACTTCTCAAAAACTTGGCCAGTGAAAACCTTACAAATAACAGTGAAACACTGTCTGATATATTGTTAGAAAACTTTGTGAATAGCCCTTAAACATTGTCTGAGGATGAACCTATCAGAGCGGAAGGCACTCAAAATTTGACTGGGGAAGAACTGACTCCTTAGAGTAGACATGACTTTAATAATATGGATAGAGTAAAACATTCGAGACCTCCATTAGCTGATGCGGCACAACTCAAAATGAGTAGAAACAGATGCAAACATCCATTAAAAAATTGGAACATGGAATGTACGAAATATGAATCTAGGAAAATTGGAAGTTGTCAAAAATGAAATGGAACTCATAAAGATTGATATCCTAGACAATAGTGAGTTAAAATGGACTCCATTTGGCCATTTTGAATCAGACAACCATATGCTCTACTATGCCAGGAATGTCAAATTGAAGAGAAATGATATGTCATTCTTTATCACAAAGAGTGTTTCAAGATCTGTCCTTAAGTACAACACTGTCAGTGATAGAATAATATCTATATGCCTACCCACCAGCCACTCCTCAGAAGGAAGGTTGGGCAATCTATGTCCATAGTGATAGCACCTCGGAAACCCAAGGAGGGGTCCCTATGAGTCGGGGCCAACTCAATGGCACATAACAACAACAACAACAAGGAAGACCAGTTAATCCTAAAAAAGAAAAGAAAAAAAACAAACTCACTGCCCCGGAGTCTGATCTGACTCATAGCAACCCCTCCTTCGGTTTCTGAGGTGGTATCACTACAGAAGTAGATAGCCCAATCTTCCTTCCAGTTAGTATTACTATTATTCAAATCTATGCACCAACCACCAAAGCCAAAGATGAGGAAATTGAAGATTTCTATCAACTTCTGCAGTCTGAAATTGACCAAACATGCCATCAAGATGTGTTGATTATCACTGGTGACTGGAAGGCAAAAGTTGAAAACAAAGAAGTAGTAGTTGGAAAATATGGCCTTGGTGATAGACATAACACTGGAGATTGCATGATAGACTTTTGCAAGACCAATGACTTATTCATCGCAAATACCTTTTTTCAACAACACAAACAGCAGCTTTACACATAGACTTCACCAGATGGAGTACACAGGAATCAGATTGACTACATCTGTGGCAAGAGGTGATGGAGAAGCTCAATATCTTCAGCCAAAATAAGGCCAGAAGCTGATTGTGAAGCAGACCATCAACTGCTCATATACATGCTCAAGTTGAAGTTGAAGACAATTAAAACAAGACCACAAGAGCTAAAATATGACCTTGATAATATCCTTCCAGAATTTAGAGACCATTTAAAGAATAGATTTGATGCATCTATGAAGAAAACAAGAGGTCATTAAAAAGACAAGAAAGGAAGAAAAGACCAAAACGGGTCAGGAGAGACTCTGAAATTTGCCCTTGAGCAGATAGTAGCTAAAGCAAATGGAAGAAATGACAGGATAAAAGAGCTGAACAGAAGATTTCAAAGAGCAGCTCAAGAAGACAAAGCCAATTACTATAGTGAAATATGCAAAGACGTGGAGTTAGAAAAATAAAAAGGAAGAACATACTTGGCATTTCTCAAGCTGAAAGAAGTGAGGAAAAAATTTAAGCCTCGAGTTGCAATATTTAAATATTTTATGAGCAAAATATTGAATGATGTAGGAAACATCAAAAGAAGGGAAGCAATACACAGAATCACTGTATCAAAAAGAATTGGTTGATGCTCATTCATTTCAGGAAGTGGCATATGACCAAGAACCAATGGTATCAAAAGAAGTCAAAGCTGCACTGAAGGAATTGCAAAGAACAAGGCTCCAGAAGTTGACAGAATACCCATTGAGATGTTTCAACAAAAGGATGCCCCACTGAAGGCACTCACTCGGCTATGTCAAGAGATTTGGAAGACAACGACCTGGCTAACTGAAAGAGATCAATATTTGTGCCCATTCCAAAGAAAAGTGATCCCACTGAATATGGAAATTATCAAACAATATCATTAATATCACATGTAAGTAAATTCTTACTGAAGATCATTCAAAAACAGTTGCAGCAGTTTATGCCATCAAGTCGAATCTGACTCATAGCGATGCCACCTTTGGTTACCAAGGCAGTATCGGTATGGAAGTGGATTGCCCAACCTTCCTTCTGAAGAGTAGCTAGTGGGTTTGAACCCCAGCCTTCTTGTTAGCAGTCAAATGCTTTAGTCACTACACCACTAGAGCTCCCATATTGACATACAGCTTCCAGAAATGCAAGTTGGATTCAGAAGAGGATGTAGAGTGAGGGATATCATTGCTGATGTAAGATGGATCTTAGCTGAAAGCAAGGAATACCAGAAAGATGTTTACTTATATTTTAATGACTATGCAAAAGCATTTGATTTTGAGGATTACAAAAAATTATGGATAACATTGAGAAGAATAGGAATTCCAGAACACTTGATTGTACTCATGAGGAACCTGTACATAGATCAGGAGGCTGTTGTTTGAACAGAACAAGGAGATACTGCATGGTTCAAAATCAAGAAGGGAGTGTGTCAAGGTTGTGTCCTTTCAACATACTTATTCAACTTGTATGCTGAACAAATAACCCAAGAAGATGGATTATATGAAGAAGAATGTGGCATTAGGAGTGGAGGAAGAATCACTAACAACCTGCCAAATGCAGATGACACAACTTTGCTAGCTGAAAGTGAGGATGACTTGAAGCACTTACCAATGAAGATTAAAAACTACAGTCTTCAGTATGGGTTACATAAGAAAATAAAAATCCTCGCAACTGGACCAATAAGCAGCATCAGGATAAGTGGAAAAAAGTTGAAATTGTCAATGACTTCATACTACTTGTTCTACAATCAACACCAATGGAAGAAGTAGTCAAGACATCAGATGATGTATTGCATTGGGCAAATCTGCTGCAAAAGAACTCTTTGAAGTAATGATGAGCATACATGTCTCCTTGAAGACTAAGGTGTACCTATCCCAAGCCATGGTAGTTTTAATCGCCTCTTATGCATGTGAGAGCAAGACAATGAATAAGGAAGAGCAAAGAAAAGTTAATGCTTTTGAGTTGTGGTGTTCGTGCAGAACAGAGAGTACTGGACTGCTAAAAGAACTAACAAATCTGTCCTGGAGGAAGTGCAGCTGTAATGCTCCTTGGAGGTGAGAATGGCCAGTCTTTGTCTCACTTACTTTGGTCATGTGGTCAGAAGTGACCATTCTCTGGAGAAAGATATCATGCTTAGTAAAGTGGAGAGTCAACGGAAAAGGGAAAGGCTCTCAGTGATATGGATTGACATAGTGGCTGCAGCAATGGGCTCAAGTATAGCAAGGATTGTGAGGCTGGCACAGGACTGGTCAGTGTTTCCTTTTGCTGTGCATAGGGCCACCATGAGTCAGAGATGACTCGATGGCACCTAACAACAAGAACAAGGAAGTTTTCCAGTTCTTGACTCTTTTTAGCATTGATTGAGTTGACCACTTCCTCCTTGAAACACCCTTTTCTTGACTTTTGTAACACTATGCTCTCAATTACGAATTAGCTTAAGATGTATTGATAATTATTAGTGATTGGAATGTGAAAGTTGAAATAAAGAAGAAACATCAGTAGTTGGAAAATATGCCCTTGGTGATAAAAATAACGCCAGAGAAGACATGACAGAATTTTACAATACTAACAACTTATAGGAGCTCTGGTAGCATAGTGGCTAAGACACTTGCCTGCTAACCAGACGGCTGGCAGTTCAAACCCACCAGCCACTCCTCAGAAGGAAGGTTGGGCAATCCTACTTCCGTAGTGATACTGCCTCGGAAACCCAAGGAGGGGTTGCTATGAGTCGGGTTTGACTCGACGGCACATAACAACAACAACAACTTATTAATTTAAATACCTTTTTTTTCAATACAAAAGTTGACTATACATGTACACCTCACCAGATGGAATACACAAGAATCAAATTAACTCTATCTGTAGAAAGGAATGATGGAGAAGCTCAATATTTTAGTCAGAACAAGGCCAGGAGCTGACTACGGAACAGATAATCAACTGCTCATTCACTAGTTCAAATTGTAGCTGAATAAAATTAAAACCAGTCCACAACAGCCAAAATACAACCTTGATTATATCTCACCTGAATTTAAAGACCATCTGAAGAGTAGATATGACACATTGAACACCAATTACCAAAGACCAGATGAGTTGTAGGATGACAACAAGAGCATCATACTTGAAGAAAACAAAAGGTCATTAAAAAGACGGGAAAGGAAGAAAAGGCCAAAATGGACATCAGAAGAGACTCTGAAATTTGCTATTGAATGGTGAATAGCTAAAGCAAATGGAAGAAATGATTAAATAAAAGAGCTGAGCAGAATAATTCAGAGGGTGGCTCAAGAAGACAAAGTAAAGTATTACAATGAAAGGGGAAAAGACTTAGAAAAAGAAAAGCAAAAGGAAAGAACACACTCTGCTTTTCTCAAACTGAAAGAACTGAAGAAAAAAATCCAAGCCTCAAGTTACAATACTGAAGGATTCTATGGGCAAAATATTGAATGACACAGGAAGCATCAAAAGAAAAGGAAAACCAAATGAAAAAGAGGGGAAAAATGTGTGGTTACAGAACTTAAAAAAGAAAAAAGAAGAAGAAGTAGAATAAAAAGAAAATGAAAGGAATACTAACAATTGGTCAAAGTTCAACCATTTCAGGAGGTAAAATATGATCAAGAACTAGTGATAATGAAGGAATAAGCCCAAGTGGCACTAAAGGAATTGCCTCCAGGAATCTGATGAAATACCCTTTGAGATGTTTCAACAAATGGATTCAACAAATGGAAGTGCTCACTCATTTATACCAAGAAATTTGGAAGACAGCTACCAGACCAACTGACTAGAAGAGATCCGTATTTGTGCCCATTCCAAAGAAAGATGATCCAACAGAATGCAGAAATTACCAAGCCATATCATTAATATCACATGCAAGTAAAATTTTGCTGAAGATAATTTTAAAATGGTTGCAGCAGTACATCAGTAGGGAATTGCCAGAAATTCAAACCAGATTCAGGAGAAGGCATAGGATGCGGGATATCATTGCTGATGTCAGACGGATCTTGGCTGAAAGCAAAGAATACCAGAAAAAATGTTTACCTGTGTTTCATTGACTAGCCAAAGGCATTTGACTGTGTGGATCATCACAACTTATTCATAACATTGCCAAGAACGGGGGTTTCCAGAACACTTTACTGTGTTCATGAGGAGCCTGTACACAGAACAAGAGGCAGTCGTTTGAACAGAACAAGAGGAAAGTGCATGGTTTAAAATCAGGAAAGGTGTGCATCAGGGTTGTATCCTTTTCCCATACTTATTTGATTTGTATACTGAGCCAATAATCTGAGAAGTTGTACTGTATGAAGAAGAAGGGGGCACCAGGATTGGAAGAAGACTCATTAACAACTTGTATGCAGATGACACAACATTGTTTGCTGAAAGTGAAGATGACTTTAAGTATTTATTGATGAAGATCCAATTCAGTGTGGATTACACCTCAACATGAAGAAAACAATATCCTCCCAACTGGAGTGATAACCAACATCATAGTAAGTGGAGAAAAAATATTGACATTGTCATGGATTTCATTTTACTTGGTTCTAAAGTCAACATGAATAGAAGCAGCAGGCAAGAAACCGGACAATGTATTGCACCGGGCAAATCTGCTGCAAAAGACCTCTTTAAAGTGTTAAAGAGTGAAATGTGACTTTGAAGACTAAGGTGTGCTGATACAAGCCATGGTATTTTCAATAGTTCATATACACATGAAAGCTGGACGATGAATAAGGAAGATAGAAGAGGAATTGACTTGTTAAATTGTGGTGTTTGTGAAGAATGTTGAAAATACCATGGACTGCCAGAAGAACGAATAAATCTGTCTTGGAAGAAGTACAGCCAGAATACTCCTTAGGAGCAAGAATGGCCAGACTTCATCTCACATACTTTGGTTATGTTGTCAGAAGGGACCAGTCCCTGGAGAAGGATATCATGCTGGGTAAAGTGGAGGGTCAGCGAAAAAGGGGAAGGCCCTCAAGGAGATGGACTGGCACAGTGGGATCAAGCATAGCAGAGATTATGAGGATGGCAAAGAACTGGGCCTTGTTTCGTTCTGTTGTATGTGGGGCTGCTATAAGTCAGGGCCAATTCAACAACACCTAACAACAACAACATACTCTCCTTGTTTTCTGACCCTGTCTCAGCTAACAACCATAACAACAGCCTTAACAGCAATGTCAACAGTAATGATGGTTTTCATTTATTGAGTGCTTCCTAGGTACTAGATATACTACTTAATACTAGGTATAGCTCCATGCATTATCTCAAGCTGTAAGTGCTGTTTTCTCATTTTATTCTTTCTCTTCATTTTCTTTCATGAATTTAGAAACTATCCTCAAGCTAATCATTCCTCAGTTGGTATCTTTGACCCAGACCCCCATTTTGCAACCCAGACCCACTTTTTCTAACTCTTGTTAGACCTAGTGTACAATAGAATGAAACACTACCCAATCCTGCACCATGCTCACGATCGTTGCAATGTTTGAATCCATTGTTACAGCAACTGTATCAATCCATCTTGTTGAGAATCATTCTCTTTTCCCTGATCTTATTGTTCTTCTCCAGGGACTGGTTCCTCCTGATAACATATCCAAAGTATGTAAGACTCTTAGCATGTTCTATTGGGCAATTTTTCTTGGATATTTCTCAGGCATCTCCAAGTGCACTCTTGATCTTTCCTCATCTATCAGCCATTTCTCCTATGTTCCCCCACTCAGTAAATGGCACTATAATCACAATACAGGTGCCATTCTTGACATCTCCCTTCCCTCACTTCATTTATCCAACCCATCACGAGTGCTGCTGACATTGTCTCCACAATGAATACCAAAACTGTCACTCCTTCCCTTTCCAGGACCACCTTTCTCATCCTGACCAATGTCATCACCACATTACTAATCTTCCTGTTTTCATTCCCGCCTATATTCTATTCTTCACAGAAAAAGTCAGAATAATCTTTTCAAAATAAAATGGTCTCTCACCACCTCAATACCATTCCACTGGCTTCCTACATAGGATAAAATCAAGAATCCTCATATGCCCTCTGCCCAAATCTCCAGCCTCTTCCTCTCCCTCTCTCTGTTTTAGCGTTGTGGCCATCACTTAGTTCTCCAAACACTCTAAGGCTTTCCTATCCCAGAACTTTCCCATAAGTTGTTCTCTCTGTTGTCTTACTGTTGGCCTCCTTCACTAGACTATACCATTTATAAGGACTCTGTGTACTAAGTCATTGTTATAGCCACAGACTAGCACAATATCTGGCATATAGGTGTTCAGTAAATAGCTTTTGAATATACGAATAAAAACATTCAACAAATATCTTTTGAGTATCTATTATGTGCCAGGTATGGTGATAGACATAGGGCAGCTCACAATACGGCAATATTTGCTACCCTCATAGCACTTTAAGTGAGAGAGCAAGAGAGGGTGTACAAGACAAAAGAGCCAGTCTGTTGGAACCTAATCTTGAAAGTACTATCCCATTACTTTTGCTATAACCTATTTTTCAGAAGCAGGTCACCATGTTCAGCCTGCACTTAAGGGGAGGGAATTATACAAGGACATTAATAACAGGAAGCAAGGTTCATTGGGAGCCATCTTAGAGACTGCCAGAGTGGCCTGCCAGCATGGCTATCACTCTGTGTCAATATATATAAACTTATCCACTCATTGCTAAAACTATATAGTATTCTAAGGTTGTTGTGGCTGTGTGCCATTGAGTTGTTTTAAGGTAGAGATTACATAACCAATCCTCTGTTGTTGGATGTTTATAACTTCTCACTAATTCTACAATAAATGTTATTGAACACGTACATTTTCATGCTTATCCAATTATTTCTGGAGGATCAGTTTCTAGAAGTGAAATTGCTGGGCCAAAGAATCTGCACAATTTAATTATTTATAGATGTTGCCAAATTGCCTTCCAAAAATATTGTACCAATTTACTTGTCAACAATTTCTGATTAATACTTAAAATTTTACATGTTAAAATGCTTTAATATTTCACTTCCCAATTGTATACGAAATATTAGGTTAATGCCATTTTGTACTTATGAGCTCTCCCCCACTATTGTTTGCTTTCACTAACTCACACACCAAAGTGTTTGATTATCTGAAGATATGACCTTGATAATCGCATATTTCACTTAACTCCTTGCATAGCTTATCTTTTTCATCAGAGAGATACTGATGGAGGATGTTTTAGCTAGGACAGACTAAGTTATGCTGCAGTAACAAACAAAACTTAAAATCTCAATGGTTTACACAAGAAAATTTATTTCTTGCTTGTACAATGTCTGTTTTAGGTCTTGAAGGATACTATGTGACAGCTTTCTTCGTATGGTGGCTCAAGGATCACACCTGCTTCTATCAAATGGTTCTACTATCCCAACATGTGGTCTCCTTAATTGAAGTAGGGGAGGAAGAGAACACTTCAAGATTAACTAATGACTTTTAACTACCTCAGCCAGGAAGTGATGTGCACCATTTCACTCAAAGTACATAGATGAGAACTAGCACATAGCCTCACCCAAGGATTTTGGTGAACATTTAATTATTAATTAAATATGTAACTTTACTAAATATTTCATAGCTAGTCTAAAACTCACTCATTGCCGTTGAGTCGGATCCGACTCATAGTGACCCCTCCTTGGGTTTTCAATCTACGGAAGTAGATTGCCTAGTCATAGCTAGTATCGACACTTAATATAAATATTTAGTAATTTACACTAATGTTGTTGTTGTTGTTGTTATGTGCTGTCGAGTCGGTCCCGACTCATAGCGACCCCTCCTTGGGTTTCC
>NW_006921801.1:1712816-1714645 GCF_000298275.1 Orycteropus afer afer | reverse complement strand
ATCTGGTTAGCAGGCAAGTGTGTTAGCCACTATGCTACCAGAGCTCCCAATTTATACTAATAGATACATGCAAACTTTTGATAAATAATGACTTAATACTAAGTTCTATCTCTGTAGTAATACATAACAGGTGAATATGATTTATGAATGACAGAGGCTTCTCTCAACAGGCTTCAATATTGTCAGCAAATGTACTGCCTTGCCCAGACTTTGGTCTTCTTGGTAAAGGTATATAAAAGTATAAAAGCAAAATTGTAGGTCTCTAGCTTTGCCTGTTTCATATAAACAGAAATGTGCCACTTTGCTCCACATGTTGAAATGACCATTGCCAGATGATGTATTATTTTTAAGTGGACACAACTTGGCACTGGACTTTTCCACCTCTCCTGTTTCTAATCATGCATTGCCTGGGCATGTCAGGGTCAGGCTTAAAGACTTGCTAGAACTGGATTCAAGATTTACGAGAATGAGATGTAACCAGGCCTCTCCCAGAGGTTTGGGAAGAACAGCTGGAGTCTGGCCCTTTGCATCATGACAAAGACTATTAAAAACTAAAACTTTTTTTTTTTTAACAGATGAATTGTAGAAAAGCAATAATAATAATAATAACAATAATTCAAAGTAATATCAAAGGCATCCTCACAAGAGGCACATTTAAAGCAAAATTTTCTAACAGCTCTGGCTCTCTACTCCACTCACATTTCAAACTCTGTAAACAAGAGGCAAAAATTATTAGGTTTGAACTGTAGATTCTCCCCCTTGACTCATTCCTGAATGGAGTTGAATCATTCCCACTCACAGCAGTGAGGGGCTGTTTTGTTCTCAAGACCCCACCCTGTGCTGATGTAATGCACGACGGCTGTGTTTTCCTATTGAACATGTTAGGGAGGGGCCTCACCAGGAGAGAAGAGCTGTTGCTCAGTGCTCCTGGAACGGCGAGGGGAGAGGAGGGCTCGGAGCACAGACGCCTGCAGTGGAAAGAAGGGACTGACAGCTCATGTTGAGAGTTGGAAAGCTCACCTTTTTCCTGCTTCTTCCCAACTCCTCATGACTGCTCCCTACCCCCACCCACCACCTCAAAGACCATCCATCCCTGATAGCTCATCACTCATCACCAGAGAGCTCCAGTTTCTTTAAACTGGTTCCTGCAACCACTCCTCCCTTCCTATGTAATGCTGGATGAAATCTACCAGCCTAAGTATTCCCGTGGGCTCATGAAGCCCCCGTTCATGTCTAAGGCAGAAGAAACAGCACTAAGGCTGCATAGACAATCCAGGATTTTATTCTGACCTTTGTTAATGGGCATCTCTGTTGCTTTCTTGAAGGGACCTGTTTTTTTTTTTTAACTGCTTGATTTACTTTAAATGTTAAATGTTAAATTAGTGTTTGTGAACATGTCAGGAGTCTCAGAGTAGAGAGCAAGTTATAAATAAAATTATATATATTGTCAGCCCCAGGGTTACAGGTGAGGAGAGACAACGCAGGGACGCCAGAGTAGCAGGCCGGAAGAGCAGGAGAAAGGGGATAATAGCCTTGAACCCCGACAGAAGAGCAATCAGCTGAAGGGATTAGGGGAGGAGGAGAAACTCAGGCCCGCCCAGAGTAGCAGACCGGAAGAGCAGGAGAAAGGGGATAAAAGCCTTGAACCTGGACAGAAGAGCAGTCAGCCCCAGGGATACAGGTGAGGAGAGACAAATTAGGGACTCCCAAAGAAGCAGGCCAGATGAATAGGAGAAAGGGGATTAAAAGCCAGGAAGCCAGACAGAGGTACTGTCAGCCAGGTGGGGGTGATACGAGAGGTCTCCAACAGCAGGACAAACTTGTCTGTC
>NW_006921801.1:1665683-1709443 GCF_000298275.1 Orycteropus afer afer | reverse complement strand
TATATATACATATATATATATATATATATGTATGTATATATATATATATGAAAAGTTGTCATCCAATCGATTCCGACTCGTGGTTCTCTTTGTGTGACGGAGCAGCACTGAGCTCCACAGGGTTTTCTTGGCTGTGGGTGTTAAAGAAGCACATCACAGACTTCTCTTCCATAGTGCCACTGGGTGGGTTCGAACCACCAACCTTTTGGTTAATTGTCAACAGCAAATCCTTTTTTCTACTCAGGGATCTAAAAGTATAAGCATTCCATTTGTTTCATGCTCTCCTCATAATTCCACATCATTCCTGACTCTATTCTTCAATCTTTTTACATTTCTACTGATTTGCACTGTTTCCTGCTATCTGAGAATTGTTTTAATTTCAAGAATTAAGTATACAGTCTTTTTAAAAAAATATGAAAGTGATACAGACAGAGACTATGTTTTGAATATAATTTCTCAAACTACCCAGTTTATTTCATAAAAACTAAATAATTTCATATTTTAAAGAAATTTCATTTTCTTTCATATGAAAGCAACTCTAGTGAAAAATTTTACTGAAGATAATCTATTCCTAAGTGATTCATGGAAGCTGTACACAATCCTTGAGTTTAGAGAAGATTGGTAAGTACATCTATATTGCTGTAAACCATTCACATTCCCCATATGGAATTTAAATGTACCCTGATCTATTCAAAGATTTCAACTTGTTCTCTGTTTGGTAGTTGATTTTTTCTTTCTTTCTTTTTTTTTAATATTCCCCCTAAAAAGGGGAGCTAACAATGGGAGAAAATACAGTTTCTTTCTTTGAAGAAGGATAGAAGCTATGTGTGTTGTGCTGAAAAAAAAAAAAAAAAATCTGGTCTCTTTCACTTTGAGGCAAGAGTTTGTTAGCTAAGCCTCAAGAAGCCTGCACAAATGATTAATAATAAAAACAAAGTTCATGTAAAACCACCTCTTTCCATGGTATGAATTTGATTGTGAAAGTTTCACATCAAAGAAATAAAAACTTAATAAACTGTATCCTGAAAAAATGCTCTCTAATAGTTTTGATGGAAAAGTTCTAATCTCTCTAGCCTCCAAAAATTAAAATAAAATAAAATGTCCTTTATTATCAAACAGATGAAGAAAAAAATTGTTAGCCTGAGATAAAAGAAAATTTAGAAATGAAATTTATTATTTTTAAAATTTTGCTTTTGACCTTTTCTCCCCTTTGGAGACACTTGAACCTCTTCCAACCTGATGAGTTCCTCTGTGGGGCTCTGTCTCAGGCTCAGGCTGCTCCCCCAGAATGCAAGGGGCACTGTGGAACCCTGGGCTTTGGTTAGCTTAAATACGTGTATGCTTCTACATGGCTTGACTTAAGGTCCTAGCCACCACTTATTTGTCAGTCTGTCCTACAGTAGTCAACTTTCACGTTGCCATTATGCTGGAAACTATGCCACTAGTACTCCAAATAGTAGTAGGTCTTCATGGTGGATACGTTTCAGTGGAGTTTCTAGACTAAGACAGACTAGGAAGAAAGGCCTTGTAACCTACTTCTGCAAATTTATTGCCATCAAGTTGGTTCCTATTCACAGTGACCCTATACAACAGAATGAAACATTGTCCTGTCCTGCACCATCCTCATAACTGCTTCTACATTCAAGCCCGTTGTTACAGCTACTGTGTCAATCCATCTCAACCAGGATCTTCCTCTTTTTTGCTAACCTTCTACTTTACCGAGGAGCTCTGGTGGCATAGTGCCTAAGGCACTTGACTGCTAACCAGAAGACTGGGTTGGGCAATCTTCTCCTGTACTGATGCTGCCTCAGAAACCCAAAGGGAGGTCGCTATGAGTCAGATCCAACTCGACAGCAGTGAGTTTGCTTTTGGTCTTGGTCTACTTTACCAACCATTATATCATTCTCCAGAGATTGGTCCCTTCTGACATCATGACCCAAGTATGGGAGATGAAGTCTGGCAATTGTCATTTCCAAGGAGCATTCTAGCTTTACTTGTTTCAAGACAGATTAGTTCATTCTTCAGACAGTCCATGGGGTATTCAATATTCCTCTTCAGCACCATAATTCAAATGCATCAATTCTTCAGTCTGTCTTTTTCACTGTTTAGTTTTTCCATGCATATGAAACAATTGAAAATATCATCTTGGGTCAGGCACACCTTAGTCAGCAAAGTGACATCTTTGCTTTTTAACACTTTAAATTGGCAGATTTGGCCAATGCAACACATCATTTGATTTCTTGACTGCTGTATCTGTGGGTGCTGATAGTGAATCCAAGTAAAATGAAATCCTTAAGAACTTCAATCTTTTCTTTGTTTATCATGATGTTGTTTATTGGTCCAGTTATGAGGATTTTTGTTTTGTTTATGCTGCGACATAATCTATACTGAAGGCTGTAGGCTCTGATCTTCATCAACAAGTGCTTCAAGTCCTCTTTACTTTCAACAAGCAAGGTTCCATATATGTATATCACAAGTTGTTAATGAGTCTTCCTTCAATCCTGATGCCATGCTCTTTTTCATATAGTCCACCTTCTCAGATTATTTGTTCAACATACAGATTGAATAGATGTGGTAAAAAGATAGAACCCTGACACACACCTTTCCCGATTTTAAACCATTCAGTATGTCCTTGCTCTGTTTGAATGACTGCCTCTTGGTCTATATACACGTACTGTATGAGCACAATTAATTATTCTGGAATTCCCATTAAATGGTAGCTAAAATGACGGGTCCATTAAATGCACATATTGTTCTTTACTTTCTCTTCTGTAGTTGTAGTAGCTGCATTTTTCACTGCAGCTACTACACAATGCTTGAATTTGTAACTGTCTACTAAATGAGCCTTATTTTTTTGTCATAGTGTTTGTATTAATTACCATTATATATTTTGAACTAGTCAAATTAAATATATGACCAAAAATTGGCAACAAATAAATAAAACATACTGAATATTCTGCATCAAATTAGAAAAAACATAATGAGATATCATTACACAACTATCAGAATGGCTAAAGTGAAAAACAGTGACAACACCAAATGCTGTCAGGGATATAGAGAAACTAGATCACTAGCACACATTGCTGATGGGGATGATTAATTATACGACCACTGTTAAAATGAGTATGGCAGTGTCTCACAAAATAAACATGTGTTTACTCATAACCATTGCACACTTGGGCATTTATCCCAGATTAATGTAAACTCAGTGATCACACAAAAGTCTGTTCACAACTGTTCATAGCAGCTGTATTTGTATTAGCTAAAACATAGAAATAATCCAGTGCCTTACAATGGATAAATGGTTAGACACAGTGTGGTGCATCCGTGCCATGGAATATTATTTGATAATAAAAAGGAGAAAGCTATTGATAAAAGGCTCAACCTTGGATGAATCTCCAGAGAATTATCCTGAGGAAAAAAGTCAATTCCAAAAGCTTACATATTATGAATTCCATTTTATAGCAGGAAAAAAAAAGTAGCAATAGGTTAGTTGTAGCCATGGCTTCAAGGTAGTAAAAGTGGGATGGTGAGTTGGAGGTGGGTGTGATACATGAGGAACCATGTATCACAGAGCAACATGAGGGATCTGTGTGGTGGTGGAGATGTTCTGTATCTTGTGTGTGTCAATGTCACCATCCTGGTTGGGATATGTACTGCAGTTTTGCAAGACATTACCATTTGGGGAAACTGGGTAAATGATAAATTAGATATCTGCATTATTTCTTATAATTGTATGTTGTTATTGAGTGCCCAACTCTTAGCAACCCTGTGTACAACAGAATGAAACACTACCATGTCCTGCACCATCCTCACAATCCTTGCTATGCTTGAGCCCATTGTTTAGGCCCTGGGTCGGTCAATCCATCTTGTTGAAGGTCTTCCTGTTTTTCACTGACTCTCTACTTTATCAAGCATGATATCCCTCTCAAGGGACTTGTTCCCTTCTGACAACATATCAATCAACAATTATCTCAAAATAAAATGTTTCTTTGAAAATGAATTCAATTGTACTCAACACTATGAGAATGCTTTTTATCACATGTCTGTATTAGATTTGAATATTTTTTCTTTAGGGTATTTTATGAACATTAACTATTATACACCTGCTTCTTGTCATGATTCCGATAAGACTTGGTGTTCACTCTCAAAAGAAAGTAAAGAGTGGGCAAAATATTAAAAAGGATCTAATAAGATGGCCATGTTTTTGTTTTCTTCTTAATTAGAACATTGCATTTTAGAGTACTTTTGTTGTGTTAAGGGTTGTGTGAGTGCCACTGATGTGTGACAAGTATTAAGCCTTTGTCTCTCAGGTCCAAATACACACTTATATCAACTCCTGTGAGGCTGAGTTTGGGAGTGTGCATATCTTATTTTTGCTTTAGTTGTTGTTTTCTTTTCAGTCATCCACCATAGGAAACAATGCAAGCAGGTAGGCTGTAGACTGGTGGAGAAGGTGAGGATGATATACTTGCTCTTCTGTGTTTGCTTTCTATTCTTTTAAATATAACCCTTAAAACTCATGGATGATGTCCTTAAAATCCAAGCATGATGTCCTTCTCCAGTTACTGGTCTCTCTTGCTAATGTGTCCAAAGTACTTAAGATGAAGTCTCACCATTCTTACTTCCAAGGAGCATTCTGGGTGTACATTTCCTAAGAAAAAATTGTTCATTATTCTGGTAGTCCACTGTACGTTCAATATTCTTCACCAGCACATAATTTAGGAGCTCTGGTAGTGTAGTGTCTAAGGCACTTGACTGCTAACCAGAAGGCTGGCAGTTCAAACCCAACAGCCACTCTTTGGAAGAAAAGTTGGGCAATATTTTTCTGTAATGATATCACCTCAGAAACCCAAGGAGGGGTCTCTATGAGTCAGGTCTGACTGGATGGTACATAACAACAACAACAACAGCACATAATTTAAATGCATCAATTCTTCTTTGGTCTTCCTTATTCATTATCCAGATTTCACATGTATATAAGGAGGTTGAAAGTATCATGGCTTGGCTCAAGCACACCTTAGTCCTCAAAGTGACATGTTTGCTTTTGAACCCTTGAAAGAGGTTTTTGGCAGCATATTTCCCCAGTGCAATACATCACTTGATTTCTTGACTTCTGCATCCATTGGTGTTGATTATGCATCCAAGTGAAATGAAAGCCTTGACACCTTCAATCTTTTCTCCATTCATCATGGTGTTGCTTATTGTTCTCATTGTGAGGATTTTTTTTTTTTTCTTTATGTTGAGGTATAATCTACACTGAAGATTGTAGTCTTCGATCTTCGCCAGTGCTTCATGTATTCACTTTCAGCCAGAAAGGCTGTGTCATCTGCATATGTGGTTGTTAATCAATCTTCTTCCAACTCTGATACCCCATTCTTCATACAGTCTAGCATCTTGGATTATTGGCTTAGCATACAGGTGGAATAAATACAGTGAAAGGATACAACTCTGACACACACCCTGCACAATTCTAAACCGTGCAATATCACCTTGTTCCGTTTGAACAACTATTTCTTGGTCTATGTACAGGTTCCTCATGAGCATAATCAAGTGCTCTGGAATTCCAATTCTTAGAAATATTCTCCATAATTTTTTGTGACCCATACAGTCAAATACCTTTGCATAGTCAATAAAACACAGGTAAACATCATTCTGGTATTCTCTGCTTTTAGCCAAGATCCATCTGCCATCAGCAATGATATCAATTTTTCCATGCCCTCTTCTGAATCCAGTTTGAATTTCTGGTAGTTCCCTATTGATGTGCTGTTTTAATTGTTTCTGAATTATCTTCCCCAAACTTTTACTTAGGTGTGATATTAATGATATTGTTCAATCATTTCCATATTCTGTTGGATCATCTTTCTTTGGAACTGGAACAAATATACATCTCTTCTAGTCAGTTGGCCAGGTAACTTTTGTGATACTTAAGGTTATGTGCCAACTTGGCTGGGCCTGGTTTGGAGTAGCTGGGCAGCAGGATATAGTTATTCTCCATGATGTGACTGGTAATCAACTCCATAGTGGAATCTACTATGAGCAGCTGAATAGCTGCCTTGGGAATGTGGTCCACTTGCAGTATATAAGCAGAAACCTTGAGAAAGGTCTCTAGCTTTTGGCACGTCTGGATCCTGCATTTGGCCGTCTTCATCTCAATAGCCTGCCATGTTGTCTGCCAATCTTGGGACTGTTAATGGACTTGAATAAGTAGCTTGCTGTGTTGCCTGATAATTTTGGGACTGTTCCATTTTACTTTTCAACCTTGGGTTTGTCAGCTTCAGCAGCCAGCAACTGTCTGGATTAAGAGAAGTATCCAGCTTCAGTGGGCCAGGAGCAAGAGGAAATAATTTTGTTTTGACAAAAAGAAGAGAGTATAGGTCAAAAATTCAGTCCATGGGTATTAGATACTGTTCTAGTTACCTAATGCCACTCTGGCAAGAATATACCACAAACAGGATAGCCTTAAAAAACAGGAATTTATTCTCTTACAGTTCCAGAGGCTTTAAGTCCAAGTTCAAAGTGCCAGGCTCTAGGGGCTGTGTGAAAGCCCCTCAACCTTTAGCTCCAGCTCTGCCTCTTGCTCCCAGCCTACTGAAGCCAGAAGCATCTCTTCACTCGGCAGCTACTGGCTGCTGAGGCTAACAAGCCCAAGGTCGACAAATAAAATGGCACAGTCCCTATGTTTGCCAAATAGATGCTGAAATATTGCTGATCTCATTAAGTCCAGAGCAGGAAGTCAAAGGGAAGAAACTGAGGGGGAAGAGTTCAGGAAGTAAGAGATGTGCAGTAAAAATGGTTCTCATTGAAGGAATCCAAAGTGCTCTCAGGGAGTTAGAGAGTTCCATGTAAAATAAACATCTTCTTTGTTCAACTCTGCCACTTTGAATGTTACGAGGTGCTTTATGATAGTGCAAACAATTCCAAAATGCATTCATATAGACTTACGAGCAAAATTAAACTGTGTAATTTTGAGGCACTTTCTTTTCTTTCTTTTTCTCTTATTTTATAGTGTGCTGAGCTTTAATCTAAAACAATATTGTCAAATCATTTGAAGGCAAGTAGAAAACCTAAAATGTGAAGCAAGTGGGGAAAATAGAGACCACAGGATTCATCGAACTGCAAAGAAAACATAAAATAGAAATTCAGGAGAAGTCATTGCGATGTGTGCACATGTGTAATGGGAAGGAAGGAGATTTGCACGCAAGGCAGAAAAGGCAGTTTAGGAAATCATACTTAAGAAAATAGGTAAGCCAAAAAGCTATTCTCCCTTTGATTTGAGTAAATGTCTTTTGGAAAAAAAAACAAAAAACAAAACTAGACTGAGGCTCAGAGGAAGGACTGAGACACAAAACCCTCATGATTAATAGCATTAATCAGTATTAACCAACACAAATTTATTAAGCTTCCCTGAGTGTGTGCCAGCCCCACTTTTTGGAACAGGGGTGAACAGGAATCCTCACCACTTTAATTCTCTTCTAAAGTATGTGTTTGAAGTAACATTTCTTATAATGCGGCAGGTCTACCCTTAATGATTAGAAATCCTAGAGCACATGCCGGACATTAGCTTACTGAGCGTGCAATGCAAGGACTAGCAAAGCAACTAAATTTAGTAGCCATGGCTCAAGCTGCACAAGTATTGATAAAAGCTATGTGGTAGCCTGAATTTATTCCATGAGTTTAATTGACATTTCTAAGACAAAGTGAAAAAGAACATTTGTCTTTCTAATATAAAGCTACAACTGGCAACAATTTCCAAGTACCTCTGATGGTACAGTACCTAAGGCATTTGACTGCTAACCAGAAGGTTGTTGGTTCAAACCCACCAGAAACTCTGCAGAAGGAAGTTGGGGCAATCTACTTCTGTAAAGATTTACCACCTCGGAAAGTCAATGGGGGTCACTATGAGTCAGAATCTTCTCTATGGGAATGAGTTTGGTTTTGGTTTTTTGTTGGTTTTCTATTTTTATTATCATTATTATTTTTTTTATGCTTTATAGATCTTTACAATTCTGATTTCTAAGATCTTTTCATGATGGAGTACTAATTTTGTAGCATTTCATGTAAGTGCAGTCCCTAAGGCACTTGACTGCTAACCAGAAGGCTGGCAGTTCAAACCCACCAGCCACTCCTCGGAAGGAAGATGGGGCAATCTACTTCTGTAGTGATACTGCCTCGGAAACCCAAGGAGGGGTCGCTATGAGTCAGGTCTGACTCGACGGCACATAACAACAACAACAACAAAGTTGATTACAAGGAGCTCTGGTAGCCCAGTGCCTAAGGCATCTGACTGCTAATCAGAAGGTTGGTTGTTCAAACCCACCAGCCACTCCATGGAAGCAAGACTGAGCAATCTATTTCCGTAAAGATTTACTGCCTTGGAAACCTAATGGGGTGGTCGTTATGAGTCAGAATCGACTCAATGGCAGTGGGTTTGGTTTGGTTTTGGTAAAGTTGATTACATGTTGAAATAATATTTTATATATTAATTCAACATTGCTAAAATTAATCTTACCTGTGTCTTTTCTCCTTTTTTAATGTGGCTACTGGAAATACCAGGTTATATTTGTGCCTCTCATTTTATTTCTATTGGACTGCACTGATTTAGAGAATAGTGTGCTCGCAGGCACAAGTGAAGGTCTATAAACAAGTAAATAAGAGTGCCCTGTATAGGCACTCTCACAGCCAAAAGTGAGCCCACATAGTGCTTGTTGGAGTTTCAGGCAAAAGTAGCCCTTACTAGTTAGAAAAAAATTAACCTCACTGCTGTCGAGTCAGATCCGACTCACAGCGATCCTTCCTTGGGTTTCTGAGGCAGTACCACTATGGAAGTAGATTACCCAACCTTCCTTTCAAGGAGTGGCTGGTGAGTTTGAACCACCAGCCTTCTGGTTAGCAGTCAAATGACTTAGGCACTACGCCACCAGAGCTCAGAGAGGTAATATTGGCTTCCCACCTAGTCTGGAATGAGATCACATTCAGGAGAGTACACTCAAGTTCTGGGGACCTCACAGTGAGAGAGTTGGCTAGTGGGTGGAGTTCAGAGAAAAAGTAACTTAAAAGAATTAGTGACTATCCAGAGGGATTGACTTACGAGGGGGCAAATTAAAATAAAAAATCCAAGAAAGGACTAAAAATTATATAATTGCCTGCAAAGGACAGAAAAGAATTACTCGGCCTGACAAAAGGGCTTGTAACTAGAAGTAACAGGATAAAGGTGAGAAAAGAAACTCTAGGCTTGAGACAGAACTAGAAAGGGCATGAGGGTATGGTGGCTGATCCAGGCTTGACTAAGGTATAGAAGACTTGATCTAGAACTCTTTCCAGCTCTGGTTTCTAAAATCCTTTCTTGATGGTGTATTAATGTGCTGATGGGGGTGGGTGGGGCCGCCAAAAGAAGAGTTGGAAGAACAGATTCAATGGTGTTTTCAGATCTGCAGCAGTACTGAGATGCTCATTGTCTCCCTGATCCTCTGGCTTCCTTAAGCGTCATTTTGGTTCTTTTATTCGGAAGTTAGTGTATGCCCTGCTTGGAAAACTCTAAGGTGTCCATTTGATATCCATGTGTGTCTGCACAATAACTCCATCATGAAGAGTATATTACAAGGCAAATCTGTTAAATGACTTGGAGCATTTGTGGAGCTACAGATATGGTGCACCTGTTTGTTACTGAGTGTTCCTTTCTCACCAAATTTTCTTTGTGAAACAGAAGTAGAAACAGCAGAGCCCTGCCCTAAAGATTGAAAACAGATTGACATTTACACACAAGCACCAAATTAATTTCTTTCACAATAGCCTTCTACACCGAGAAACCCTTTACACTACTGAGATGTGAAGCATTAGCTACAGACAAGAGAAATCACTAGTTTTAAAATAAACATGTTATAAAAAATGATCATCAATCTGCTAACATCACTCTGGTGACATTTTTTTTATAAACTTCACCTATGCTCCTATAAAAGGTAACAAAAAGCAACACATTTCCAAAATCAGTGGAAGGAAATGAACATTTCCGCTTCTAAGGAAGGGAAAAAATAATGTTACCTCAAACTCTTGCTCACACATTTCTAGCAATTTCTCTTTGGTTCTGATAATTCCTTAAATGTTAAGTGGAGGTGGATTTATTCTCATTTTGAACAGCTGGTACAGATATAGGACTTTTTTTTTTTTTTTTTTTACAGTGTTCTGATTAAAATTGTGGTTCTAGAATCAGACTGCCACAGTTCAAGGTCTGGCTGTCCAATTAAGAGGCATATGACTTTGGGAAAGTTACTTTCCTCTCTGAGCCTCAGTTTCTTTATCACTAAATTGTGTACTGGATCTCTTCAGGGTTTCTTAGAGAAGCGCATGAGCTAAAATACATACAGCTCTCACCATATACCTGGCACATAGTTACTGTCACTGTTGTTATTGTCATTGTCATTATTAATACCATTGCTATGATTGATGTAGCACCAGACAACTATTAAGGAAATATGAGTAGTTAAAATAAAGAAATCAGAAACCAAAAGGAATTAAGATATGGTAAGGAGAATAGCTTTACCTGCCAAAAATATACTAGAGAGTATACGCCACTCTTTCTTCAGCAAAATGACCATAAGATCAAATGGCTTGGATGAACGTATTTGAAATTGCCATTGCATAATTCTGTTAAGGCTAAACTGGGATAAATTATTAGCATGGCTCTGGAACTGTGCTGCATTGTGCAATCAAGAGATTCTGTATGGTTTTACTTTTCATACGAAAAGAAAAAAATATATCAAAAACTAGAACCAGAAAACATTTGGAATTTTTTTTAGTCCATGGCCAGATCTTACAACATCAGTGATTTAAACCAGGCATAGAATATGAACTCAACTAGGCCTCTAATATTTCTGCATTACTAGGTTACAGCGAACAATGCAGTCACAGGCTTGTTGAAACTTTGCAGCATGTGAAGGCTGAAAGGATGTGCTAGACAATTACAATCTCACTTTTCCTTGCTCTGACCTTCTGACATGCTGGAATAACTTAGTACTACAATGCTTAAGTCTTCCACACCATAAGTAAGAAATAAAAATATTAAATTTAATAAGCCGAGAGACAAAAATCGAAGCTACATTTACGCTGGAGAAACCAACCAATAATGATGTGAAAGAAGGAGAAAGAAACCTATACTTATCCTGGTTTAAATTTCCAAGAAAATGATAGCAGAAGAAAGAATTATGCATATAACTCAAATATACTGTGAGCTGTGGCCTTCTTTCCAAAAGTCTTCAAGATGTACCGTAGGATTTCCTAAATCCAACGCGGAACAGTTTTCTAAATGTTTACCATTCTTCCCATGCTGCTTTTCCTGAAGGGGGAATCTGTTTATTTGTATCTTCTATGCGGCCTTTTCTAAAGAGTCATTAAGTGATGCAGGGTAGCTACAAACAACTACCTGAAAAGAATAGGATCAAGGCAATGCCACAAAGCTTTGTCCCAACAATCTGAATGCAGGTGTGAGAGATACAAACCAGGTGGCTAAAAGGCTTCTTTGTTTGAAGCTGTCAGCAGGAGAACCTGATTAATCTCATGCCCCATCCCTAAACTCCCTTTTAACTATGTCAAGACATCTCCTCACATCAGGAAGTCTACAATGACATGGCTATGTGCTAAGCTCAGTTAATGTGGTCCTAGGTTTAAACACTTCAGGTTGAAAGTGGATAATTGGTGGTAGTGGATTTTAAAAGCTCACACAGGTGCCTTTGAAAAGAGGTCAAAAGTCAAGTGCATCTCTCCTGAGAGTACTGGTGAGCCCTTCCTAAGGAGATCAAAATTCTTTTACACAAACCCCCAGGGTCTTGTAAGAACTGTTATTAATTTAGTTCTGTATGTTCCAAATAATGGAAAAACAATACCACATGTGGGTATTACCAGTAACCTGGGCATATTTGTTCCAGAGAGGTGGATGTTATATGGATTTTCACCTGGCACTTCTGGATTGCTAATGAAGTTATCCACTTTCTACCAGGGCAAAACTGGGGAGTTCAGGTCAGGGTAATGAACATTGGAAACAATGAAAAGCCTGAGGGGGAAAAAAAAGAGAAAGAATATAAACATAGGAAAGTTTTATATACTGAGTGTAATTGTAAAACTAAGGCTATGGAGTTTTAACTATTGCACATTAAAAATAAACTGCTGTATACATTCTGATTCCAAAAAAGATAGCTTATTATTAAGCATTTTGTCTCCTTTCTGTTTAATGTAAGTTCCAAAGTTTCACCATCATGTTTTACAAAGCAACCATTATTGGTTCTTTTCAATATCACTTGAAAAGAGTTTTCTTCTTTAATTTGTAGATCTTCCACTGTTCATCTTTACTTTTTCTTCCCTTCACTTGTTAGACACTTTTATTCAACGCATCTACTAGTCTATTAAATCTAAAATATATTTATTAAAATACTACACTTCAAGGTAACTTTAAAATTGTTGTTGTTGTTGTTGTTATGTGCTGTCGAGTCGGCCCCGACTCATAGCGACCCCTCCTTGGGTTTCCGAGGCAGTATCACTACGGAAGTAGGATTGCCCAACCTTCCTTCCGAGGAGTGGCTGGTGGGTTTGAACCGCCAGCCGTCTGGTTAGCAGGCAAGTGTCTTAGCCACTATGCTACCAGAGCTCCTAAAATAGGGACACATAATTAGAACACTCTATGTTTCTGCATAGATCCAATACAAACTTTGATTTTTTTTTCCTTTTGTGTCTGCATATGAAAACTTGCAATACCAAAACCAAACCTATTGCCATCAAATCTTCATATGGACATTGATGCCTAGAATTGGGTCTGGAATGGGCTTGATTAACTGCAGTTAACAAGTCTGATGCATTTTTATTAATCAAAAGAAAATGTGCTTCTTTCAAGGTTTCAAAGACTCCAATTGGCTTAAGCAAAGAGATAAAAACATGGGTGTAGCTAACATTTTGAAATTGGTGCACAAATTCTTGGACCCACCCACTCTATACTTATAATTAGGAAAGAATGCTTGTCACTAAAATTTTTAATGAAAATCACAGGTTTGCTATAGTAGTTTTGCCACAAAATCATGGTTTCACTTAAGAAATGGGGAAAGAAGAGGAAAAGAATCTTTCAGAAATAATGTATCAATTCAAATTTATTGTTAAACACATATGTTCATGGCATGTAACAAAACAAAGTTAATAGCATAAAAAGCAATATGATGTTTTATTAACTGATGTTAAACTGAATGTGTTAATCATAGAGAAAAGAGACTTGCCAAGGCATGTTAGAAGCTGAGCTTCCAATTTGAACTCAGAATACAAAGGAAATGGCTCTAAGATCTGAGTAGCTGCTTTTACATTTACACAAGTCCAAGAAATTCCAAGCAAAATCCCAGGAATATAAGTCTATTTATTCTACTTAAAGTGTTAACTGAAGATAGTTCAATTAACAGCATGTAACATTTTTTTTTTTTTTTTTTTTTAGAAGACCTCAAAAATCCCTTAACTTGCCAATAATGGGTTTAAGATTCAACAGAGTTTTAAAGCCTAGGAAAGGTTTCGGTCTCTACCAAAAGGGAGATTATCCTTGAAAAACTTGCTAAAAACTTTGGTTAACCAAGAAGCTATACATCCCAGTGTTCTCATTTTAACTCACGTATCTTTCACTGTTGATAAAGCACAGTGGCTCACTTGATTTCTTATAACTTTCCTAACAGGGAAAAAGTTAGAGATTCCAAACTTTTCTATTCCCACTTTCCCAGCTAATTTTCACCTATCAGTAATAATTATAATGATAATAATATTAACAACCAGAGAGTTGGGATGGCCACAGAGAGACTGAGTAGTCACATTTAATTTGAACTCAGTGGCAAAGTGGTTAAAGCATTCCACTGTTAACCAAAAGGTCAATGGTTCAAATCCACCACCTGCTTCATGGGAAACAGATGAGGCAGTCTGCTTCCATAAAAATTTACAAGTTTGGAACCCCTATAAGGTAGTTGTACTCTGTCCTATAGGGTTGCTATGAGTTGGAATCAACTTGATGGCAGTGGTGGGTTTTTTGTGGTTTTCTTTTTTTCAATTTATTTATGGGGGGAGGTGGTTGTTGTTATGTGCCATCGAGTCAGACCCAACTCATAGTGACCCTTCCTTGGGTTTCCGAGGCAGTATCACTACAGAAGTAGATTGCCCCATCTTCCTTCCGAGGAATGGCTGGTGGGTTTGAACCGCCAGCCTTCTGGTTAGCAGTCAAGTGCCTTAGGCACTACGCTGTCCTTATAAATCAGTTTCATCGTTGAGAACTTTATAAAGGAACAAAACACGCACACACAAACACACCTACCTACAGCCTTGGTAAAATTAAGGACAACAAAGATTGAAGCTTTTAGTAGAACTAAAGATTTGGGAGTGTTGTTCATTATCCTTAGTAAGAATTATCAGAGAGTAAGTTGCTAGCTGAGATACTAAAAAATATCTTTCCTTGGTTTGACACTGACTGATAAGAATCAACTACATTATAAACATTATGAAGTCATAGATCATGTCTGCCATGCTTACAAATAAATGCTCAGCTCCTAGTGCAGTGCTGATCCATGTTACACATTTAATATACATGTGTTTAACGAATAAAGGATTCAATGAATGAAAACAAGACATTTTTGACAGTCATTGGAAGCAAACAGAATCTAAAGAGCTTAAAATAAATTACAAAATGATTATGTGCCCAGTATCACTCAAAGAATTTTACATGAAATAAGTCACTTAGTAGCATAGTGCCTAAGGCACTTGACTGTTACCAGAAGGCTAGTGGTTCAAATCCACCAGCCACTCTTTGGAAGGAAGATGGGGCAATATACTTCCGTAGTGATACTGCCTGTAAAACCCAAGGAGGGGTCGCTATGAGTCGGGTCCAACTCCACGGCACACAACAACAACACTCATTATACTAAAATCTTAAACTAGGATTGATGGTGTAAAAAGTAACAGGAATTCTGATCCTCCACTCCCTAAAAATAGATCTTTAATTTATAGTATTTTTATAAATATTATAAAGGTGACTAAGGTGGGTCATTTCAATAAGCATGTCCTTTAATGGTCACATATAGACATGAGAATAAAATTACTAGGGGAAAAAGAAAATAGAAATGTTTCAGTTATGTCAGTCAAATACTAAAAAGAAATGTTTTTGAAAAATCCTTTCCCCGGAACCAACAAATATAAGAAAGGGAAACCAAGAAGGTCATCTGTTCCCACCCTTTAATCTTTTCAAGTGTTTAGAACAGTACCTAGCAAGGAGTAAGTACTCTCAAAGTGCTGTTGTCATTGTTACCAAACCCTTTCTGAATACCACCATCTGGTCACTTTCTCAGGAGCCCTGCCGACACAGTGGTTAAGCACTCGGCTGTTAACTGAATGTTCAGTGTTTCAAATCCACCAGCCCTTCTATGGGAGAAAGCTGTGGCAATCTGCTTTTGTAAAGATTTACTGCCTTGGAAACCCTATGGGGCAGTTCTTTCCTATCCTACTGTGTCACTATGAGTCATAATCGACTCGATGGCAATGGGTTGGTTTGGCTTTGGTCACTTTTTTAATACTCCCACTCCCCTCAGACACTTAAGTGATGGCGAAGTTCATCGTAAGTACCTATATATTATATAAGTACTTACACTAACTTAAAATACTAATTGGTATTATCCTTGCCCACTCTGGCAATTCAGAACAATTTTTCTACAGAACTCTCTTCTGTAGGACAAAACTCAGATATTTGAAGGTAGCTAGCTACCTTGTGACCCCTAAGAACTCACTTGACATCATCAGGTTCTTTAAACACTCATTTAGTTAAAGAAGTAACCATGAATTCCTACTTTCTTCACCATTTTAAATGGCACATTCTGGATACAATCGAATCAGTCACTAAAACCAAAAGAGGATATGGAATGTGTGACCTTTTGCCATGAATTTGCTGAGCCATTTACTTTGATAAAGAGAGCAAGTTTAGATTGAAATTATTTGTAAATTATTTAGTAAAATTTATTTAGTAAAATCATATTCTGTGACTAACATATTACTAATATCAAAATGAATTATGTGTCTCTATTACTCAGCATTTCTTTGCATCTGTATGGGTTGACCACGTTTTCGGAAGAGTAGATTTAAAATATCAAACTTATGTAATTTCAAGAATATCTGATTAAATCATAAGCCCATTTATTGGAATATACTAATTGATTTAATATACTACTGGCTTCATATAGCAACCTAATAAGAAAGGTAGCTATTTTGAAGTTAGATTTTTCTCCATAACAATACATAATAATCATGAAAATTAATATCTGTTCATAAGCACAAGATCTCAAACAATCTTGATGATAAAGATTAGCCAAACATTTGTAAGTAAAATCTGTGACTAAATATAACTTGAAATATTTGGAGAGCTGGTAATTTACCAAAAAAACAAAGCAAAGCAAAACAAAAAAACTCTCATAAATATTTCTGCAAACCTTACAGTAAGTGTGAAATTTGTGTTTTGTACATTGTATAAAAACATACTCGCACCCAGAGAAGAGTAGCTAAATTTCTTCAGCACTACGAGCTGCTCTTCATGCTAACACTGATTAAAGACAAATGCAAGATGTGTTGGAACAGTTGAGGAATTTTGACACCATTCTCAAGGCTGCTGCCAGGTAGTGGAATATAGGATTCCATTTCCTCTCTTAGAGTTAATCTGCTTCCTAGACCCTTCTTTGATCTGGTTATTTCTGGTTATAATTATATCCCTTTTGTTTCATTTGCTTACACTAGAGTTTTTCCATTATTTTAGTTCATTTAATTACTCAATGAAATAAAATTTATACAAAGCACCAACTGAACAAGCAGTTCTCAACATTGCTTGTATGTTCCAAACACCAGGGCAGGGGTTGATATATACCCATGCTTGGATCCAACCAGAAACTCTAATGATGGGTCCCAGCACCATAGAAAGCTGCCTGGTGATATGAATGTGAGTCTAGGACTGAGAATCAGGCAGTAGGACAATGGATGAGCCTGTCCAGATGTAGAACAAGAATGAAATCATCAATATGTTTTTTTCAGACTATTTAGAATGGGGTGATGTTGTTAGTACTGTCTAGTGGGCTCCTGAGTCATGATGACTCCAAGTAGAACATGAAGCAACACTGCTCAATCCTGCAGCATCCCCATGACTGTTTTCTCATTGGACTGTTGTGATCCCATAGGGTTTTTACTGACTGATTTTTAGAAGTAGATCTCCAAGCCTTTCTTCATAGTTTGTTTTAGACTGGAATCTCCACCAAAACCTGTTCAGCATCATAGCAACACCCAGGCCTCTGCTGACAGATGGGTGACAGCTGCACATGAGGTGCATTGGCCAGGAATTGAACCTGAGTCTTCCACATAGAAGGTGAGAATTCTACCACTGAACCACCATTACACCCCATTTGGAGTGTAGTCATTTAGAAAGGTGACCATAAAGCTTTATTGATAAATCCCAGTGACTTCCAGGTGTCTCAAACTCAAATGTAGAGGGCCTGAGTGTTCAAAAGACAGTAAGGAGTTTAGAACTAAAGCAACAGGACAGAATGCAAACCCATCTAAAGGAGACAGCTGTGACTCAGTTCTAGTCATTTATTGCCACATCGGATGTGAATCAGTGTTGCCATGTGTTTTGATTTTTCAAGAGAAACTAGGGATGTGTGTATGTGTCTGCATGTGAAATATCCTGACTTTAAATGGTAGTTCAAGATTTTAATGAAACTGTGAAGTCAAAACAAAAAAAAAATTATCTGCAGCCTGGACTGGGACTGTTTCTGTGGACAATAAAAGAACGATTCTAAGTGGGCTGGCTGCAGGACCAATGAAGCATGCCCAGTAAAGGCCACAGGGTCCTGAACTTCCTGCCTGAATGGCAATCCTTTACCAGGGACCAAAGATGAACAGATGGGACATTGAACATGTGACACAAGACAAAAGTAAGCATTTCTCCAACTGTCATCTATCCCATGAAAATATTACCTCATACTGCCATTAAAAGAGAAAATGAGTACTTACATAAAAACCACATTAAAGTCATTTTGAGAGATGGGAAGTCATAAAATTCTGTTCTAAGAATGTACCCATCAATGGAACACACACATCATGAGGATGTCCATCCAGACTTGTCCAAGAATGGAAGTGCTAATCTAAAAGCAACAGATGGTTGCCTCTTTTCTGTAATTAGTGAAATCAACAAATAAAGAAAAGGAAAAATCTATGACATGCTGAAGAAAAACAAATTAATAGAAAACTGTTAAAATTGCACCTTTCAGCTTAAAGTTAATTTACAGCAATACATTTATTTTTTCCCAAAGATATGTGTGTGTGTGTGTGTGTGTGTGCATGCTATATGTATGCGTAATGTATACATATAAAGAGGCAGTGGCATTTCAGTGGTAGAATTCTCACCTTGCATGCAAGAGGCTCTGCTGCAATTCCTGGCCAACGCAACTCATGTGCAGTCACCAGCCATCTGTCAGCGGAGGCTTATGTGTGGCTACAAGGCTGCACAGGTTCAAGACTTAGATGCACTAGAAAGGTATGGACCTCTACTTCTGAAAACCAGCCACTGAAAACTCTACAGATCACAATGATCCAATTCTGTTGTTCAAGAAGTCACAGTAAGTCAGGGCCAATCTGAGAGAAGCTAACAACAACAATTGTATTCAGCCTACTGTGTTTGGAATTGCAGAAATTCAAAGAAGATCAACATAGGTTGTGCCACTTAGGAACATGTTCTTCATTTCACTCATGCAACAAACTTGTATTAAACCTCTACCATGCACAAGGGGGATACTGCATGGTTTAAATTCAGGAAAAGTGTGTATCAGGGTTGTATCATTTCCCCATGCTTACTTATGCAAACTGTATGCTGAGCAAATAATCTGAGAAGCTGAACCATATGAACAAGAATGCAGCACCAGGATTGGAGGAAGACTCATTAACCCTGCAATATGCAGATGACACAACCTTGCTTGCTGAAACTGAAGAAGAAGCACTTACTGATGAAGATAAAAAAATTATAGCCTTCAGTATGGATTACACCTCAACATAAAGGAAACAAAAATCCTCACAGCTGAGCCAATAGCAACATCTTGATAAACGGAGAAAAAAAATGAAGATGTCAAGGATTTCATTCTAATTGGAGCCACAATCAATGTCATGGAAGCAGCAGTCAAGAAGTCAGACAATGTATTGCACTGGGCAAATCAGTCGCAAAAGACCTTTTTAAACTGCCAATGAGCAAAGTTGTCACTTTGAAGACTAAGGTGTGCCTGACTCAAGCTATATATTTTCAATAGCCTTGAATGCACATGAAAGCTAGGCAAAATAAGGAAGATCAAAGAAGAATTGATGCATTTGAATTGTGGTGCTGGTGAAGAATATTGAAAATACCATGGACTACCAAAAGAACAAACAAATCTGGGAAAAATGCAGCCAGAATGCTCCTTAGAGGCAAGAATGGTCAGACTTCATCTCTTCATCTCTTTGGTCATGTTATCAGTAGGGATGGTCCCTGAAGAAGAATGTCATGTCATGCTTGGTAAAGAAGAGGGTCAGCAAAAATGGGGAAGACCCTCAATGAGATGGATTGACACAGCAGCTACAACAAAAGGCTCAAGCGTAGCAATGATTAAGAGAATGACATAGGACCTGGCAATGTTTCATTCTGTTGTACATGGGGTCACTGAGAGGAAAAGCTGGCTCAAGGGCACTTAACAACAACAACAACACACGGTGGGCACTGTTCAGGACACAGAGTACTCACCAGTGAAAGACAGAAAAGATTTTAGCTCGCATGAAGCTTAAATAACAGTGGAAGTGGTTAGAAAATGAACAAATAAACAACAAAACAAAAAATAGGTTAGTAATTGATACTACAAAAATAAAACATTTGTAGGTACTAAAGAGTACGAGTAAATTCTTTAGAAAGGTGGCCAGCCAAGGAAGCCTTTCTGTGATGTGGGGCAGACACTAAACAACAAAAGGGAGTTAGTCATACAGTGGTCTAGGGAAGAGTATTCCCTGTTATGGGAACAAGCCTGGTATGTTTGAGGAGCATTACAAGGATGAATACACAGAATGGGCAAAGAGAGAGTGGTAAAAGGATAAAGAGGAGAAATAAGTAGGGGCCATATCATATAAGATCTAATAGGCCAAGTGAGGAATGTGGATTTTATTATGTCTGGGGAAGCAATCTCCCAACTATAATACTAAGGAAACATGAAATGTGTGCTACGAAAACAAAGTGCTGTGGGGACCCAGATATGTTAATTCTGCATGCCTGGAGCAGGGGCGGGAAGGCTTTTGGAGAAGTGGATTTGAACTGGGACTTTGAGAACAAGTAAGATGTAAAAGGTAAATAGGCAAAGAACAATGAAAAAGGCATTACAGTCTTGGAAAATTGAAAGAAAAAAAAAAAGGTATTTAGTAGTAAGTAGTCTGGGATGGTAGGCATTGGAACCTGGAGGAATGTGGTGGGAGGTGATGCCAAGAAAGTAGAATTGAGGTGAGTGGGAAAGAATCTTTAATGCTAGACTGAGAACAAGGGACTTATCCATTGCAATAGAAAGTCACTTAGAATATTATCAGACTTCAACCTCCTCAGGAAGTAGGGACATATTTCATTCTTAAAGTTTATATCACAGTGATTTGTTCATTAGAGACACTTACAAAATATCCGTGAGTTGGTTAGACACCAAAAGTTACTGTGAGTATTGTCTTAATGTTCTATTATTGTTTCGAGGTCATCTCTAGGCCTCTCATGCATTTATGTTTTCTAAAATATGTACAGGAAAGGGGAAATTTTCGGACTAGTTGGGGGCATATACTGATTTGGGTGAGCGGAGAGACAGTATGGAAAGAGTCTGTGACCAACATGATGACATTGCAAAAAGGAAACATACACATAAGATGTAGACAACATAAGCAAATGCTAGCATATGCACAATACTGCATTGGCACTACCACCAAACACCAAGCTACAGATAAATGCATAGACAAGTGAGAAGATCAGGTTGGGGCAGCGGACAGGAATATACCCTAGATCAAGGATAGATTTGGCTGAAGATAATCTTACACATGCACTTGTGCTACAAAATTAGCCCCACATATCACAGAAGCAACAGAAGACAGAGTTGGAGTAACCTCTCAAAGATAACCAAACACCTTGAGAGAGAGAATCACTGGGCCTGCCAACTTGGGACCATAGCCTCAGGGGACATCATGCTCAATTGGCAGAACACAGTACATAAAAATCTTGTTCCACAACCTACTTTGGTGGGTAGCAACTGGGGTCTTAAAAGTTTCGAGCAGCCATCTAAGATGTAACTATTGATCTCCTCTCATCTGAGTCAAAGAACAGTAAAGAAAGTCAAAGTCATCTGGAAACAATTAGTTCAAGGATAAAATGGACCACAAGGACCTCAGCCTTCATGACCCCAAAATCAGAACTAGGTGGTGCCTGATTACCAATGCCAACCACTCAGAAAGGTATCAAAACTGGAGATACTAGATAGAGTGGGAGGAAAAATGTGGAACAAAATTCAAAAACACAAAAATTACTAGAATTACTGGTCAGATAGAGTCTGATGGAACCCCCAAGACCACCGCCCTGGGTTACCCTTCGGGCCTAGAACTGGACTCATTCCCATGGATTGGCTCTTAGCCCAACAGTAGAAAGACTTACATGCAGAACACCTACCCCAGGAAGATGTACTCACCTACTCTAGGGAGATGCACCCCTTCGAGCAATCAACCGTGGGGCACCAGAGGGGCAGCATTCACATAGAGGGAAAGCTGGACACACAGGAGCGCACAGTTAGGAAGGGCACAGGGAGGGGTAGTCACAGGGACAGGAGGGGAGGAGAGTTTGTTATGATCAGGATGGTAACCGGGGCGTGAAATCAAATGTACATGAACTGTTGAATGTAAAACAAATTTGCTCTGTAAACTTGCACCCAAAGCACAATAATAAATAAAATATGTCCAGGTGGTTTAAAGAAGGCAATATGACAGGGCAGATCAAAATTTCTAAGGCACACACCCTCTGACCCAGTGTTTACACTGTTAGTAATCCACGGTCTATAGAAATGCTCACCTAAGTACACAAAAATGGTGGGTGCAAAGATGATCAACAGAGAGCTATGGGACCCTTACATTCCACCATGGTGAAGTCCTGGGATCCACCTCATACACTCAGACATTACCATAAAAAAAAAAGCAAGGAATACTTAGAAATGAGAAACTGAGGAATTATCTGAATACCCAAGCTCTAAAACGGGCTGTTTAAATCAGTGTTTTTCGAACAGTGGCTTGTGAGACAAAATCAATCCAGTGGGTTGCCTCCAATTTTTTTTTCTTTAATTTAAAAGCGTAGAATAAAGTAGAACAGAAAGCATAAGGGTAAAGTGAACGTAATAGGGTAACATGTTTCATAAACACTTTGTTTCAGTTTTTATACATACATATACACAGGCATCTGTGTACTGGATAAGATGTGTATCCTACTGAAGATCTCAATAAAAAAAAACTTTTAGAAATACTAAAAAAACTCACTCCCATCAAGTTACATATTAGTTAAAATTTTTTGGACTACTGTTAAACCAGAATGTTATTATTTATCCACTGGTAGCAAATGGAAGCTTATTAGGAAAGCCAGCTCAGTTACACATGTATGTAAATATACGTTATATGTAGGACCGTAATGCAATCCCAATGCATACAAACCAAATGGTGAACTCTGAATGCCTCTGGGAGTGTGGGAGATGTTATAAAAGAGGACACTTGCATTTCATATTTTAGATATTTTATGTAATACATACTTTTATAGACTTCTGTACTGTAATTTTGAAAAATTAAATTTAAAAACATGTGAAAGAATTACTCTGCCTTCTGAATCTTCATAGTCAATTGATATGAAATGTGCCAAGGTCTTTCAGCCAAAAGTCAGTGGGAAATGGAAAGGAAGGAAGTCTTGTTTTAATTATGAATAGTTGATGGTAAATTGACTGGCATGTGAGTGATAGAAGTCATATGTAGCCTATTTATTTATGTAGCACCTAATTTATAAAATTATTTTAGGTAGCTTTGTGTTCGTCCAGCCAGAAAAAAATGGCAAAAAGAATCTGAGAAGAAACTGACATTAAAGTAGACTTGAAAAGTGAAAGAAAACTGAAACTCAGGGCAAAAGTAGAAGCTGTAGAAAAGCCAGCTTCCACACAAAAAAACAAAGTTCTCAGAAATGGCCATGTAATGGCCACAGGGCATCTAATGGCCACAGGGCCCTGAACCTTTAGGAAACTATGGAGTAATGATGAAAAGAACTACTGGTTAGAGTTCCAAATTGTTGAGGATTCACGTGACCACACGGAAAAGGCCAGTGACCCAGCAATTCCTTAAACTCACCACCATTTGAGCAAGATAGACAAAGGCCTGCTTCACCATAGGACTTTGCTTCCTGCAAGAAAGAGGCACTCATATTTGTGGGCCAGGCCTCTGGACAGTACTGGGGGCACTCAGTGTTGCTTCTCTGACTCTTTCTTCTTTATCATTCCGTGGGTGAACAGAATCACTTCTGGCTAGCACATGTTTACAACAGATATGTTAATATCTTCAAGTGGATCACCTCCAAGAAACAGTAAGGGTCATAATGAGTGGGACAAAATTACTTAGCTTTTTCATTAGGCCAGCACTAATGCTTGAGAATGTCAAACATTGATACTATCCTATTAACTAGCTTTACCCTGCTGTTACAAAGTGGTTTTCTGGCCTCTCATATATATATAGTTGTTATTTCTGGCCTCCCGTATTTCACATGGTGTTCTGATTGAAAATGGGTCTTTCTGTGTATTTGGTGCCTGCTGGCTTGGGACACAGATTTATATATTATACACACACACACACCACACATATGTTGTTGTTATGAGCCGTTGAGTCGGACCCAACTCATAGTGACCCCTCCTTGGGTTTCTGAGGCAGTATCACCATGGAAGTAGATTGCCCAACCTTCCTTCCAAGGAGTGGCTGGTGGGTTTGAACCACCAACCTTCTGGTTAGCAGTCAAATGCCTTAGGCACTATGCCACCAGAGCTTGAGCACAGGAATGGTCAAGCTGATTAGGTAAGGTAGATGTTGTTGTTGTTGTTGTTATTTGCCATCGAGTCGGACCCAACTCATAGCCACCCCTCCTTGGGTTTTCAAGGCAGTATCACTACGGAAGTAGATTGCCCCATCTTCCTTCTGAGGAGTGGCTGGTGGGTTTGAACAGCCAGCTTTCTGGTTACCAGTCAAGTGCCTTAGGCACTATGCTACCAGAGCTCCTTGGTAAAGTAAATATATAGACCTTATTTCTTTGATGACTACTTGTTGATTACCACAAAACTTTTGGATCAAAAAGCAAAGGCTGATTTTATTTATGAGAGCTTGTACTTTGGAATTTAATTATGCTTTTTTCTGGCTTTTCACAATTCCAGTCATCAGGAAAGCTGCAAGATTTCTTAATCCCAAGGGGAAGGCCCTCAACTAGATGGATCAACACAGTGGCTGCAATGATGGGCTCAGATATATCAAGGATTGGTGAGGCTAGCACAGGACCAACCACACAGTGTTTCGTTCTGTTGTGCACAGGGTTGCTATGAATTGGAGCTGACTCAACGGCACCTAGCAACAACAACAAATACCTAAATATTCCATATGCAAATTAACAATACAATACTCAACATTTGCAGCTCTGTCAAGCATTCTCTCTTAAATCATAATGATGATGTCTGATGATTATGAACAGTAAAATCTATTATCTTTTCTATTGCTCTTTGGTGCTTTAGGGAGAAAAAAGAGATCCATTCCTTTTATAATTAACAGTGACATAATACACCCACAACCAAATCTAACTCTCTCCTTTTCTCTCTTCTCCCATCTTTTTTTTTTCTTTCACAACATTTTGATTTAAGACCAAAAATCCAGACTAAATTCAGGCTCTTAATGTGTAACGCATTTTTACAAAGACAAGTGTATGTAAAAGAAATTTAAAAAGAACAAATGATTAATTGCAGTTTTAAAAGCAACTGCTACACATACTGCTGTCTAAATTGCCATAGGGTTCTATGTATTTCCCACATTAACACTGACAGCTAAGGACACTCAAAAAATGAGCTATGTATTTCAGATGCTTGGGTTCAACAACATAGAAACTTAATTGGAAAACTTGAGTAAGATAATGCATTAACACTTTCAGAATAATAACATTTATGCAGATTTTCTTCTCTCTTGTGATGGGACTGTTTTTTTTAATTCCTTCATCCAGAAGTTATTCATTCAATTGATTAGATACAAAATAAGTACTTTGCAAATCCTTGTGACTGAGCAAGGAGATTTATGCGATTAGCCATGCAGCTGCCCTTGTTCCGTCATGGGCCCGAATTTTAATTTCCAAACTATAGGCACAATCAAGGCCTCCTGGAACAATACACCAGCAGTGATGGATGACAGTAATATCGCCTTTGTGTTCGATATAATGGTGGCAAATTCTCAGTGGTTGACTTCTGCATCCTTTTTTAGCCAGTGGTTTTCCAGGTAAAACTAACAGTGATCAATCTGATGCCAGCCAGACATAGACACTTTATTTCTTCAGCTGACCAATTTCAAGCAGTAGTAAATGAACAGAACTACTTACTTATGTATGGTGATACTTACCTATCTTGGTGAGGAAATGAGTTCCTCTCACAAATAAATTTAAATGTAGATAGCATCTAACCAGGGCTGAACTGCATGAGCCACCACTCTGGCATGGCAGACATAACTTTAGTCAGCACTGATGCTGTTGAGTATCTGAAGAGGCAAGAAAACTTATGCCAATGGGCAGAAGTGATTAGTTACCACAGAATGTGTTAAGATATGTCTAAATTAACTATGCTTTTAAATGGAGGAACTATGGCAGCTAAGTAAGGAAATATTGTCCTCCTAGATGTCAGGCTTGGTCAGTAATTCAAAGGAATTAGACTTTGTTGCTGCCTTCCTCTCAGGCAAAGGCTTAGTTTTCCATAGAAAGAGAAAATGTGCCACCATTTTGAATAAGCATATACATCACATCATGTCCCATTGTTGTTATTGTTAGGTGCCATAGAGCTGTTTCTGACTCATAGCGACCCCATGCACAGCAGAACAAAATACCACCTGATCCCGTGCCAGCTCCATGATCCTTGCTATACTTGAGCCCATTGTCGCAGCCACTGTGTCAATCCATCTCATTGAAGGCATTCCCCTTTTGTCAACCTTCCACCTTATCAAGCATGACATCCTTCTCCAGGGAATGGTCTCTTCTGACAACATGACCAAAGTAGGTGAGATGAAGTCTGACCATTCTGGCTTCAAAAGAGCATCTCAGCTGCACTTCCTCCAGGACAGATCTGTTAGTTCTTTTAGTAGTCCATGGTACTTTCAGCATTCTTCGCCAGCACCACAACTCAAAAGCCTCAACTCTTCTTTGGTCTTTCTTATTCATTGTGCAGCTCTCACATGCCCACAAGATGATTTAAAATATCATGGCTTGTGTCAGGAGCACCTTAGTCGTCAAGGAGACATCCTTGCTCCTCAGCACTTGAAAGAGTTCCTTCGCAGCCGACCTGCCCAGTGCTACACGTCATCTAATGTCCTGACTGCTGCTTCCATTGACATCAATTGTAGAACCAAGCAATGTGAATTCTTTGACAAACTCAATCTTCTCTCCATTTATCGTGATGCTGCATGTCCCATAGGCAGAACAAAGAAAAGCATTGTGCATGAGTTAAATCAAAACCAAAACCAAAGACAAAAATAGGAACACTCTGTCTACCATGAGTCCTCAAAAGAAAGAAACTTTGAGCTCTTTCTGATAAATTGTCTCCCTAACAATAAATTTTTTTTCCCAATGCTTTTGCAATGGATACAATACAATAATTAAGTGAGAAAACTGCTCTTTTCCCTTCCACCAGGAGCAAACTCTTAACTTTGATAATTCTAAAGATTTTACCTCTTAAGTAGCCCTGTGTTCTTTGAGGAGACAGTCCTAAAACATGCTCTTCCTTGTAAAATTTTACAAGAAAACACTTTTCTTAAAACTTTTTGTCCCTCACCAGATTCAGTTGGCACATCAAGATACATAAAAGCCTTGTTCTGTATCTTATATTGGTGAGTAGTGGCTGGGCTCTTAAAAGCATTTAAGCAGCATCTAAGGCATAGCTAATGGTCTCCTAGCTTCAGAAATGCAAAAAAAAAAAAAAAAAAAAAGCCATTTGGAAGCAATCAGCCATGAGACAAGATGGCTTTGAGACCAGAAGAACTAGATAGTACCCAGCTACCAATGCCAACCACTCAGGAAAGGATCAAATCTAGAGATCCTGGATAGAGTGGGAGGAAAAATTTGGAACAAAATCCAAAAACTCAATAATGACCAGAATTACTGGTCAGATGAATTCTGATGAGACCCCCCCAATACTATAGCTCTGGAATATATTCTGCACCTGGAATAAAACTCAACCCCAGTGGCTGGCTCTCAGCCCAATAGTTAACAAGATGTACATGCAGACCACTCAATCCAGGATGACACACCCACCTACTCTATGGTAATACATCCCTTAGAGCAATAGACCATGGAGCACCAGAGAACCAAAATTCGAATTGAGGAAATGCAAGACAAACAGGATTGCATAAATATGAGGGGCACAGGGGGAGGATTACTGGGCAGGGAGGGGAGGAGACTGGGTTAGGGCTGGACATGGTAAATGGAAAGTGCAGCTAAATGTACACATAACATTGAATATAAAACAAGCTCTTAAAATAATTTTTTTAAAAAAAGAAAAAAACATTTTTGTCCCTGAATTTTCTACCTTACTTTCACACCCCTGTGTCCTAGTAACACACAATAAATAAATAAATAAATAAATATAGATATAAAAGCTTGGCAAAGAAATGTGCCATCCTTCAGAATTCTCCAACAGCATGTTCAAAAATAATGTGCTTCAAGCTAATGTTGTTGTTGTTGTTGTTATGTGCCGTCGAGTCGGTCTCGACTCATAGTGACCCCTCCTTGGGTTTCCGAGGCAGTATCACTACGGAAGTAGGATTGCCCAACCTTCCTTCTGAGGAGTGGCTGGTGGGTTTGAACCGCCAGCCTTCTGGTTAGCAGTCAAGTGCTTTAGCCACTATGCTACCAGAGCTCCCCTTCAAGCTAGTAGCAGGCAGAAAAGCTTCCAAGAAAACATGACTAAGTGGAATGATAGGATAAGTATTACTCAACTAAACACACCCTATTCAAAAGGGAGTATCTTGAAGTATAGTCTCAGACTCTTTCTGTCCAGGAAGTTGAAGTAAATCAGGAAGAATTTGACATGGTTCGAATTTCCCTTGTCATTGGTGTTGCTGTGCACAGTCAAGTCAATTCTGACTCATGGTGACCCTATAGGACAGAATAGAATTGCCCCCACAGGGTTTCCTAGGCAGAGATATACCAAAAAACAAACTCACTGCCATCGAGGTGATTCCAACTCATAGCAACCCTCATTGGTTTTCAAGTCTGTAAATCTTTACAGAAGTAGATGGCTCCATCTTCCTTCTGCATAGTGGTTGGTGGGTTTGAACCATTGACCTTCTGGTTAGCAGCCAGATGCCTTATCCACTATACTACCAAAGCTCCTTCCAAACCAAAACCAAACTCACTGCCATTGAGTTGATTCCAACTTACAGCGACCCCTCTTTGAGTTTCCGAGGTGGTATCTCTGTGGAAGGAGCTCTGGTGGCACAGTGCCTAAGGCATTTGACTGTTGACCAGAAGGCTAGTGGTTCAAACCCACCAGCCACTCCTAAGAAGGAAGATTGGGCAATCTACTTCCGTAGTGATACTGCCTCGGAAACCCAAGGAGGGATCGCTATGAATCGGATACAACTCTACGGCAGTGGGTTTGGTTTGTTTTTTTTATCTCTATAGAAGTAGAATGCCCAGTCTTTCTTCCAAAGAGTGGCTGGTGGGTTTGAACCTCCAGCCTTCTGATTAGCAGTCAAATGGCTTAGGCACTACACTACCAACGCTCCTTAGGCAGAGGAATATCTGTGGAAAATACTGTCTCAGGCAAGCACTGAAATTGTGCCCCTGTTGAAACATCTGGCACTCATCTTTTAGATAACTTTACCATAATATCAGCTCAAAAATACAAGTCAAACGTGTTAATCTTTTACTTAACACATTATGGCACTACATGAAAATTAAAACTGCAACTTCTGTGCTTTCACTGATGAAAATTGGTCTATAATGTGCTCAAACTAATTTTTTTTTCCAGTTTCTTCTCTTTCTACACTCAGCAGAGTAAAATCACACAGTTGGCCTTGACTCATGGATACTCTTAAACATAAAAGTCATATATACTTGCTGAATGATCTATCACAGTTGGCAATGGAAAAATGGGATGGTTAATAGAAACTGCTCAGGGGCACCCCACCCACCCCCCTGGCTGCTTCAAGTAATGCCCAGGGCATGTGCCATGCATGCCATACCTTAGACAGGCCTCTTTTCCTAGGCTGTAATCTTTATGGGAGCAGATCACCAAGTCTTCCCCTTCTCCCCTCTTCAAGCATCTGTCGGTTAGAATTGCTGACCTTTCAGTTAGCAGTTGAGTGCTTAACTATTGTGCCACCAGGACAATTTCCCCTGGCCTTTCTTTTTCACTTACCTCCCTAACACATGCAAGAAATTCCAGTTTCTGGAGAGAGATGAGACAGCGTTTCCAAGAACTACATCTAAAGAAGCCTGTGGTATAGAGATTGGACCCAACTTGGAACTTCAAGTATTCTTTTTCAAATCCAAAACACCTGAGATCAACCAGAACAAAGTATTACTTAACTTTAGGAGGACAGTAGATTATTTTTTCTTCCATTCTGGGATCAAAGACCATTCATTGAATCAACACAAACGCTAACATCTTTGAGAAAATAAGAAATCCTTTCTGGGATTGGAAGTTAAGGTGGTGTCCTCCTCCTAAGGCATAGCTAGAAACTGTCCAGACAAATTTTTACTGTGTGTAGGAGAGTAAGCCATCCATCAAGTGAATCAAGCTCAAGAAAATAGATTCAATATGTACTTAATAAGGAAGCCTGGATGCTTTCTCTTACCATATTTTCTAAAAATGAATCTGATATTGAACAATTTGAAAGTTATAACTTAAATAGCAAAGAAGCACAAGTATAACATCAACATGTCCTTTTGGCCATTTCATTTTTATGAAAGATGCATATATCATTTCATTTCATTGAAAACAAGCCCATTTATTTTATATCTCGGATGGCTGGAAACGGAATAATAGAAGAGCCAGCAAAAAGAAATGAGGAAACACAGGGAGCAAGGTTGCTCTTAGAGGTAAGAATGGCTGGAAATATTTCAATACTTTTTATGAATTCCCTAATAGTTATTCTCTCCCCTATTTGTACCTTGTTAACCTCCCTGAGGGAATTTCAGCATCTAATTCACAGTCACTCCTTCACTTCTCCCAATTCCATCTCTCATCTCCTCATTTCATACATAACTAAATCAGTTGTCATGGAGTGACTCCAATTCATGGGGATCCCCTGTGTGTCACAGTAGAACTATGTCCCATAGACTCTTCAATGGTTGCTTTTTCAAAAGTAGATCATCATGCATTTCTTCTGAGGTGTATCTGGGTAGACTCAAACTGCCAACCTTTTGGTTAGCAGATGAGTGTTTTAATCATTTGCACCACCCACCCAGGGACTCCTCCATCATAACATCATTGTTTTTATGTGTCATTGAGTCGATTTTTGACTCATAACAACCTCATGTGACAGAGTGGAGCTGCCCCTTGGGTTCTCATGGCTGTACCCTTCACAAAAGCATATTACCAGGTCTTTCTCCTATGGAACGCCCGTATGGGTTCAAAACAAACAAACAAAAAAAAACTTACTGCCTTTGAGTCGAATCCGATTCATAGAGATCCCTCCTTGGGTTTCCAGGGCAGTATCACTATGGAGGTAGATTGACCAACCTTCCTTCCAAGAAGTGGCTAGTGGGTTTGAACCACTAGCCTTCTGGTTAGCAGTCAAGTGCCTTAGGCACTATGCTACCAGAGCTCCTTTTCATTTATTACATATTACAATATGTGTTTTGTTCTTGTATAATTACATTTTATCTTAGAACCTAAAAGCCAGGAATATTTCCTCACTACATGCCACTGGTGGTGTAGTGCCTAAGATATTTGATTACTAACCAGAAGACTGGTAGTTCAAACCCACCAGCCACTCCTCGGAAGGAAGGTTGGGCAATCTACTTCCACAGAGATACCACCTCGGAAACCCAAGGAGGGGTCGCTATGAGTTGGAACTGACTCAGTGGCAGTAAGTTTTCTTTCTTTTTTTTTTTCTAACATGTCAGTACTGTATCCTGAGAACATAATCAACATTTGCTGAAAAAATCAAGTTAGGTTCAGTTTTTTTATGAAATAGCCTCAAAGACCAGAGCTAAATGGTGGGAAGACTATATACTATTTCATGAACATTTTTGGTTCAAATTAATACTCTTCAGCTGGAAAGATTGGAATGTATTTGGAGGTTGGGGAACAGATTCTATTAAGAAAGATGAAAAGGCCTAAGGGATAAGAGACAAAATTTTGAAGAATGATTAATAATTATAATAACATAATCTCAACCACAATAATGATAGATTTTACTTTTACAGTACTTAATCTTTTCAAAGTCCTTTCACATACATCATTAAAAATTGCTGGTAATTATTCTTCCACACTGAGAACCAAACTACAAGAAAATTTTATTCAAGGATGCTTCTATTAAGACTTCCTAAACATCTTAATAGGAAGAAAAGAAATAATCAAGACGGACATAGAGAAATTTCCCAATTGTGAATGCTGTCTGGTGCTAACACAACTGTCTAAAATTTTAGATTTTGTTTCCTAAAGACATTTAAGGACATGCTAGGTACCTAACTGGGTAGCAATGAGTTGAAATTGACTCTATGGCAGTGGGTTTGGTTTCGGTTTAGTGTGTGAGTGTGTGTCTATGTGTGTGTTTCTTTCTTTTTTTGGGAGGAGGTGTTATGCACCTAACTTTCTGAAATGGTTTAGGTGCAGCCCTGTCTATGGGAAGAAGATTGTATGAGATGATTACAAGGACAAGAAATTAGTTCTTAATATCCCAGATTACTAATGCAGAGCTACAGCTCCCTCCCCACCCTGAGGACATTTATCTTACTCAAAAGAGAACCGCACTGTCTTAAGCTAATGATGAGCTTGATTATCAGTATAATTCAACATGGTTTCTTTATCACTCATTTTCTTCCCTCTCAGGATGGTTCATATATATTGTCCTCTTTCTCTACCCTGTTTTTCTACTTATAATTTATATTTACCCTAATTTTACCTCTTGTGATTTTTGAGACTTCCTTCCTTCCTCTTAAACAAAATAGCTTTCAGATCTTGCAGGTTCCCTCACTACTAGACCAATAAGCAACATCACGATAAACAGAAAATACTGAAATTGTCAAGGATTTCCTTTTACTTGGATCCGCAATCAATGTCCACAGAAGCAGCAGTCAGGAACCTGAATGATATATTGAACTAGGCAAATCTGCTGCAAAAGACCTCTGTAAAGTGTTAAAAAGCAAAGATGTCACCTAAACAATTAAAGTGCATCTCACTGAAACCATGGTATTTTCAATGACCCCATGTGCATGCAAAACTGGGCAAGGAATAAGGGAGACTAAAGAAGAATTGATATCTTTGAATTATGGGATTGGCAAAGAATATTGAATGGACTGCCAGAAGACTGAAAAAAAAATCTATCTTAGAAGAAATATGGCCAAAATTCTCCTTAGAAGCATGGATGGCAAGACTTTGTCTCACATATTTTGGACGTATTATCAGGAGGGACCAGTCCCTGGGGAAGAACATGATGCTTGGTAAAGCAGAGAGCGAAAAAGAGGAAGACTCTCAACCAAAGGATTGACACAAGGGTTGCAACAATGGGCTCAAATATAGCGATGATTGTGAGGATAGCACGGGATCTAGCAGTGTTTCATTTTTGTACATAGAGTCACTATCAGCCAGAACTGACTTGACGGCACCTAGCAACAACAACATCTAAGGTAAATATTTCCTGGTTATCCAACAACCTCAGGATTTTGATTTATCAACTTTGAACATACTTTAGTTTGTCTCTGCTCCTCTCAAAATGTGGTGTCCAATATTCTCTAAGTATTGTCTGACTATAGTGAAACAGAGCAGGAATGCCAGACCAGATATAATATGTCTACCAATGCAGTATAGGGTGACATTTAACTTTGCTGGCAGCTATGCCACTCAGTTGGCACACACTGCAGAACTAAAGCTCTTAATCTTCTAAATTATATATGCTGAAGATCTAACTTTTCAGCCTTTGAGAGAACCCAGAAATTCACTTCATAATCTCCAAGTTTCCATTTGTGTACTTAGCATCATCTAATCAAATCTTCTAGTCTCGAATAACTAGCATTAAAAATTAGTATCACTAAATAGCCTTTTGGCATTTCATGCTTGCTTTGTTGTTTAATTAGTGTTTTTACAACAGTAGTTTTTCTGGTATTTGTGTATGCTAATGCACAACTTTTTAGCTACATTATGACTTAGAGAGATTGGTATAAACCTAACCACATCTTAGAACTTCATACCTTTAGGAAATACATTCCAAGTTCCAAACAATAAGCCCAAAACAAATTTTGAAGCACAAGCCTATTTTGATGTTATGATTTCTTAAGTTGACTGAAGCGCCTTTATTTTCACTAATATTTGTGTTCTGGTTTGAGTTACAACATTCTGTCTTAACTGTTTTCTTGCCTTCATTCTCCATCCAGAACTATTTAGTTTTAGCCTTTTCCAACAGTTTTATTCACATAACCATAAATTTCCCTGATTGCTCTTAATCATACCATTGCTTCCTTGTCTCAGCTCCTTAGCAGCCTCTGCCTGAACTGTCCCTCCTCTCGTTCAACTTGTATGCTAACTCATACTTTTTCTCCAAGATTCCAGAAGTATAGGTGTGCCCTCATCCGGGACACCTTCCCTGACTGCCCTGCCTGGGCTGGCTGGACCTTGTTCATATTCTCAGAGTCCACACTATTGAACTGTAGTAGCTGTCTATTCCCCGTCTCTAAACTGTAACTCTCAGAGTATACCTGAATCTTCTTCTATAGAACCCCAGCTTGTAGCACAACACCCACCACAGAAAGCACTCAGTAAATGTTTGCTGAGTGAAGTTAAAATAATGGTGAAAGAGGACGCAAGAGACGAATGAGCAGAAGAATCTCTCTTGTGTGAGCCATTTTGAATTATTTTGAATCTGCATATGTTGGTCTCTTTTTTATATATACCATAGCAACCTTATAGGACAGCATAGAACTGTCTCCTAGACTTTCAAAGCTGTAAATATTTATGGAAGCAGACCGGCTAATCTTTTTCCCCCAGAGCAGCCGGTGGATTCCAACCACTGATCTTTTGGTCTGCAGCCCAATGCTTTAACTGTTGTTACAAGTCTCAGTCAGCTCCAAGGCAGTGGGTTTTTGGTTTTGGTCTCCTTTTTGGAGGATTATGTTTTAACACATTTCCTTCATTACTTTTCAAATTTGATTCAAATTACATTCTTCTGAGCTTTAAGCTGATTGCTCATTAAAATGAAAAAGAAAAGCTATGAAGTCTTTCCTTTGGCAAGCTTAAGCGTTTATGTCTGTGACATCAGCAAGACATCCTTATCCAATTGCCAAAGGGTTTTTTTTTTTTTTAATCTTAATTATCTTTAAATCTTTAGTGCTACTAATAAATCATACTAACAGAAACCAACCTACAATGCAACTTACTTGTGAATGGAGATATACTGACTACTTTGAAAGAAGTGTGGACAGCTTGTGTTTTACATACATTTTTAAACCTACCTTCTAAAGCATGAAGATAGAAATAAGAGAGCAGCACCAGGAATATTGCTGAGTCTCGATAGGGATCAGCACCTGAAAAGAAAAGATTATCAACGTTCATTTTGATATTTTTACACAGGTGTAAATTGAGCTTTCTAAGTGGAAAAGGAAAAACAGAGTGTGGGAAAGTGAGAATATTTTGTGTGATATAAACTGGGCAAAATGTGAGGCTGTACGGGTGCTACAAAGCTCTTTATCAACTTAGGGGAAAAATTTCCTTTTTCCCTTCAGGAGAACGAGGTGTTTAGTGTTAGTCTAAAGAGACACATTCCCCCTTTCAACGTGCACCAGAGGCCCCATTCTTGCAAAAAGGTAAGATAATGTGCTCTGTGAGTAAGAAGTCAAGTACCCATCGCCTTTTGAAACGGCCTGAAAAGAATTAACGGCCTTTGCCATCCTCTGTTAAACAACTCTGGCTAGGTTTTCCATAGGCACCTCATTTATCTTGAGACTCTTTCATCTATTATCTGACTGTAAGTGTGTTCATAGCTCACCAGCTGAATTCACACTGACAGCAAGTCTTATGATGAGTAGCCAACAGCCTAATGTCAGGTCTGTATCTCTGGAATTAAAGTGATGGGGAAATGCTATGCCTAACAGCATTTGCTAAACAACAAATACAAAGCCTTAAATCACCCTCCATTTAAGAAAGCAGGTCCGTTTTTGCTCATGTTAGATCAGAGTGCAGCTGGGCTCATGCTTAGATCAAAAACCCCACTTGAGGCCACCTCTGGATTCACACGTATAGGTGCTTATAGATGTGAACCACAAAATTTCCAGCTGTGTGGATTAAAGGTTACCATCTAAATGGTTTGTATTTTACCTCTAACAAGTACATTCTCAGGTATTTTTGACACTGATCTGGAAAAAAAGGACTATCATCCTCTATAGTTTACCTAGCTAGGCCCCAAAGGTTTCTAATTGTTACTTCCTGTCTTCCTGAAGAACTGGGAATGGGCTTTGTGATGAAAACAAAAATACCTGTGCTGCAAACATAAAATTCTTATTTTTAAACAGCTCCAGCTTGATTTACAATAATATTTGAAAGTGCCTGATGCTTGAACTAAAGATTTTTGTTTACAATAACTTAGAAGAATTACATTTCAAAACAAGTTTAAGGCTGGTTGTACACATTCATAAATATTTTGAGTAACTGAAGTACACTTTTGAGAAATCTTGTCACCACAGATTCCATTGTTTATAGTTTCTATGGACAGAACAGGAACTTTGTGAAATTAAAATTTGTACTAAATTGACAGGGAAGTGCCTGGTGTTCTAAACTGAACATTACCCAACAAGCAGGGCCCATCTCTGCCCAGCTAATGAATAAATCAACTCATTGGGATGTATTTTGCTTTAGCAATCACCTGATGATAATTCAGAATCATAAAAACAGAAGTTTTCAGTTCCCAAGGTAAAGCTATGCTATTAAAAACAGCTTGCAGTTACTCAGCACATAGTCAACACTTTTGCTCCAATCCTGAGTGCACCATTCCCATTGAAATGGAAAGAACCAGGATGTGGAGAAATTAGAATCCTTGTCTATTGCTGGCAGGAATATAAAATGGTACAGCCACTGTGGAAAACAGTCTAATGATTCCTCAAAAAGTTACACATAGAATTGTCATAATACCTAGCAAGTCCACTGGTAGGTATACACTCAAAAAGAACTGAAAGCTAGGATTCAAACAGGTACTTGTACACCAATACTCATTGGAGCATTACTCACAATAGGCAAAAGATGGAAACAGCCCAAGTATCTATCAACAGCCGAATGGATAAACAAAAAGTATACACATATAATGCATAAAGAGAAATGAAGTTCTGGTACATGGCATGACATGGATGAATGTTGAAAATGTAATGCTAAGCGAAATAAACCAGATACACACAAAAAAGATGAATATTATACAAAATATCCTAAATAGGCTAATCCATAGAGACACAAAGTAGATTAGTGGTTACCAGAGGCAGAAGGGAGGAGGGAATGAGAAGTTATTGCTTAGTGGGCACAGAGGTTCAGTTTGGAATGGTGAAAAAGTTTGGAAATAGGTGGTAGTTATAGTTGCAAAAAATTACAAATATAAATAATGTGCAATTAACAATGGCTAAAAGGGCAATTTTATGTTGTGTATATTTTATCACCATGAAAAAATTTTAAAGGCCCCCAGATATTCCAAGGAGCACTTAAGTGTGTCATCTCAGAAAAAAAAAAAAAAAGGAAAAGATAGAAGGAACCAGTGTGGACATACTCCAAAGTAATAATAATGGAAGAATGAGTGATATTTTACAGATAAGATTGTTTTAATCTTCAAAGCCTTTAAAACAGAGTTATAGTCAGGTGCTACAGGAACTGGGATTAAATGAGTATCTGTATATTACAGCCTCCTTATATTTAATGTGTTTCTATTTACATCCTTTTGTCAGTTACTTGAAAACTAATGTACTTGAATTTTCATAGATAGAAAGCAACAAAGACAAAACTTCCTCTCTGTTTAGCTGCCATTCTTTTATTTCTGAGAAATTGTGAGCATAATATATAGAAGCAGGTGATTGTCTTTTGTGTGAAACTGATGAGCTGGAAGAAGTATTTGTTGCTATGTGTCTTTCAGGGTAAGATTTTTCTTAAAGTTGTTTTCCCCTTATAAGTTGAGAGTGAAAAGCAAAAATATTATATAAGCATTAATAACAGTGATGATTCTTCAGCTATGCCCAAGCTGAAATAAAATAGCTTATTAGAATGTTGTGATTACATAGATCATTGGGCTTTGGGAGTTGTTATTATTTTAGTCTCTACCTAAAACAAAAAGAGCAATGTCACAACCTGTAGCACAATTTTCAAATAAGAACCTTATGCCCTTCAACTACCTTCCATGCCTCCATACATAAAGATAAGGAAACTTATCCAAACTACAAACTGATCCAAACTACTACACTGATTTACCTTCCAGCCCCCCATTCCCATCTCCTTTGCAGCAGCTTCCCCCAAGAGCTCTCTGCTAATGTCTTCCACATCTGCATCTGCATCTTATTCTCTGATCTCAGCCAATTCCAAATCTCCAACTGTCCACCATATCTTTCCATTTGGGTGATTGCTAAAAATCAAATTAATATATCTGAAAGCAAAGTCATTCCATAAATGCATCTCATTTGGCCCTCTCAACTATATATACTCCCTCAAAAATATCTATAACATGTCTCCCTCTCCTGGTTTTTTCAACTCTATCAATGGTATTGACAATCTCCCAGTCACCCAGATTATGGCCTTGCTATTGTGTTAGACTCCTCCTGCTCCTTCATTCTCTGTATCTGTCATTTCCAAAGTCCTATTAATGTTTCATGAAAAAATCTCTCAAATAGAAGCCTCCTCTTCATTCCCACCTCTCCCATTCTGTGAGAAGTTCCATCATTCTACATCTGGGTTACCACAGTAGCTGCCACCAGATACCCCTCACAACAAGCTCTCCCATGCTCCACATCTTTCTATACCTTGGAAAATACATGCTAAAAAGCTATTATCAATACATTGCTGTAAGCTACCCACCTCACCAGGTTTAGCATCCTTGCATACTTGTAAGAAGTGTGAAGAACCTTCCAGCTCAAATCAAACTTTCTTATATAAAGTTAATTACCTTCCTTGTTCTGTATTAAAATGTCAGTCCTTTTTCTTCTACAAGATAGTCCTTCAGATACTCAAAAGCAATTCTCATTTATCAGCATAATATTGTTTTCTTTCAATACAATTCCTTCTACCTCTCTTCAGATGAGTTATTTTTTCAGGTATCTTGTCATACTCTTTTAGACCTACTGTCACAGTTCCACTTAAAATGTATAACACTCTTTAGTTGAATAATATACAGTAAACCTGCAAAAGCTGGGACCTGTGTAAGGTGGAAACCTGCCAGAGAAGGAAAACTAAAATATTTTCCACTAAAACAAGCAACAGAAAAGTGGTAAGACTGTATTTGTCAGAAGCAAAAAAAAAAAAAAAAAAAACTTGGGAGACCCAGAAAAACAAGGCAATCCCATTGAGTTCCCACTCTCACAGGTTTCACTCTAGTTTAATTTTGGACCTTTCCAAATTTTTCCATGCCTACCAGAGTCATGGGGAAATCCTGTCATACCAGTTTTTGATCAACTGGCAATAGCATGAACATATCTGAGAATTTAAACTAATGTAAGACGTTTTCCTTTTTACTTTGCACTTTCGGTCTTCACGTGGTACATCATTTGCATTTATTAAATATCTGGCTATTTGTTCATTTCTATTACTTATGAGTAATTGTGGTAGAATGGATGTATGAGAGAAAGGAAATCTAGGCACTTTGGACATAACTCAGGCAGAAAAATCAAGAGAGCTCACTTTACAGAGGCATTGTATCTTTAGTGCCCTGATATTGTAAAAAAAAAAAAAAAAAAAAACCCTGTAGCTACTTTCAAACAAGAGTTAAGAGTCTTTAAACATACGCTGCAGGAAACAGTCACTCCACTTTCATTCTCCCAAACCCTCAAGCCAGTGACCTTCCTTGATCTCTGAGATGACAGTTTGCCAAGTTCCATGAAGACGGCATTCACAAATGACCCCATTAGATTTCCTAAAGACCTTAATTGCCCAATTCCTTTCACCCAGGTTTCTGAGGTTCAAGGAATCCTATCCTTCAGTTACTCTCTTGCCTAGGTTCTAGCTTTTGTTACCTTAATCCTTTCTGAATCCCTGAGAATGCAAAGAACTGAAGCAGACTTTGATTCTCCTACTGAATTACAAGACACTTTACATACTTCTGTCACAAAGTCATTCTCCTGTGTTTACTGTTCAACAATGACATTCACTTTCATGTCTAAACATAGAAGAGAAGCACCATTGCAATAAATATAATCTTAAAGATTCAAAAGCTGATCCCCTTCAAAGGACCATGTTAAATACCTAAGAAAATTAATCACTTCCTGCTATTTTAACCCCATAATTCAATCTTATCTGGGCTAAAACTATAGGCTAACATGCCAAGTCTCTACTCTGCACCTATGTTGAAAAATACTATGTGGTCTGTTTCTTGCAAATGAAATCAGTATATAGTTATTGGGTCCCCATCATTTGCATGGCACTACGGTGGAGCAAGTCTATGCAAACTTTGAGGGTTTGTGTTGACCTTGAATAAAACTATTAGAATGCATATCTGCAGATATACTTGTCTGAAGCCAACGTGAGTATAAACACGCACTAAATTCACCAGGTACTTCTTTCTATCTTGTGGAATATATAAACTATCATTTATAAAATATCTTGTTATTTCTCAAGAGGAGCAGGGGATGCAAGTAGGGGAGCAAAACTAAGCAAGATAGATAAATAAGTTAACAAAAAATTAGGAACTCTCCATCATTTAATTCATCCCAGAATCATAATCCTTAATTTCCTTGTCTAAACTTCCTAATGGGAGCTCTGGTAGCATAGTGGCTAAGACACTTGCCTGCTAACCAGATGGCTGGCGGTTCAAACCCACCAGCCACTCCTCGGAAGGAAGGTTGGGCAATCCTACTTCCGTAGTGATACTGCCTCGGAAACCCAAGGAGGGGTCGCTATGAGTCGGGGCCGACTCGACGGCGCATAACAACAACAACAACAAACTTCCTAATAGCTTTGTATTGAAATTGTTTGAATTAAATATCTCAATTCCATGAAACTTTGCTGTACCAAGTAGAACATCTATGGATATTAATGTTTCCTTTATGTTTGATACAAGCTGTTTCCAGTGGCAAATGAAAAGTATATGAAGATCCATGGGGTTGTTTATGCCACCACTCTGCCAACATGCACACACATCCCCCAGTCACATCCATGCACACAGACACACACACACTCCCTTAAAGCACTCAGAAGTTGAAGTTTAAAACTCCTCCTTTAAGAGAAAAACAGGATAAATGGAGGCGGTTTTGCTTACAGGATAGGCCCAGGGAAGAATAATCATCCTATAAATATACTGATGACCTCCAAGAAATTGTAATATCATTAGATAATAGTTCATAAGAAACAAAAGCACTCAACTGGTCTATAAAATAGATTAAACAGATCTCTAAAAAATAAATATCAATACCCTATTTTATCACTTGAAGAGAAATTGTGCTTAAAAAAGACATATCTCCAAAAACACACCAATTCTGAAATTCTATGAATCTAGTATCTATGAGTTCACAAAATTTGTCCTGAAGTGAACAATGGTAAAAATAGATGAAACTAAGATTGGACAATCCACTTCCTCAGTGACAATGCCTTGGAACCTCAGGGAGAGGACTCTATGAGTCAGAGCTGACTTGATGGCAATGAGTTTTTTTTAAGATAATATCTATTGAAGAATGGGCAAATTATATTATTTCATGATGAATACAGCATACTTCAAAGTTAATATGATATGTATTTTTCTGCATTTATGCTTTATTTCAATCAAAATATACAAAAAAAAAATGTTGAGCAAGCTGATAATTTATCCATAACGTTTATGACTGGGGACGCAGTATCATGGAGAAAACAATATAAGAAAGGTGATCCACAAACTGAAAGGAGAGAGTCAGAAAATCAAGAGGGGTTCTGATAGAGGAAAAAGAAGGTAAAATGATTTGGGTCAGGAAAAGAGATTAAGATGTTCTGTCTTCTCCCTCCATAAAGACAGGGTCTACATTGTGATGCTGGGCTCAATCAAGGAGAGCCCCCACCCAGCAAAAGATATGCCAGTGACCATGAAACTGCTGATGGGTCGCATAAAGGCATGAGGTAGTGCATTGAATTGCAATCAGACTGCATTGGCATGTGTTCTGGTTCCCTAGTGCTGGTCTGACAGGAATATGCCACAAATGGGATGGCTTTAACAAACAGGAGTTTATTCTCTTACAGTTTGGGAGGCTAGAAGTCTGAGTTCCAAGTGCCAGGCTCTGGGGGCTGGGTGAAAGCCCCTCGATCTTGGGCTTCAGCTCTGCCTCCTGCTCCCAGCCCACTGGAGCTAGAGGCATTTCTACACTTAGCAGCTGCTGGCTGCTGAGGCTGACAAGCCCAAGGTTGACAAGTAAAAAGGTGCAGTCCTGATGTTACCAAACCACACGGCAGGCCATTCATTCAAGTCCATTGTAAGTCCCAAGGTCGGCAGAGCATGGCAGCCTGCTAAACAATGACATGGCTGCATGCAGGGTTCAAGCGTGCCATAACCTACAGAATCCCCAAGGCTTCTCCGTATATACAGGAAGCAGACTATATCCCAAAGGCAGCTACTCAGCTGCTTGTGGTAGTTCCCACCATGGAGTTGATTGCCAGTCTCATCATGGGGAATAACTACCACCAGTTGCCCAGACACTTAACCAGGCCCAGCCAAGTTGACATACAAATTTAACTACCACAGCATGTCAAGATCTGAATGCTTGGAAGCAGGTGGCAGAAATGATGGAACTCAAGCCTTAAATCGTCCCACATCTACAGAAAGTATGAATAAAACAAGACTATCTAAAGTAAGAAGCTTAGGGAAGGAAGAGCTGGTCTTCTACGTATTTCATGCAGCAGTACTCTTATTTATTGTTTATTTGTTTATTTGTTTTTCCTTTTAAGTTTCTTGATGTACTCTTTCCCAGAGTGTTTGCAAGATATGGTTAGTGAAGAGCAAGAGAACTACCTACTATCTATCTTCCCAGGTTCTCTAGATGACAAATTAAGAAGAATATTCATAAGCATCATTATCTGGGCCCCCATGACCATACTGTTATGGTCAGTAAGAAGTCCCCAATGGCTGTTCCTTTTTCTTTTATACATTAAGGCTTTCCTGCTTCTAGAATATCCAATAGAAACCTCCAGTCTAAACTCACTGAACCATAGAAATTTCTCCCTTTTCTGTGGAATAGTAGTCACTCCCACAATTATAGTTACTCAAAATCTATACATTTGCATGGTCTGTGCCAGGCTATTACATGATCCTTACCCACAGCTGACATCTTCTAATTTGATTTACTCCACTCAGTGAAAATGTGTTAAGTGCCAAACTGCAGATAAACTTAGACAAGAGTGTTCTTTCTTTGATCAATGCAATATGTTTGAAATCTTAGCTATTGAGCTACTTAGAAGATGAAATGAGATGAGAGAATGAATGCTACAGATTTTTTTTTAAGTTGTTATTACTCTCATGATATATAGAACATCATGGTTAAGGTTATCAACTCTGGAGCTGGACTGCGGGAGTTCAAATGTCAACTCCACCACTTATTAGCTGTATGACCTTAGGCAAGTTACCTAACCTCTCCATGTCTTCCTTTGAATAAGTTAATACGTATAAGAAACTTACAACAGAGCCTTACTGATGGCAAATACTAAAGAAATACTAAGTAATTATAATCAGATGCCAGTTTCCCTTCCATTATAAATTATAAACATAATTACTATGAATAGAGATATCACATCTGAGTCCTTCATGCCCCTCAAAGCTCCTCTGGTTAGAGCCAGGATTAACAAACTATAGCACCTGGGCCAAATTCAGCTCCTAGCCTTTTGGTACATTCCACAGATAAGAATGATTCTTAAAATCATTTTTTTAAAATCATTTTTTAAAGCTTTGTTTAAAAAAAGGGGGTGGGGATGTGATCCTTAGCCTGTACAACTATCACACCAGAACTAGATGGTGCCCGGCTACCACTGTCAACCACTCTGAGGGGGAATCTATGTAGGAGATCCTGGATAGAGTGGGAGAACAATTTGGAACAAAACTCAAAA
>NW_006921801.1:1663210-1664958 GCF_000298275.1 Orycteropus afer afer | reverse complement strand
GGCTCGACGGCACATAAAAACAACAACATGAGGACAAGGCAGTGTATTAAAATAACTTACATATCTATTGATTTTTCTTTTTTAAAAAACCCCTGGTGATGCAATAGTGAAAGCATTTGGCTGCTAACCAAAATTTCAGCAATTCAACCCACCAGCTCTGCAGGAGAAAGATGAGGCAGTCTGCTTCTGTAAAATTTATAGCCTTGGGAACACTATGCAGCAATTTTACTCTGTCCTATGAATTGGCTTGATAGCAGTGAGTTTGGTTTACAGGGTCACTATGAATTCGAATCAATTTGATGGTGAGTTTTGTGGGTTTTTTTTTTTTTTTTTGGTTGATTATTTTAAGTACCATACTTTGCTTTCAAACTGATGTAATGAAACATCAGGGCCTGGTTTTAAGAATCTATTTCACAACATCATAAATGGCAGGTTAAAATTTTTGCTGTTCCATTGTCTTTAAGGAAGAGTGGCCTTTTGTGTACCTTCAACTCACTTCAAACCCAACTCCAGCTGACCACAGTGAGACCGCCCACCAAAGGGCAAGAATATACACAAGAAAATACTCCATTCCCAAATGGGAAGGGTTGTCAGATTTAGCAAATCAAAATACAAGATGCTCAATTAAATTTTAATTTTAGATAAACAATGAGTAATTATGCTAGTGTAAATATGTCCTGTACAATATTTGGGACATACTATTACTAAAAATTATCAAGTGTTTACCTGAACACACAGAATGCTAAAGAAGTGGATTTAGTTTGGTTAGATTTGAATCTTGCTGCTAGACACAAGGCTACTGGTGCGTCAGCTTGACTTAGAGGAGGGTTTCTCAACCTCAGCACTGTTGCCACTTGGAGCTGGATAATTGTTGGTTGGGGAGGGCATTGTACTATGTGCTGTGGGGATCTTTGACACACCAAATGACAGTAGCATCTCCCCAACTTAAGTCATCACAATCACAATGTCCCCCACTGTGGTCAAATATCCCCTGGAGGTCGAATTACCAGATACAGCAAGTAAAAGTGTAGGCTTCCCAAACATAGTCCACTAACACAATGCTCTACATCCTTACTTTAGTGAATAGAGGCTGGGGTCTTATAAGCTTGTGAGCAGTCATCTAAGGTATAGCTATTGGTCTCTCCCCAACTAAAACAAAGAAGCATAAAAAAAAAAAAAAACAGGAAACAATTAGTCCAAAGGACTAATGGAATACATGAACCCTAGCTTCAATGACCCTGCAACCAGCAGAACTAGATGGTGCTTAGCTACCACCGCCAACCACTCTGTAAGGGATCACCATAAGAGGTCCTGGATAAACTGGGAAAAAATGTGGAACAAAACTCAAAATAATAACAAGTACTGGACTTACTTGTCTGATAGATACTGGTGGAACCTCAAGAGACTGTGGTCTGTAGACACTCTTCAGGCCTGGAACTAAACTCAACCCCATAGCTCAACTTTCAGGTAAACAACAGACACGCCTATAAAGTGAACAATAACATCAAGGAGGTACATACTCCTTAGAACAATCCAAGATCAAAAAGGAGGCATTTCCCCAGGGATAAAACTCAGGAGTCAGGAAGGGATATGAAAGAAGGGAAATGATAAACATAGAGAGGAAATGGGAAGAGGATTATTACATTGTGGGGATTGCAATCAATGTCACAAAACCAAATGTGAATGAATTGTTGAATGGAAAACCAATTTGCTGTGTAAACTTTCACCTAAATCATAATAAAATGTTT
>NW_006921801.1:1656276-1658859 GCF_000298275.1 Orycteropus afer afer | reverse complement strand
GTACACACAGACCACTCAACCCAAGATGACGTACCCACATACTCTATGGTAATACATCCCTTAGAGCAATAGACCATGGAACACCAGAGGACCAACTTTCAAATTGAGGAAATGCAGGACAAACAGGAGTGCATAAATACGAGGGGTACAGGGGGAGGGTTACAGGATAGGGAGGGAAGGAGACTGGGTTAGGGTTGGACATGGCAAATGGGAAGTGAAACTAAATGTGCACATAACATTGAATATAAAACAAGTTCTTAAAATTTAAAAGATAATAATAAAATAAAATGAACTAAAAGTAAATGAGAAGGATAAAAAGAAGTTATGATATATCAAGATATGAAAACATGACTCCCCATTAACTTCCATCATGGAAAAAACAAAAAACCTTTTGTTATCGAGGCAATTCTGAATGACCCTGTAGGACAGAGTAAAATTGTCCCATAGGGTTTTCAAGGCTATAAATCTTTACGGAAGCAAACTGCCACCCTTTCTCCCATGGAGCAGCTGGTGGGTTCAAACTGTAGCCAAGCACTTTAACCATTGTGCAACAAGGGTTTGTCTGCCATAGAAAGGACTGAAAAAAGAGGCAAAGGGAGGTGTCTGTATTCCAGCACATAACCTTAGAGCCTTTCCCATCATTCAGTTTGCTTAGCTAGCTTTAGCAGCACCATCACTGTGAATGACTTCACTGGGCATTTAACATTCACAGAATGTGTCTCGATTATTTTTATCTTTCTTACTGCTTGAGTTCCTTGTTGTTAGATGCCATCGAGTTGGCTCTGACTCATAGTGACCTTACGTACAACAGAACAAACCACTGCCCAGTCCTGTACCAGCCTCACAATCCTCGTTATGCCTGACCCGATTGTTGGAGTCACTGTGTCAATCCATCTTGTTGAGGGCCTTCTCCTTTTTAGCTGACCCCCTACTTTACCAAGCATGATATATTTCTCCAGGGACTAACCCTTTCTGACAACATGACCAAAGTAGATGAGACGAAGTCTGGCCAGTCTCACTTCCAAGGAGCATTCTGGCTACACTTGTTCCAGGACAGATCTGTTAGTTCTTCTGGCAGTCCATGGTACTTTCAGTATTCTTCACCAACACCACAATTCAAAAGCATCAACTCTTCTTCCATATTCATTGTCCAGCTTTCACATGCATATAAGGCAACTGAAAACACCACAGCTTGAGTTAGGCACACCTTGGTCTTCAAAGAGGTATCTTTGCTCTTCAGCATTTTAAAGAAGTCTTTTGTGGGAGATTTGCCCAGAGCAATATGATGTCTGATTTCTTGACTGTTGCTTCCATTGGTGTTGATTGTGAAACCAAGTAACATGAAATCTTTGACAACTTCAATCTTTTCTCCATTTATTGTGATGTTGCTTATTGGTCCAGTTGTGAGGATTTTCGTTTTTGGTTTGTGGGGTATTGTTTATCCCAGTGAGAGAACTCCCTCTTTATGTCCTCCTTCTAATATCTTTTGTGAATTATCTTTTTAAAAAAACTTTATATTAATAACATTATGATGTTTCTGGTTACGGTGATGGAAAATTGGGAACAAATATTGATGATGGTTGTACAAGATTAATATAATTGTTGTCACTGAATTGTGCACATGAAAAGTATCAAACTGGCAAATGTGCTATTTATATATATTTTACAGCAATAAAAAATTATGATGATAATCATCTTGACATTATAATGAGTGAGAACTAATTTCTTTCCACTGAAAGTGCTGATTAGCTTTATAAACCAGCCAAAATTGATAAATAATATTTCCTTTCTAGGTAGAAAAAAAAAAAAAAAGCACAGTGAATTCAGCTTCCCACAGTGCATTCATCTTCTGCCAATGATTCATTGGTGCTTAGAAGGGTAAATGGTCTTACTTCTTTTGCAATAGTATTTGTAAAAATTATAGAAACAGCCCATTGCTTAATCGTTCTTTATAGCATACCCATTTTCTATGAGCCTTTTTATTGATCTTTATGTCCTCTTTGCCCTTGGCTTTAAGGACCATATTCTGTAGATTTCTTCCTTCCTCGCTCATCATTTCCCTCTCTTCTCCTTCTTTCCTTCAGCTAGACTCAGTTTGGGGCCCTGGGCTTTTTTTCCCTCACAGTGCACTCCTCTTGGAAGGCCCTGTCAGATGGCTTTAATTACCACCTGAATGCAGATGACTCCCAAATCTCCAGCCCCAGCCTTGACCTCTCACCCTCTCTTCAGTCCCATATTTCTTTCTGTCTGCAGAATATCTCTACTTGGGTGTCCCACCACCTCCTAAAACTAAACATGTCAGAAACGGAGCTCATTATCTCTCCACAACCCCCTTAGTTCTTTCCCTGTTTCTCCAGGGCTGTCAATAGCACCCTCTTCTCAGGCTCCAACCCCTCCAGTTCCAGATGGGCCCAGAGCCGTTCATCACACCCATGCCTCAGGAAGGCAGATTTCTGCCCTCACATTCCAGCACAGCCGAAGGCGGCGCTCACCATTTCACTTAGAAAGACTCAAAGAATAACAGTTACTTCCATTGATTTTACATCAGTTTGTTGTTGCTTTTTATTCTACTTTCTTATTCAC
>NW_006921801.1:1653994-1655611 GCF_000298275.1 Orycteropus afer afer | reverse complement strand
ACAATCTCGTTTAATCCCAGCAACCACCCTGGATATAAGCAAACAAATTGGTATGCTTTACATGGAAAATAACACAAACTGGCTTCATAAGTAGAGAAGTTTACTATTTATATAACTGAACACTTCAGTGGTACTGTGGATTTCAGGTATGTCTTGATCAGTGCTCTGGAATCATGTCTGTGCAGTTCCTTCAGCTCTGCTCTACTTCATGTGTTGGATTTCTTATCAGCGAATGTGTGGATTCCCTTCAAGTCACAAAATGTTACCAGCAGTAATCAAGTCTACATGCTTCCACATTCAGCTTCAAGGAAATGGACATCATCCTAAACCAAAAAAAACAAAAACCAGACTCACTGCCGTCGAGTCAATTCCAACTCGTAGTGGCCCTTCCTTGGGTTTCCGAGGCAGTATTTCTACGGAAGTAGATTGCCCAATCTTCCTTCCAAGGAGTGGCTGGTGGGTTTGAACTGCCAGCCTTCTGGTCAGCAGTCAAATGCCTTAGGCACTACGCCACCAGAGATCCCAGGACATCATCCTAGGACCATAGGCTCTTTATATTGTGCTTCATGCTGAGTGATGAATTGTCTGCATATTCTCAACACCATCATAGGGACAAGGTGGGGAGTATACAATGATTGGCTAAGACTAATCAAGGCCCACTTCTCAACTCACCCAAGGCACATGCCACACAACAGGGGAAAGAGGGAATGGCTATCTGAAAGCAACTATAATGTCAAAGTCTCCAGTACTTAGCCGAGAAAATGACCATCACATAGCTTGGATTCTGATAAATAACTGATAAAGCTTGGATTCCAACTTAGTTCTCTCAAATTTCAGAATTCGCTTTTAATCACTGGCCAATAGGTCCTCCCTATAAACAGCTGGGTACTTCAAAACAAAAGCAAAAACAAACCTATTGCTGTTGAGTTTATTTTGACTCACGGCAACCCCATGAATTACAGAGTAGAACTTCTCTGTGAAGTTTTCTTGACTATAAATCTTTTCAGAAGCAGATTGTCAGACCGTTCTTCTGCATTGCCTCTGGGTGGGTTCGAACCATTAACCCTTCAGTTAGTTAGTAGTCTAGTATATACCATTTATGCCACAAGGTGAGAATTCAGAACGCACATATCTTGGCTCTTTGCAAAAACACCATTTGCTCTCCTTCATTCTTTTATTTATTTTTGTTCTTTTAACACTGAATTTTTTAACTACACTGAGTTTATCCTTCGTTTATGCTGTCCTGTTCACAGGAATTTTGTTTCAAGGTTAAAATGTATCACTCTCAATTCAGCGAAACTCTTTGGAGAAATTATGCTGATCCGTATAAGATTGTAAATTCCTCACAACTTGACCAACAACTGGTATGTGTTTCAGGCCTCCATTCCCTTAACAAGTCATTGGCACTTGAACAGTATCAGTGACAATATCTTTCACCTGTATCACTGACTGACCATCTGCCTTAGGTAGAGAAGTAGTTTTTGCTTCCTGACAGATTGCTATCCAACAGCCATTCAGGACATAAGCCACTCTGGACACAAGTGAAGGCAATGTGGAGAAGCTGGAAAAGCTTGCCTTTCTTGCTTCCCATGTCCATGCCCTTTTCTCTTTTTGATG
>NW_006921801.1:1652028-1653524 GCF_000298275.1 Orycteropus afer afer | reverse complement strand
TCATTTGCCCTTCTTGACCTTTGTGGTTCTCCCATCTATCAAAAGACAAAGGACTAGATGTGTACCTACTCTGAAAGAGTTTTGTTAGTTTTCCAGGTATTTTAAGCCTTTCTTATTTAATTACACACGACTTTATGTGTTATTAATGGAATTTCAGGTATCACTGATTAGATGAAAAAGATATTTCGGGGGCAATCAACCAAAAATCCATTGCCATCAAATTGATTCTGACTGATAGTGACCCTACAAAACAGAGCAGAACTTCCCTGTAGGGTTTCCAAGGCTGTAAATCTTTACAGAAGCAGACTGACACATCTTTCTGCAGTGGAGCAGCTGGTGGGTTCAAACTGCCAATCTTTTGGTTGGCAGCCAAGTGCTGTACTGTAACCACTGTGCCACAGGGCTCCTTCAGGGATGGTGAACTCTGGAAAATCACCTATTCCTACTCATATGGTTGCTCCTCAAGAAGCTTTAACAACTCATTGCATAATGCCTAGGTATTTCCATGATGTTTCTAGTTCTGCTACCTCTGGCCACATGGTTCATATTAGTGTACTTCTCTGCTGCCTTGAAAGAATTCATGAACGTGTGGACTTCCTTTGGCCAATGACACGTGAATGGAGTGACTTAAGCAACATCTAAGCAGAATCTTAAGAGCCTGTGTGAGGTGCACAAGGCATTAACAAGGAGTCATCCCTGTTATGGGCAAGAGGTCCCACACTGGCCTTTGTATTAAGCCTATTTTTTTTTTTTTTTTTTTTTTACAAGTTGTCTGGAAGTTCCTGGTTGGTGCAAACAGTTAATGCACTCAGTTGCTCACTGAAAGGGTGGAGGTTTGAATCTACCCAGAGGCACCTTAGAAGAAAGGCCTGATGATTACTTCAAAAATAAATAAATAAATCAGCCACTGAGAACCCTATTCGAACACACATTGGGTATCTAGGAGTCCGAATCAACTATTCAGCAACTGGTTTTTTGAAAGCTCCCATCACTCCATCCTCATATCTTTCTGGAACTCAGCCACAGCGCCCTTCCTTACTATGGAGGCCACACCTCTAGACCAGAGTTCTTGCTTGAAGTTCAGTTGCATTTTACTTGATGCTTTCACAATATCTGCACTTGACTGTCCCCTTACCACCATCATTCTTTCCCCAGTTTCCCCTGTTTTCTGTAACATCACCATTCATCTCTCTCTCAACATCCAGGATAAATCCTTCATCTATTCGACTCCTCCCTCTCCTCACCTCTGTCTCTAATCATCCAGTCTTGTAGGTTTTTCCCTCCTAAAGCTGGTCAAAGTTTCCTCTTCCCGTCCTTCCTCTCAAGCAGCACAGTAATGCAATATCTTTCCTGCAGGATGCATGAACTCACGCACTCTCCCATTTACCCTCTATCGTGGGAGAGCCTGTGTCAGTCAGGGTCCAGTGAAGAGACAGAAATCACGCCTCTTATTTTACCAGACAAAATGTTATATGAAGAATTGTTAACTAGCTAAG
>NW_006921801.1:1646886-1647363 GCF_000298275.1 Orycteropus afer afer | reverse complement strand
CCCATCTTTCTTCTGTAGAGCAGCTGGTAGGTTTCAACCACTAATCTTTTTGGTTAGCAGCCAATTGCCTTAACAACTATGCCACCAGAGCTCATTTTATTCCTTTTAAAGGAATTAAAAGAAGAAGAAGAAAAAAAAAAAAAAAAAAAACTCACTGCCATCGAGTAGATCCCAACTCATAGTGATCCCCTTTGAATTTCCAAGGCAGTAAATCTTTATGAAAGTAGATTGTCCAGTCTTCCTTCTGCAGAGTGGCTGGTAGGTTTGAACCGCCAACCTTCTGTTAGCAGTTAAATGCCTTAGGCACTACACCACCAGAGCTCCTTTTAAAGGAATATGGATGGGTACATTTAAAACAGAAAGACAAGAAGTATCACATGGTGAACAAAAGTCATTTCATTTCATTATGACTCTTACCTTCTTTGGTTCTTCTGGTTCAGGCCCAAGTGCCAAATTCTAGAATTATCTATCTTTTTT
>NW_006921801.1:1637665-1646364 GCF_000298275.1 Orycteropus afer afer | reverse complement strand
AAATCTCTATGATTTCAATGGTTTTGATCACAGAGATCCTTTACCTAAAATTTATTTTTTTTTCATCTATTCATGAAGGCAAACCCTAAATTTTCTTTAGGGTTAACTTTCAGAATCACTTCTTCATGCTACTATGTTTACTGAGAAAACAAGCCTCCCAACTTGTAGTAGTGTGAACAAAAGAAGCAAAGGCTGTAAAATTGTTGTTGTTGTTGTTAGATGCCATCCAGTTGGCTCCGACCAATCGCAATCTTGTGTACAACAGAGCAAAACACTACCCGGTCTCGCGCCATCCTCACAATCCTTGCTGTGCTTGAGCCCACTGCTGCGGCACTGTGTCAGTCCATCTCAGTGAGGGTCTTCGCCTTTTGAGCTGGCCCTTTACTTTACCACATATGACATCCTTCTCCAGGGACAAGTCCCTCTGACAACATGACCAAAATAGTTAAGATGAAATTTAGCTATTCTTGCAACTAAGGCACATTATGTGTAAAATTAAGTTTGAATAAAATAGTCTAAATAGATCTAGTCCTCACCCAGAGTAAATCCTGTTCCCAGAAATTCCAACTTTCACTTATTAGACTGGAAAAAAGATATTAAAAATTGACAATACAGCATGATATTTTAAGTTGATAATACATCATGATATCTTAAGGAAAAGACAGTGGTAAAACAATGTTTATATTATGATAGCATTTATTCATAACTTTACACACACACACAAAGTAATGCATTTTACAAAAGATCTGGAAGGTTATACACCAGACTGTTGGAAGGGGTTACCTTCCGGGAGGGGTGTTAAGGAGAAAGAGAAAGGAGGACTTGCACTTTTTATTCTTTATCTTTCTCTAGTGTGTGAATTTTTTACACTGTAGCACAGTGCCTAAGGTATCTGACTGCTAACCAGAAGGTTGGTGGTTCAAGCCCACCAGCCACTCCGTGGAAGCAACACTGGACAATCTACTTCTGTAGAGATTTACCACCTCAGAAACCCAATGGGGATCACTATGAGTCAGAATCAACTTGATGGCAGTGGGTTTGTTTTTTTGTTTTTTATGTATCCTTTATACTTTTTAAATGCAAAACATAATTATAAGCCCCAAATTAAAAGTGATAAAGTTGTGGGGATCAGGACATCAGAAACAATCCAGTGAAAAATACCAGACACTTGGCTAGCAATTTTAAAAAGTATGTTAAACTACATTTTTACAAGAAAAGAAAAATTAAATTCAGTAGATCAGTTACATGGATGACCAACTGCTAATTATCTAATGATATATATCAAAGTATGCAACTCTGTATAGATTTTAAAGGAGGCCTGCCATCCTTCAACTATATTTTTGAACTTGTCTACCACTCAAATAGTTGGAGTCTATACAATGCAGTCTGCAGTGTACATTTTGGCACACAAGCTGAACATCTGAACAGAGCAAAGATCAATGGGAAGCCAGTTATCCTTTGGTTTGGCAAAATGTTTAAACCTGTTTGGGTTTTAGTATTTGGAATGATGAAATGTTAGCCCGTCTGAGACTACTCCAGCCTTTTTTCAGGTGCAATTTCGACAGCTGTGTAAAGGATTTATGCAAGTTTGGATGAATTCAAACACAGGTGTAAAAGATAAAAGGCAAGTGGAACAAATGTTCTACCTATGATCATTTTTCCATGTTTGGCCGTCTTATTTTGTGTCTGTTGATTTCAGTGCCCCTTCATGCAACATCTATCTTATGAGTCACCCTCCCAAAAAAAAAAGAAAAAAAAGAAAAAAAGTATTTTAATTTATTGGTAATAAAGAGTGAAATTTTGAACAAAATTATGCCTGGTTCTTCTAAGCCCAACTCTTTCATTCCCTCATGTTTCTTCCATCTTTTCTCCACAGCCTTCAAATAGATTACTCCCCCCACCATGACTCAATCTTTTTCACCTGTAGATGTATTTAACAGATCCTGTAGCAGTGCCTCAAAATCATACAGGAAAATATTTCATATAATCATTTGACCACATTCTAATTGAAAGGTTTAATATGTTATGTTCCCAGTTGGATGTGGGGTCTGGAGGGTGTTACAAGCCCTTATATTCTTTGTGTTCCTTTTCCCTGAACATTGTGTTTACTGACTGATGTTGGACAAAAGATAATCAGACACTTAAAATCAGATTTTTAAAATGTTATATCCATGAATGACTCTTGTTCAAAAGGGTTTTGCCACTGTTTTGCATTGCCATAATATGTTCAAAGGAATTCAGAGTGAGATGCACCATTTCTGCACAGATTTTGTCTACAGTAGGAAAACTCCTCAACCAAGGTCTCAACACAGCAATACAAAACAGTGACCCAGCAAAAGTGACAGGTATGCCTGACAGACATGCAGGACACAAAGGAGCAGGTTCACAGAAGAAGTGATAAGAGTAGCAATTCACCATAGCTGGCCAAATTTGTTCATAAACTCATGTACCACACAACAGCCTCAAAGCCTTCTAAAAATTCTTGGAAGTACGTTGGGCCTGTGTCACCTATAAGAACAATTGAATGGAGCAGAGATCAATGGGAAGCCCAATCTATCAGAATCATGTGGAGATCTTGTTAAAATGTAGATTCTGACTCACTATATCCAGGGAGCTCTCGTAGTGTAGTGTTTAAGGCACTTGACTGCTAACCAGAAGGCTGGCAGTTCAAACCCACCAGTCACTCCTTGGAAGGAAGATGGGGCAATCTACTTCCATAGTGATATTGCCTTGAAAACCCAAGGAGGGGTCACTATGAGTAGGGTTCAACCTGAAGGCATGTAACAACAACAACATATGCAGGGTAGAAATGCAAATTCTCAGCACAGGGTCCAGAATGAACCAATTTGAAGCCTTGTTAGGCATAGTGCCCAAGGCATTTGACTGTTAACCAGAAGGTTGGCAACTCAAACCCACCAGCCACTCCACAGAAGGAAGACTGGGCAATCTACTTCCATGAAGATCTACCACCTAAGAAACCCAATGAGGGTCGCTATGAGTTGGAATTGACTTGATGGCAGTGATTTTGGTTTGTTTTGGTTCTACTAATAGAAGCACTTTTCAAAATTTTGCTGCTTTCTTTTCTGACTTCTGAAAACAAAAAGATTACAGTGATTGAATCTGCTTATATATTCTTTCTAGAAGTAGAGTGAAAAGGGTGTCTCAACACCCCCTATTTTTCAGATAAGGAAACCAGAGAATAAAGAGGCTATATAACTCACCCAGAAAGGTATAGGGAGAGACAAGGATATACACAGTCCTTGGTTTTCTCCTGGCTGCTCTAATTTGATGGTTCCAAACATAAGCTATTTCCTTTATATGCAGTAGATATGGAGGAATCTAAATGAGGGGAGAAACAATTGGACTCCACCTCAGTGGGATGTGCTAGAATCCCAAGCTTGATCCCATGCTTACTGAAAGTTGCTTTATAACAACAAAGCTATTTTCTAATATTAAGTCTTAAATCTTGCTTCCATTTTGGAGCCTTATTACTTAAAGCCACTATCACGAGGCATCTTTGTTAGTCACCCAGACTAAATCATCACCAAACTCTCTGTTACATCGACACATTTTAGTTCTCTGCATTGTCATTGTTTCTCTCTTTGTTTTCTGCCTTCCTCTACTAAAATGTAAGCTCTCTGACAGGAGGATCCCTGAAGTATATTCCCACTTCACCCTGAGTAAATTGCTGTTGCCATTAATTTCCAGTATCCAGAACAGTGGCCAACTTAGAATACAGTCAATAAACAGTTACTCAACGAATGAGTGTGTGAATGTGCAGCCCACCTTGTAACCGATGGAACCGTGCTCTCATCACTTGCATTTCTGCATTGGAACTTTTGTTCCAGCAGATTTTCACCAGCATGAATTCAGCAGACAACAAAATTCTTCCTATTTCTTATTACCGGAATTGGTACTATTAATAAAATATTCCATTTTTCTTTCTTCTGCATTTATAAGAGAAAATACAATTCTGCTCTTGAGGAAAGAAATCTTTGTCCTCTAATTTGACAAAAATTTGCCTGGCAGTCAAAGGAGAGATTTTTACTTTTCTTCCCAGGCTTTAATGTATCCAGACACTCTGCTGTTTTCCCAGAAGTCTTTTTTTTTTTTTTTTTTCTCAAAATGTTCTTCTTTAAAAGCTTTCAAGAACATACCAGTGCTCTTTAGAGCAGAAGGCTGTTTAAAAATGGTAGGGGTGAGGAGGAGGGAGTTAAAGCAAAACAAAATGAAAAAATCTTGCCTTTTTAATTGGTCCACTTGGTATTGTTAAAACACAGGGTTTTGTCTACCCTGTTTATCATGGCATAGACATACTAAATGGTACATGCACACTAAATACTCTTCACAAGGAATTAAAAGTTTTCTTCAACAATACTCTCACCTACTTAACCTGGAACTTCAAGAATCTATTCAGAACAGGTACTACTGAAACAAACCAGCTAAATGTTGTTTGTAAAATAAATTGATATATATTACTAGGATGCTGATTTCTAACTCCCTAAAATAGTAAAACCTGAGCCAACTAAGGCAAGAGGAAGAAGATGAAGTTCCACTAGCACTTTTTCTTTTGAAGTGGCCCCAAACCTTAGAGTCTGCATTTCAATTGGGAAAATCTTTTGCTAAAATGACTTCTCATATGCAGCCCATCTGGAGGACTATAATCTAGTCTTGCCTGCAGCAAACTGACAATGATGGTGCTTGCCTTTCATCACAGATCCCCAAGCACTAGACAAACATTAATTAATGCTTCCAACACACCTGTGAGGTAGGGAAGTATTATTATCCTTGGCTCACAGATGAGGAAATACAGACACTAAGAGGTTAAATGACTTGCCTTAGGCCACAGAGTGAGCTAACAACAATAGCAAAACTTTCCATTAACCTCTCTATTCTCTGTAGGGACTTGAGCTCTGATAAACTTTGAAATCAGCCCCTAGTGAGCAGAATCACTCCAGCAAAGAGGTAGGCTACAATCAATTTATGTCTGTTTGTTTGTTTTCCACAATGACTTTTCACCCCATTCCAGAACACATATGAACCCTGAGACCAAAAGCCTTAAAAATATGAAAAGCATGGACTTCCAGCCAATATGGTGGCTTAGTCAGACACACCATGCCATCCCACTATAGCAAAGACCCAAGAAACTAAGTGAATCAGATACAGAAGATCATCCTGGAACCCTGAGCATAACATGATAAAAAAAAAAAAAAAAAATAGATAGAACATTGACTGGAAGAAGATACTGGCTGAAAACAGTGAAGAGTAGAGCAGCTCTGACAGACAGCCCAGCACAGCATGGCCATCTTGAGACAAAGACAGCAGCTATTCCAGGTGAGGAGCAAAGATGACAACTTCATGGAATTCCCAATAGGACATAGAGTAACTGAGACATACCCAGAGTGAAATAAGTTTCCAATTGCTGGCTGCAGCCAATGGGAAGGGTCCAGGCACCCTTACTCAGTGACCAGAGGAGAACACATTCCCTCCCACCACCCTCTTAGTGATTATCTCCACAAACTCCACCTTCCCCTATCCCTGCAGCTCCAACCACCAGGTACCAAGATACAGTCCTTTCCTTGCCCCTTCCACCCAGCCCTCCTACCCAGTCCCTATGACCACCCTCATCTCTACCCCAACTACCACCCTTCACCCTGCCTGACAACCCTGCCAAGCAGGAGTAGGCTGCCCAGGCACAGCACATGCAACTTGCTCATCCTCTCCCACCCACAAATCCAGCTTTGCAATGGCAGCCTACTTGGGCATGGTGCTGGCTGCTCATCCTACATCTCTTACCTGCCAACTCAGCAGAGCAGTGACAGACCATTCTGATGTGGCATCAGCCACTCTTCTGATCTTTCCCACAAACCAACCCAGTCAAGTTCCATCCCTCCTCCCCCTGCTCAGTGAAAGGTGGCAGCAGTAGCATCCCCACATGCATCTATCCACCACTGCCTCCTCCTTCCCTACTACCACTCACCCCTCTCCTTCCCCACTCCCTGGAAGGAGGTGGTAAGTGCATAACCACACACATAGTGGCCTGCCACTCACACCTCCCTCTACCATGCAAGAGCTGGTGGCAGTACAACCATCCACTCACCCACCTTCATTGGAAGGACAAAGGAGTAGAATTAAGTCAATAGAAGTCAGAATTAGTGAAATAGAGGACAGATCCCTTAATGCAAACCTGTTTAAAAAAAAAAAAAAGAATGAATGAAAAAAGCCTAAGAGTTATGCAGTATACAATCAAAAGGAATAATTTACACATGATCAGAATTCTGCAACAGAAAAAAAAAATTATCAAGATTTGCTGGCTGAAAACTTCCCTAATATCATGAAAGATGAGAAGATAGGCATCAAAAAAGCTCATAAAACCCCAAATAGAATAGACTCCAAATGACAATCACCAAAACATTATAATCAAACTTTCCAATCCAAAGAAAAAGACAGAATCCTGAGAATAGCTGTTGTTGTTGTTGTTGTGTGCCATCAAGTCAGATCCAACTCATAGTGACCCCTCCTTGGGTTTCCAAGGCAGTATCACTACAGAAGTAGATTGCCCAACCTTTCTTCTGAGAAGTAGCTGGTGGGTTTGAACCACCAGTCTTCTGGTTAGCAGTCAAATGTCTTAGGTACTACACTACCAGAAAATGTGACCTACAAAGGAAACAAATAAGACTAAGTGTTGATTTCTCAGCAGAAACCCTTGTGGGCAAGAAGATAATGGGGTGACGTATATAAAATTTTGAAAGAAAAAACTGGCCAACCAAGAATTATGTATCTAGAAAAAACTGTCCCTCAAATATGATAGTGAAATTAGGATATTTACAGATAAACAGAAATCAAGGGAATTTGTATTTAAAAAAAAAAAAAAAAAAAAGACTAATCTTACAAGAAATACTAAAGGGACTCCTCTAGACAGAGAACCAACAACAGAAGACAACAGCTTGAGATTAAGACACATAACAATATCTCCCAGAAACCAACACAGATAGAGATTTTTTAAAAAATAAAACAAAGCTACAGGACAGGAAATAGGGAACTAGAGATGTGAATCTGTAAACAATGACAACTTCAAAACAAAAAGACAGAATAAATGGCATGGTTACCTAACTTCCACATGGAGGAGGTTAAGGTGATATCACGATACAATAGACAGTTTTATATAAAAGATAAAAGTAAATTTCAGAGTAACCACAAAGAAAATTAATAAACCTTCTCAACAAAATAAAAAAGAAGAAAAGTAGACACAAAATCAATAGCAAAGAAGGAAATAAAAAATAAAATAAACAAAAAGAACTCAGCACAGAAAAGTATGCAGAACAAAGAAATAATCAGTATTACATAAAAAGCACAAGAAAATGACAGTAGTAAATTCACGCTTATCAATAACTACACTGAATGTAAATGGATTAAATGCACCAGTCAAGAGACAGAGATTGACAGAACAGGTAAGAAAATATGATCTATCAATATGCTGCCTATAAGAGACACACCTTAGACACAAAGATTAAAAAAAAGTAAACTAAAAATCAAAGGATGGAAAGACATAAAGCAAGCGAATAGCAACAAAAAGAGCAGAAATGGCAATATTAATTTCTGATAAAATGGACTTTAACACAAAAACCAGCAAAAGAAACAAGGAATGGCATTATATAACAATTAAAGGGTCAATTGAACAGGAGTACATAACCATAATAAATATCTACACTCCCAATGAAAGAGTGCCAAAATATATAAATCAAAATTTAACAGAATTGAAAAGAGAAATAGACAACTCAACAATAATAGTAGGAGACTTTAATACACCACTTCTGATGAAGGACTGACAACTAGAAAGATTTTAACAAAGACACAGAAGATCTAAACAACACAATCAACCAAACTGATCTCATAGACATATACAAAACACTCCAGGCAATGACAGCACAGTACATCTTCCTCCAGTGCACAGGATCATTCTCCTGAATAGACTCCATGTCAGTCCACAAAGCAAGCATCAATAAATTCAAAAATATCAAAATAATACAAAGCATCTTCTCAGATCACAACAGTATAAAATTAGAAATCAATGGCAGAAAGAACAAGAAAAAAATATCAAATGCATGGAAATTGAATAACACCTGCTTAAAAACCACTGGGTAACTAAGAAGTAAAAAATAAAACCAAAAACATTTTGCAACGTTAAAGACTAATGATCAATCTGTGAAACATCTCACAACATGGATGAACCTGGAAGACATTATGCTAAGTGAAATAAGTCAATTACAAAATGACAAATATTGTGTGAGACCACAATTATTAAAAAAATCAATAAAAGGCTTATGAACATGAAGGAACACTCTTGGAGGGCTATCAGGGATGGAAAGGAGAGGAAGAAAAGATCACTAACTAGATAATAGACATTTATTAATTTGGGAGAAAGAAAAGGCAATACACAATAAGGGGGATGTCCACAAAACATGACTCAGGCAAAAGAAGACTTTGGAAGGCACTTGAGTAAAAGGCCACAAAGGTAAAGACTGTTACATACACAATCCTGCAGCATTGGATGCCACACTGGAGGTGCTTACTCATTTATGTCAAGAAATTTGGAAGATGGCTACCTGGCTAACTGACTGGAAGAGATGCATATTTTTGCCCATTCCAAAGAAAAGTGATGCAACAGAACATGGAAATTGTTATATATATATATATAG
>NW_006921801.1:1632922-1637416 GCF_000298275.1 Orycteropus afer afer | reverse complement strand
TAAGTTTGTGTGTTAACTTGACTGGGCCTGGTTGAATGGCTAGGTGGCTGAATGTAGTTATTCCCCATGGTGAGATTAGTAATTAAGTCCGTGGTGGAATCTATTGGAGCAGCTGGGTAGCCGCTTGGGTATGTGGTCTGCTTCCCATGCATAAGAATCAGCTTTGGGAATGGTCTCTAGCTTATGGCACACTTGAACCATGCATGTAGCTGAGTCATTGTTCAGCAGCCTGCCGTGCTCTGCCAATCCTGGGACTTTCAATGGACTGGAATCAATGGACTGCCATGTGGCTTGGTAATATCGGGGCTGTGCCATTTTATTTGTCAACCTTGTTAGCCTCAGCAGACAGTAGCTGCCTGAGTGAAGAGATGCCTCTGGCTTCAGTGGGCCAGGAGCAAGAGGCAGAGCTGAAGCCCAAGGTTGAGGGGCTTTCACACAGCTCCTAGTGCCTGGCACTTTGAACTTGGACCTCTAGCCTCCCAAACTGTAAGAGAATAAACTCCTGTTTCTTCAAGCCATCCCATTTGTGGTATATATTCTTATCAGAGTGGCACTAGGTAACCAGAACACAGTTCAAAAATATTTGCAGCAGTACATCAATAGGGAACTGCCAGAAATTCAAGCCAGATTCAGAAGAAGACATGGAAAAGGGGGATGTTATTGCTGATGTCAAATGAATCTTGGCTGAAAGCAAAGAATACCACAAAGATGTTTACCTATGTTTTATTGACTATGCAAAGACATTCAACTGTACGCACCATAGCAAATTATGGATAACACTGCAAAAGATGGGAATTCCACAACACTTAATTGTTCTCATGAGGACCCTGTACATAGACCAAGAGGAAGTCATTCAAACAGAACAAGGGCTACTGCATGGTTTAAAATCAGGAAAGGTGCGCATCAGAGTTGTACCCTTTCATCATACTTACTCAATCTATATGCTGAGCAAATAATCTAAGAACTGTGACTACATGAAGAACTCCGCAGCAGGACTGAAGGAAGACTCATTAACAATCTGTGATATGCAAATGACACAAACTTACTTGCTGAAAGTAAAGATAACTTAAAGCACTTACTAATGAAGATCAAAGACTATAGCCTTCAGTATGAATTACACATCAATAAAAAAAAAAATTCTCACAACTAGACCAATAAGTAACATCATGACAAGTGGAAACAAGATTGAAGTTGTCAGGGATTTCATTTTGCTTGGATCCACAATCAATGCCCATGGAAGCAGCAGTCAAGAAATCAGACAATGTACTACACTGGGCAAATCTGCTACAAAAAGACTTGTTTGAAGTGTTAAAGTGCAAAGATATCACTTTGAAAACTAAGGTGTACCTGACCCAAGCCACAGTATTTTCAATCATCTTAAATGTATGTGAAAGCTGGACAATGAAAAAGGAAGATTAAAGAAGAATTAATGCATTTGTATTGTGGTGGTGGTGAAGAACACTGAAAATAACATGAACTGCCAGAAGAACAAACAAATCTATCTTGGAAGAGATACAATCAGAATGCTCCTTAGCAGCAAAAATGAACAGACTTCACCTCATGTTCTTTCATCATGTTGTCAGAAGGGACCAGTCCTTGGAGAAGGCTATCATGCTTGGTAAAACAGAGGGTCAGTGGAAAAGGGAACGACCCTCAACAAGATGTATTAACACAGTGGCTTGGATGATGGGGATAGTAAAGATTATGAGGGTGGTGCAAAACCAGGCATCATTTCATTGTGTTTTACATGCGGTCACTATGATCGGAGCTGACTCAATGGCACCTAACAACAGCAAAATCTTGCAATAACAGTAATAACAAACAATAATTTACAAGTGAATACATAGGTAGATATGTAAGCTGAACAGGTGATGAACGGCATAGAGGACAACACCACAAGCATATATAGGTTTGGCAGAAGAAACTTCTACATTGCTGTTTATATGCTGCAAATATGTGCTGGTGTATAGTAAAGCATACAGGGCAAAGTTATGCAAACTTCTTAGCCATAACTAAATACCTTGAGGGACTGAGTCACTGGTCTTGAGAGCTTATCACCATAGTCTCAGGTGACAACTAGGTCAATTGGCATAACATAGTCCACAAAGACAATGCTTTGGTAAGTAGCAACTGAGGTCTTAAAAGCCTGCAAGTGGCCATCTGAGATACAACTATTGGTCTTTTCTCATCCAGAGCTAAACTGATAAGTAACATCATGATAAGTGGAAACAAGATTGAAGTTGTCAGGGATTTCATTTTACTTGGATCCACAATCAATGTCCATGGAAGCAGCAGTCAAGAAATAAGACGATGTACTGCACTGGGCAAAGCCGCTGCAAAAAAGACTTCTGTAAAGTGCTAAAGTGAAAAGATATCACTTTGAAGACTAAGGTGACCCAAGCCATGGTATTTTCAATCGCCTCAAGTATATGTGAAAGCTGGACAATGAAAAGAGAAGATTGAAGAATTGAAGAAGAGAGAAGAAAATCAAAGACCCAAGGAAACCACTAGTCCAAAGGACTAATAGTCCACGTGAACCACAGTCTCCACAACCCTTAGGCAAGAAACACCTGGTACCCAGATAACACAACCTATTACTCTGATCAGGATCAAAGTAGAAGGTCCTGGATAGAGTGGGAGAAAAATGTAGAACAAAGTTCAAAATCATAAATAAGACCAGACTTACTGTGTGATACAGACTTGTAGAACCCCTGAAACTATGGCCCTTAGAAACCCTTCAAACCTAGAATGATCCCACTCCCAGAGATCACCTTTCAGACAAACAATGTTGTTGTTTGTTGTTGTTTTTTGCCATCGAGTAGGCCCCGACTCATAGTGACCCATCCTTGGGTTTCTGAGGCAGTATCACTACGGAAGTAGGATTGCCCAACCTTCCTTCCGAGGAGTGGCTGGTGGGTTTGAACCTCCAGCAAACAATAGACAGGCTTATAAAGTGAATAACACCTATGAGGAATGTGCTCCTCAGATAATCAAACATATGAGACTAAAAAGGCAGTATTTGCCTAAAAAAAGAAGTTCAGAAGGCAGGAAGGGGCAGGTAAGATGGGCAAATGGGAGAAAGTGAGAAGAGTGTTGTTATACTGAGGGGCTTGGAACTAATGTCACAAAACAAAAGGTGTACAAATTGTTGAATGGGAAAATAATTTGCTCTGTAAACTTTTACTCAAATCACAATAAAATGTTCAGAAAATGTGGAAATCATAAGAAAATCTGGAGTGTTTACAAGTTTCAGTATCATTGCCAAGGTATGCTTTAATCATCATCTCTGCCTGCGAACAATTGGCTTGCTGTACCCAAACTTCAGATAGCATTTATTGAGCAACTACTATGTGCCAAGCACTGAGATTTCAGCAGTCGTTCCCATTTCCTTTCCAGAGAACTCCAGTAATATACCATTACAAGTCTTGAGCCAAGTGAAAATTAGAAACGACCAGAACCAAGCAAAGAGGGCTTGTCTTCTGCCACCTGGTTGGAAAGAGGGATATAAAAAAATTACCAAGAGAATCCCAAAGGTGAACAGTCACACCACCATTATACACTGAGGCAATCTTTCTACTAAAGTCACAAAATCTTGCAGGTCACCCAACTTTTAAATAGCCCATCAAGATATCTACCAATATGGACAATCTTTATTCTAATAATAAGAGTAATAATAACTATCCTTCATTCATTGAGATTATCTATGTCCCAGGCTTTATGCAAATGATCACTTTTAATATTTGCAACAATCCTCAAAATGGTGTTAGTATTAGTATTCTATGTTGCAACTGAGGAAATAAAGCTTAGCATATAAAATAACTTGCTAGTAAGTAGCACAGTGGCTGCAGCAATGGGCTCAGGTATAGTAGGGATTGTGAGGCTGGCACAGGACCGGGCAGTGTTCCATTCTGTTGCACATAAGGTCACTATGAGTCGGACATGATTCAGCAGCACATAACAACAAACAACAACAATAACAACAAAAGTAAGTAGCAGAGACAGCATATGAAACTTGGTATGACTAATTACAAAATCCATACTCTTAACTACAATATTTTATTACTTCTTTTCTGAGGAGAATCTAGAGATCTTGATTACAGCTTCTTCTTTTACCATCTCTTTACTCTCCTAGCACTTTTCATGAAGGTCTTTAAATAGTAGCCAAGCATTCCTAGGATGAGGGTCCCTAAATAGTGTAAACAGTTAATACACTCACATGCTAACAGAAGTGTTGGAAGTTCAACACTTAGTTGAATCTACTTAGTGGTGACTTGGAAGAAAGTCCTGGCAATCTACTTTTGAAAAATCAGCAATTGAAAACCCTATGGAGCACAGTTCTACTCTGGCATGCATGAGGTCACCATGATTTAGAATTGACTCGATAGCGTATGGAACAATCTCCTAGAGAAATCTCTGCTCTCCACTGCCCATTTCAGTAGTTTGTGCCAAAGTCCCACTTTGAACCTTCAGACCTTTGCTTAATATGCCCTGTTA
>NW_006921801.1:1621075-1632811 GCF_000298275.1 Orycteropus afer afer | reverse complement strand
GGGTTTGAACCGCCAGCCGTCTGATTAGCAGGCAAGTGTCTTAGCCACTATGCTACCAGAGCTCCCAATATGCCCTGAGAAGACCATTTTTTGACTCTGTTATACAAAAGAATATACTTCCTGTTTGAAATAGAGCTTTCAACTTATTCAAGGAGGATGGTGACCATTTTTGAATAGTGGAATTCACATCTGATTTGAGCCCCTTATTTCAATCTAACCTCGAATTCCTGTGTGCATTTCTTCATTCACTGATCCAGTCCTGTTTCAGTCTCGGCTGCAAGTGTAATACAAACCAAGTTAAACTGACAAACATACTTACTGGTTAACTAAGTGAGCAGGTCAGCCATAACACGGAATTTGGGTTTCGTTTGATCGGCATTCTGATTCTGCTCTTCTCAGTGTTATTCTCCTCTGTAGGCCAAATGGTTTCTTACACTGACTCCTCTTCTGACTGCAAGATGGAATAGCATCAATAGCAATTCAAGTTACAGCTTCCTGATTTGGGACATGACGGAGGAAGGAGGAGAGAGGATGAAATAGAGGGAGAGGAGAGCTCTGTTAAAACCTTTGAGTTAAATTTATGAGCTGTGTGCTCATTTGATCAACCCTATCTTAAAGGAGCCCTGGTAGTGCAGAGGATAAGTGCTCAGCTGTTAACCAAATAGTTGGTGATTTGAACCTACCAGCCACTCTGCAAGAGAACGATATAAGATTACAACCCGGGAAATTTTATGGGGCAGTTCTGCTCTGTCTTATAGGGTTCTATAGGGTCACTGTGAGTAGGAATTGACTCAACAACAAGGGTTTGAGTTTTTTTCTTTTTTTCTTTTTAAATCTGTCTTAAGGCTAAGGCATGACAAGTATGCTGAATTACTTGGGCTTGGGTTAGCTGACCCAATCACTATGGCAAGGGGGATGAGATTACCTGAATTTTCTCAAGTCAACCCATCCCTTACTATATAGTTGCAATACAATACAATGAATACAACACAACAAAAGTCTGGGGAGCAGGGGTTAAGCAGGAGGACAGAGGGGGATGTAGGCAACCAATGAATGTCCTCTACTCCCGTGGCTATCCTACAGACAATGTCCATACCCGTTCACTTTCCCATAGGTGCATTTTTTTCCAATTGCCCACATCTATGTAAAATATATTCACTCACTGAAGTATAGCCCAAGATGCTGTGTATTTACTACATCCAGCCCCAATCCTAGGAACTCTGGCTAACGTTCAGACTACGCTGACAGATGGCCCAGTGACAGCAAAGTGGTGGATTAGTCTCCCTCAATACAATTAATAGTAAGTGTAGTGAGACTCTGAAAGGTAGAGAGAGAACAGAACAACTGCAACTTAAAAAAAAAAAAAATCCCGTTTGGAAAAGAGGAAGGAGCACATTTGTCCTGAGCCCATAATAATACATGTCATATCCTGCTAAAGAAGAATGTCAAGGATATTTTATATATGGAACATGTTGTTGTTGTTAGGTGCTGTCAAATTGGCTCTGAATCATAGTGAACTTATGTACAACAGAAGGAAACACTGCCCAGTCCTGCACCAGCCTCACAATCCTTACTATACCTGAGCCCATTGTTGCAGCCACTGTGTCAATCCATCTCCTTGAAGACCTTCTTCTCTTTGCTGACCTTCCACTTTACCAAACATGATATCCTTCTCCAGGGAATGGTCCCTTCCAGCAACATGACCAAAGTAGGTGAGACAAAGCCCTGGCTATTCTCACTTCCAAGGAGCATTCCGGCTACACTACTTCCAGGACAGATTTGTTAGTTCTCTTGGCAGGCCATGATACTTCAGTATTCTTTGCCAACACCACAACTCAAAAGCCTCAATTCTTCTTCGGTCTTCCTTATTCATTGTCCAGCTTTCACGTGGATAAGAAGCGATTGGAAATACCACACATTGGGTTAGGCACACCTTAGTCTTCAAAGAGACATCTCTGCTCCTCAGCACTTTAAAGAGGTCTTTTGTAGCAGATTTGTCTAGTGCAATACATCATCCGATTTCTTGACTGCTGCTTCCATTGATTGTGGGACCAAGAAATATGGAATCTTTGACAACTTCGATCTTTTCTCCATTTATCATGAAGTTGCTTATTGGTCCAGTTGTGAGGATTTTCCTTTTCTTTATGTTGAGGTGTAATCATTACTACAGACTATAATCTTTAATCTTCATCAGTAAGTGCTTCAAGTCATCTTCATTTTCAGTAAGCAAGGTTGTGTTGTCTGCATATCACGGGTTGTTAATTGTATAAATATGTATATAATAAACCTGTTATGATATGCATATTTCACTGCCATGACAAAGAAATGAGTTCCTTGATCAGACAATTAACAGAATTCTCTTCTTTTCAGGTAGGAAATTCATAAGAATGCTTAGAAAAGACCAGGGAAGTCAGATTTCTCTATCTGATTAACAACCAGAGTCTGCCTCTGGAGCTTGAAGTGGTCATTCTCACCCAAACCTCAAGGCTGCTATAAAATACACAGGGAGAAGAGATGATTTCCTGAAAGTAAAATTGAGGTTCTGTTAGGATATTGTAGGATGAGAGTGAATGGCTGCTCATACCAAAAAAAAAAAAAAAACTCACTGCCATCGAGTCAATTGTGACTCATAGTGACCCCTCCTTGGTTTCTGAGGATATATCTCTATGGAAGTAGATTGCCCAATCTTCCTTCTGAGGAGTTTGAATCACCAGCCTTCTGTTTAGCAATCAAATGCCTTAGGCACAAGATTGCTATTTGCCTACTCCCATATTCACTTTTCCCTTTAATAATGGACCTCAGATTTTGCTTGGTGTAAATTTATCTGAAATAAAAACCTCACTGCCCAGCCTACCTTATAGCTAAATATGGATATATGCCTAAATTCTGGCTAAGGAGATGTGAGCAAATGTGTTATTTAATGGATACTAGGAAATGTCCTCTAAGGACAGCTGATATATACTCTTTGCCTCTTTTCCTGATTGTTGTAGTAGTAAAGGTTAAGTGTCATCTTGGCTAGGCCTGGTTTTGAGTGGCTGGGCAGCTAGATGTATTATTATTCCCCATGATGAGACTGGTAATAACTCCATGGTGGAATCTACTGTGAGCAGCTGAGTAGCTGCCTTAGGGGTGTGCTCTACTTCCAGTATATAAGAAGATGCTTTGAGAAAGGTCTGGAGCTTCTTGGCACATTTGGATCTCACATTTGGCCAACTCATCAGTGAGTAGCCGTCCATGCTGTCTACTGATCTTGGGACAATTTCTGGGCTTGAACTAGTAGTCTGTCGTGTTGCTTGAAAATCTTGGGACTGTGCCATTTCACTTGTCGACTGTGGGTTTGTCAACCTCAACAGCCAGCAGCTGCCTAGAGATGTCTCCAGCTCCAGTGGGCTGGGAGCAAGAGGCAGAGCTGAAGCCCAAGGTGGAGGGGCTTTCACTCAGGCCCTAGAACTGGAACTTGAACTCAGACTTCTAGCCTCCTAAACTGTAAGAGAAGAAATCCCTGTTTGTTGAAGCCTTTCACTTGTAATGTTTCTGTTCTAGAAGCACTAGGTGACCAAAACAGTAGTGATGGCTAGCACTTTAGCTACCATCCTAGACCATGAGGACAAAGGTCACGCCTTAGGGGATAATGGAGAGTAGTAAGGTGGGAGAAAACTGGATTCCTAACAAGTTCAAAGAGCTGCTGAAATATCTATGAACTGCCTAATGCAAAACTTCATCTGCATGAGAGAGAAATTATCTTATCTAAGCCACTGTTTGGGGGTGAGTGGGGGCAGAATGATAATGTATATGTATACATGTATTGTTTTAAGTAATATTAATGTAATAGTAGGCAACCAAAATTTTTCCATTTAACCAACATTTATTTGACATCCTCCTATGCTAGAGTCTTTGGTCTTAAGTCCTTTTTATTCCTTCTGCATCCAGACTATGGAGTCACTAGGTGATGGAAATGGTTAAGCACATGACTACTAACCAACCAAAAGTTTGGCACTTTGAAGCCACCCAGAAACATCTCAGAAGAAAGGCCTGACAACCCTCCAAAAGGTCACAGCATTGAAAACCCTATAGAGTAGTTCTCTGGAACACATGGATGGAATCACCATGAGTCAGAAATGACTCAAGGGCAACTGGTTTGGTTTAGTTTTACATTTTTTGGCATCCAAACTGACCCTCAACCTGCTGCAGCATTTTGTGCTGATTCTTTTCGATAGCTTTCTACTATAAGAGTCCTGCCCCTACTGTCCTCTACCCCTCAGGGCCCAGTGTGGCACCCATACCTCTTCTGGTCAGGTTTTTGCCTTATCCTACTTAGGTAGAAGAGTTCATATTTTTGCATGACCTTATTTAGTTAAACTGGATTTTATTTAATATTTATTTAATATCTATAAATATGAAATATAGATAGATAGATATACACACATATATAGTAGATACAGCCTCTTAAAGAAGTTTTGGGCTTTTTGGAATTCTAACATTCTTTTCTAAATCCAAAAGTAGTCTTAAAAAGTCAGGTTCCATGATATACATACAGAAGCCAAAACACCTGGCTTCTTCTCACCAGCTGTTTCAAGTCTTCTGATTGTAGTACAAAGTTAGAAAATAAGTAGGGTCCACCTTGCTAATAACAGCCCTGGCTCTGAGAGCTGCTGATAGAACACGTGAGAGTTAAGCCACCAGCAAATGGTGTTTCTTTTAGTCATTTACACTTTTAAAACAGAATACAAGGAGACTGGAATGAAAAGAGCTCCAAAATAAATAGCCATGCTTACATTGTGCCACCTGTAGGCAGAGCAGAGAAGTCTTGATGAGTACCTGAGATACAGGAAGGCCATCCTGTTACTCACCAGAAACAAGGGAGTAAGCTGGGCACTTGACTGCTAACCAGAAGGCTGGCGGTTCAAACCCACCAGCCACTCCTCAGAAGGAAGATGGGGCAATCTATTCCCATAGCGATACTGCCTCAGAAACCCAAGGTCACTATGAGTTGGGTCCAACTCAAGGGCACATAACAACAGCAACAACAAGCTGGAAATGAGACAATAGAGCAAGGTCAAGGGTCAACTCAGAAAGGGAAGGAAGAGGATCAAAATCTATCACACACCACCGATGGCTCCTAAGAGCTCCTACTAAAAAAACAAAAAAAAAAAAACTATTTCAATTTTCCACGTGTTAAGATTCTAAAATGTTTTGTTGCTGTTAGTTGCTTTCATGTCATCCTTAACTCATGGCAACCTTATGTATAACAGAACAGAATGTTACCCATCCTATGCCATCTACATGATCATTGGTATGTGCTGGACAGTGAATTACTTAGTATGGCTTTTCTAGCCTAGTCTTTGTAACCCCCACCAGATTACTGGGTAAACCAAAAAAAAAAAACTCGCTGCCATTGAGTGGATGCCAACTCATAGAGACCCCTCCTTGGGGTTCTGAGGTCTTACCTCTATGGAAGTAGATTGCCCAGTCTTCCTTCCAAGGAGTGGCTGGTGGGTTTGAACTGCCATGTTTCTGGTTAGCAGTCAGATGCCTTAGACACTACACCACCAGAGCTCTTAGATTACTGGGTGGATCATGCAAATAAGGTGTGTAGAACTCTGTTGGGATTGGTTACTTTTGTCACTCTGCCAGGCTTAATATGAGCCCTCCATAGTGATACTGCCTCGGAAACCCAAGGAGGGGTCGCTATGAGTCGGGCCGACTCGATGGCAAATAAAAACAACAAGAACAGAAGCAGAGAGAGGATCTCACTGCCATCAAGAGAGAAGAGCTGGAGGGGAAGTGGAGCACATCCTTGAACCTGAGATCCCTGCACTGGACCTTGTTGGCTGAGACACACCCCGGCAGAGAGATGCCCTGGCAGAGAGACGGCGGCAATGGAACCTAGAAGCACAAGACAAAATGGCAGGCTTACCCGGCCTACAGAGGCAGAAGCCAAGACAAGAGGCCAAGGGCCAGAGAGGAGTGTCTGAGGGCACAGTAGAGGGGAGACTGTTCTGATCGAAGAGTTGTATCCTGAGCGTGTTCCTGAACCTGAATTATAGCCTGTTCCTTCCCTAATAAACTCCATAATTGTGAGTATTGTCTGTGAGTTCTGTGTGGCCATTGCAATGAATTGTTGAACCCAGCAGAGAAGTAGTGAGTACCGTGAGAGGGATAGTTGGTATCAAAGCTGATAAAAAAGACTGGAGGGTGGCGGCATGTCTCGCCTCATAGGAATAAGCCTCGGGCTGCTGATGGTGATTCTGTCTTCCTCTTGTGAAGTTACAGGAGGTCAGAAGATGCTGCCTCCATGTTCTTTTTGCAGTATGTGATACATTTAGGGTAAATACATTTGGATATATTCTTTACTGTCTATTTTATTGGTGATATTAATTTGGGCATAACTGGGGGAGTGTTTTAACCTTCCTTCAGTTATCTCTATATTTCTAAAAGACAGCTTCATGTAACTGGTTTCAACAACCCATTGATCATTTTTAGTATTCAGTTTATTTGTTTAAAATGTATCTCAAATAAAGAAAATTATGAACAAGATATGTGTGTATGACTCAAATGCTCAGAGTCACAGCTGCTCTATCCAAATCAGCAGCCATATGTCATGCGTAGCTATTTAAACTTAAATTAATTGCAAATAAGTGAAATTTAAAATTCAGTTCCTCAATCATAAGAGTCACACCTTAAGTGTCAGATAACCACGTGTGGTCAGTGGCTACCCAAGGCATTATCCAAATATAGAACATTTTCATTATCACAGAAAGTTCTATTGCACAGCACTAGTCTTTAGTTTAAAAATCAGGTAAAAAATTCCACTGCTAAGACCTAATAGCCAAGAATTAGAGATATTAACTACAAAAAATACCACCTAATTGTTTTAGAGAATTTGAGTTATATTTCTCATGTATTCATTATTATCCATGAACAATTTAGTTTACTACCACTTTATCACCAATTACTCATGTGCAAGTTCAAGTTGAAACTGGTGAAAATTTAAACAAATCTGTGAGAGACAAAATGTGACCTTGATTATATCTCACCTGAATTTAGAAATGATCTCAAGAATAGATCTGATGCCTTGAACACCAATGACCAAAGACTAGATGAGTTGTGGGTTGACATCAATAACATCACACATGAAGAAAGCAAAAAGGTCATTAAAGAGACAGGGAAAAAAACACCAAAATGGATGTCAGATGATACTCTGAAACTTGTTATTGAATATAAAATAGCTGAAGCAAATGTAAGAAATGACAGAGTAAAAATACTGAACAGAAGATTGCAAAGGGCAGCTCAAGAAGACAAAGTAAGGTATTAAAATAAAATGTGTGCAAAGAACTGGAATTAGAAAACCAAAGGGAAAAACACACTTGGCATTTCTCAGGCTGAAAGAACTGAAGAAAAAATTCAAGCCTTGAGTTGCAATATTGAAGTATTCTATGGACAAAATATTGAACAATGCAAGAAGCATGAAAAGAAGATGGAAATAATACAGAAAGTCACTGTATCAAAAAGAGTTAGTCGACATTCAGCCATTTCAAGAGGTAGCATATGATCAAGAACAGATGGTATTGAAGGAAGCTACACTGAAGGAATTGGTGAAACACAGGCTGCAGATATTGACAGAATATCAACTGAAATGTTTAAATAAATTGATGCAATGTTGGAAAAACTCACTCATCTATGCCAAGAAAATTGGAAGACATACCTGGCCAACCAACTGGAAGAGATCCATATTTATGCCCACTCCAAAGAAAGGTGATCCAACAGAATGTGGAAGTTATTGAACAATATTATTAATATCACATATAAGTAAAATTTGGCTGAAAATAATTCAAAAACAGTTGCAGCAGAATATAGACAGGGAACTGCCAGAAATTCAAGCTGGATTTAGAAGATCTGGAACAAGGGATATCATGACTGATGTCAGATGGATCTTGGCTAAAAGCAAAGAATACCAGAAAGACATTTACCTGTGTTTTACTGACTATGCAAAGGTATTTGACTATGTGGATCATAACAAATTATGGATGACATGGCAAAGAATAAGAATTCCAGAATACTTTACTGTGCTTGTGAGGAACCTAAACACAGACCAAGAGACTGTCATTTGAACAGAACAAGGGGATATTGAATTGTTTAAAATCAGGAAAGGTGTGCATCAGCATTGAATCCTTTCACCATAGTTATTTGATATTTATGCTGAGCATATTATATAAGAAGCTGAACTATCTGAAGAAGAGAGTGACATCAGTATTGGAAGAAAACTCATTAACAACCTGCAATATGCAGATCACAACCATGCTTCCTGAAAGGAAAGAGGAAGTGAAGCACTTACTGATGAAGATCAAAGACTACAGCCTTCAGTCTGGATTACAACTCAACATAAAGAAAACAAAAATACTCACAACTGGACCAATAAGCAGCATCATGATAAATGGAGAAAAAATTGAAGTTGTCAAGGATTTCATTTTACTTCAATTCACAATCAATGCCTATGGTAGCAGCAGTCAAGAAATCAAATGATGTGTTTCATTGGGCAAATTTACTGTAAAAGACCTCTGTCTTTAAAGAGCAAAGATGTCTCCTTGAAGACTAAGGTGCACCTGACCCAAACCATGGTATTTTCAATCACCTCATATGCATGTGAAAGCTGGACAATGAATAAGGAAGATTGAAGAAGAATTAAAATTACCTTTGATTTATGGTATTGGTAGAGCATAGATTACAAGAAGAACAAATACGTCTTGGATGAAGCATAGCTGGAATACTCCTTAGAAGCAAGGATAGCAAGACTTCACCTCTTCCACTTTGGTCATGTTCAGGAGGGACCAGTCCCTGGAGAAGGATGTCATGCTTGGTAAAGTAGATGGTCAGCAAAAAAGGAAGACCTTAAGGAAATGGATTAACACAGTGGCTGTAACAATGGGCTCAAGCATAACAACAATTGTGAGGATGATGCAGGACCTAGTATGTTTCATTCTGTTGTACATAGGGTCACTATCAATCAGAAACAACTTGACGACACATAATAACAACAAATTTAGTTTAACTATAATCTTCTACTAGCTACATGTATTTGTTGTTGGTAGTGGCCACCAAGTCAACTTCAACTCACGGAACCCCAATAAAACAGGACAAAACTTTACCCTGTCTTATGACATCTTCACAACTCTTAGTATGCTTGCATCTCTTATTGTGGTTTATATATTTTGAATCCTTTCTAACCTAGTGGACCCATTTTCCAAAACGACACTAAGTAAATAAAATTCTATTTGATCTATAGAGTTTTCATTGGTTGATTTTTGGAAGTAGATAGCCAGGTTTTCCTTCTTAGTGTGTTTTAGCTCCACTGAAACCTGTCTACCATGGGTGACTCTGTTGGTGTTTGAAACACATGTGTTTGGGAGAATTAAATTCAGCTGCATATGAAAAACAAACAAATAAATATTAACAATGGCAAACAACTAGATAGTGCCTGGCTACCACTGTCAACCACTCAGAAAGGGATCAGTGCAGGAGATCCTGGATATAGTGGGAGAAAAAATATGGAACAAAACTCAAAATCATAAATAAGACCAAGCTTACTGGCCTGATAGAGACTGTGAAACTCCTGAGACTATGGCCCCTAGTCACCCTAAGGCCTGAAATTGAACTCTCTCCTCTCTGTGGCTTCCAGCCAAACAATATAAGGTGAACATTTATACCAGGTAGGTACACTCTTTAGAAAAATCAACCAAGGAAGATCAGAAAAGCAGTATTCGCCCAGGGAGATAATTCAGAGGGCAGGAATGCATAGGAAAGGACAACCCAGGGAAAAGGTAAACACAGGGAGGAAGTGGGAAGAGACCTGTTATATTATGGAGATTGCAATCAATGTCAAGAAACAAAATGTATATAACTTGTTGTCTGGAAAATTCATTTGCTCTGTAAACTTTCACCCAAACCACAATTAACCAATAAAATAAAATAATGACAGTGGCGTAAACATACCAAGTTTTTATTTTCTCATGTCAAATTTCCACAGCTCAGCAGTCCAAAGCTGGCATAGTACTTTGATTAATTCATCAGAGAGTTTGGTTGCTTCCAACATTCTATGTTGTATCCCTAGGGGATAGATTTCATAGTTCATGATGGTGCCGAGAGCTTCAGTTTTACATCTACCTTCCAACCAATTGGAAGGAGAGAAGGGAAGGAGATGGGCAGGCCCTTTCCTTTAAGAATATAATCATACACCACATGAGGTACATTCAGGCAGTGTTCAACTGCACATACATCTTTGATCCCATAGGTTATAATAGAATTCAGAAATCCCAACCAGAGAATGGGACAGAGTGAATGCAACAGCTTCCCACACACAACACATACATCTCATGTCTCGTATACAAAGAAATTGTGCAGCCAGGTGTGCAATGGTATAGTACATATATAACCTATAATATATATATATTGCTAATCATAATGAACATCTGTGTTACTGGCTTACGTGGGTACTGTACTATATAAAAAGTTTACCATGTAACAGTGTATGCATACACTCAATAGGCAGCAACATCCATCCAATCTCACATACTGCATATCTTGACTGTTGTACCATTATCCCTGTGTTAAACTGTCTTTAAAAAATAGTACCATGAGAGTATGATGGCTCCCAAATGCAGTAAATCCAGTGTTAGTGATAGCAGCAGCAAGAGGCAAAGGAGAGGCATCGATAGGGAAATGAAATAAAAGATTATTAAACTAAATGAAGTTGGAAAATCAATGAATGCTATTTCTTGCAATTTAGGCTTGTTACACTCAACAATCATGATAATCCTCAAAAACAAAGAAAAAAATCTCCAAATAGTTAAAGGATTGGCTTCACTAAAAGCTACGAAACTAAAAATGCAAGAAGGATCTGTATCAGATATGGAGAAATTGCTAATGACATAGATTGAGAACAAAACACAAAAGTGAATCCCTCTCAGCATGTTGATGATCACTGCTAAGGCACAAAACTGTTCAAGATGCTTGAAGAAAAAGCAGGACCAGACTACTGTATGCTGTTCACACAATGTCCAAATCACATAAGGTTCTACTTCCCAGAATATATTGTGGACGTAAGTGATACATAACTGGATTTTCTCACGTTGCAAGCAACATCTTGTTTGCATCCTATTGTCCAAAATATAGGCACATGAATATTCTTAGCTTCAAGAGAAGCTGGGAACATGCTCTTTATTCTGGTGTCCATACAATTAGGTATATTATTACTATGGAAGGAAGAAAGAGTGGCTATCAGAAGGTTACCATGAGCCTCTGCCACACTAATAATGTTGAGAGATTGTAAAACAAAGAAAAAAAAGAGTTGAAAGAGAAATAATTTTGCAAAGTCAAGCAACACTGGTAAAAATAATTGAAGAAAAATGTTATTAAATAAATTAAAATCTGTGTTTCTGGTGATTTTCAGTTATTGGTAGTTCCTTGATGGCAAGCTAAGTGCTGTGATTTAAGGAACACCCTTCCTTTCTAAACATTCTTCCCCAGTGCTGAAATTCTTCATTTAACCTTCTCATATGACTTGAAATGTCATCAACTACAGATCTATTCAGTTAACAAGTCTTCATAAAATGCAATATTTCTGAAGCTATTAAGAATACTCGTTTTCCAAACTCCAGATGGATCAAAGACTTAAATGTGAAACCTAGAACTATACAGTTTCTCAAGGAAAATTTAGGCTCAAACTTAAGGGCCCTAATA
>NW_006921801.1:1614688-1619065 GCF_000298275.1 Orycteropus afer afer | reverse complement strand
CCCAAATCCTAATTAAAAAAAAAAAAAAAAAAAAGAATACTCGTTTTCAACTTAATATGCATTACTCTAATACAATTTTGCCATCCAAAGACAGAGGGGTTGACTGAATTGGGGTTTAGGGGATATGGAGTGAATGAGGAAGAAGATACGTTTGCAACTTTTGGACTGGGAAGACCTGAGAGGAACAGTCTTCCAGGGTGTTTCATGAAGTGGTTGAGGGTGGCTAAGGAATGGCATCAGATTATTGGAAAGGTGGGGGGAAGATAAGGTGAAGGCAGAAGAGGGAAGGAGAAAATGAAGGACATAAAAATTAGAAATGAGAGCTGAGAAAGCATAAAAGATGGATTTCATCATCTTTGAAATTTTGCCTAGACTTGACCATAAATATTACAATATGTTTGTGGTTTCTTAGCAAAATATGCAAAGATACAATCTTTAGTTTTTCTATTAAAAAATTAGAAGGCATATAGGGTGACAAAATGAATTAGACTCGTATAGAAGCACCCATCTAATCTTACACAGTATTCTGTTTACACGTAACAAAAGCAGAAAAAATTCTACTATCTGAACAAAGAAGTCTCCCCCTTACTGCTTTTGAATTCTGTTAACTCATTCACTTTTCATTTAAATTTAGCTATCATTTTTAGAGATCCTACTAAATAACATCAATAATAGCACTTAACAAGAGCTTTGAGGAAGTCACTAGTCTAAGTGCTTTATATCTATTACTTCATTTCATCTTCCTAACATCTTTTTGGGGTAGAGATTATTATACCCATTTTACAGTGAAGGAAGATGAGGCTCAGAAAGTGACTTGCAGCCACTGGTGGTATAGCCAGCCTAGTTCCAGATTCTGTGCTCTTAATCCCTGCACTTACATTGCCTCCCTGCTTCATGTTTGGCAGAAATAGAAACGATACACATTTAGAACAAATGTGACACCTGAACAGGGCATACGCTTTGAACTCATTTCTCAATAAATCACTCTCCAAGTTCCTTGACATGACTTCTGACAGCTTCTAATATCCATTATGGAAATGGACTACCACTTCCTCCTATGACCTTCTTCAGTGTCTTTCTTACTCCCTCCAGTTCCCCTCGCCCCCATCACCATCACTACCACCCTCTCCAGACAGCAACCAAGGTATTTCTGTCAATGGTGTCACCTAGTGGTCAGAAAGAGGACCACATTAACTAACTTCCCTTTTCTATACCCTCTCCCTTTTTGTTCTTCAAGGATCTTTTGGACAGAACATATTGATCTTTTTAAATCATCACTCACAGATCATTCAACTCTATTAAAATAATCTTTTTCACTAATATACACTCATCCCCTTTAATTCCCTTTCTCTTCCTCCTCTCTCTCTTTAAAGGAAAATTTCTTTCCTAGTCATCATTTATTCTATAAGCCAAAAAGTCTAACTAATCATCAGGGAATAAGGATCCCTGGTAACACAGTCATTAAGTACTGCACTGCGAACCAAAGGTTTGAATGCACCAGCTACTCCTTAGGAGAAAAGACATGGCAATCTGCTCTGGCAAAGATTAAAAATAAAAAATAAAAACACTGCCATTGAGTCGTTTCCAACTCATAGGGATCCTACAGAACAGAGTAGAACTGCCACAGAGTGTTCTAAGGCTATAAATCTTTACAGAAGCAGAATAGCTCATCTTTCTCCCATGGAGTGGCTGGTGGATTCAAATTGCCAACCTTATAGTTAGCAGCTCAATGCTTTAATCACAGAGCCACAAGCGCTCCATAAAGATTACAGCCTAGGAAACCCGGTGGGACTGTTCTATTCTATCATACAGGATCACTACAAATCAGGATCAACTCAACAGCAAACAACAACAAACACCATGACATAACAGGTTCCACATACTTGAATTCAAGATCCATCACTTATTAACTGTGAGATCGTGAGAAAATTACACACACCTCCAAATCTCAGTTTACAAATCTATAAAATGGAGATAAATTACTGTATGACATGCACATACTTGTAACAGGTGGAAATGGCTAACTTATGTAAAAAAAAATTCTGACATAGCATACCCATTTATACACCACATGCCTCATGACATTTCCAGAAGTGAATTTCAGCCTCGCTCACCCTCATTCAATAGTCCAAAATGTTACTTTTGATCATATCTGTATAATAAAGCTATAAGCCATGATCAAGAAGTCATGGATCAAGCTTGATGGTACCCCAGTAATTGGAAAATAAGTAATTGAAATGGTATGTTTGCTCCGGAGCAGTTTGCACTCAGGCCTGAGAGCAGTGGAGTTCTTTGTAGCTGATCACGTGATTGGAGGGTCAAGTGGACGGCTGCGTGGGGGGCTACCACAGCTCAAGCATGAGTTAGTCCCACAGCAGGCAGGTGCCATTGGCTGTATGTGCCCAGGTCCCACTGTGCCAGCCCCACGTGAAACCAGGCAGCAGGATAGTTCTGGTGTGGGTGTACACTGCCCCTGCTCCACAGGGCCCCCAAGCAGCCAGCCAGACCCATCTCATCCAAATAAGGGATGCATGACTGCTCTGAACACATGACCTTCACAGCCACCCTGTGGTATCTGCATAGGTGTGAAATTCAAACAGCCTGAGTATGGCAGCCAGCCAGCTGGACGACTAGAAAGTTGCCGTGGAACATAACCATGGAATGTGCAGGACTGCTTCACCCGCCTGAGTGCCCTTTCCGGCTGGGGGTGCCCAGACCTGTACACCTACTGGGCAAAAGCTGACCACCCTGGCAAGGGCTGTTTCTGGGGTGGAAAAAGTAATTTATTCCTACATTGGAGAAAATGGTTTGAAGAGAAACAAAGAAATCCTGCCAAGGGAGGAGAGACTTTTGAAACTTGAAGAAAGACTGGTGAGGATTTGCTGCTGGAAAACCAAACCTCAGGATCAACAGGCACCAAGACAAACACTTAACATTTAATCTGTTGGACAGGAAAAAAAAAAAAGAAACTGAAGTCATAAACATGTAAGAAAAGTTGATATACACACATGAAAATAACACACGGGTTGTACAGTATGCAAAAACATATAATGCACGCATTATTTGCATAAAGATAGAGTAAATAGTTCACAGAGTTGTCATAGGAATGTGATTAATTAAAATAACTTTAGAAAAGTACTAGTACCTCTCTGGACAAAAAGGATATTAAATGAGTATCATTCATTCCCCTGCCATTATGAGCAATGTATAAAATAATCATGCTACTGTATAAAGAAAGAGAAAAGGGTTAAACCCGTTCTACTAAAGAGTTAGTGTCTAATGTCTAAGATCTTTTAAATATGTTCCTATCAACATCTCTACATGTCTCCATCTACTTAGTGATTCTTCTCATTATTATCCATATATGGGATGTCTTCTTTATGAGATAGCTTGGGTATGTAACCATCATTTACAATTGTTATTTCTATGTACAAATGCATTGTAAAGTCCAAAGAATCATAAATTAGAGATTTCATCTGGTTTGGGTTCTCTTTCCCCCACAGAGCAGCTAGTGGGTTCAAACTGCTGAAATTTCAGTTAGCCATAGAGCCCACCTGAGCCACCAGGGCTCCTTGTTTTAATATTATGAAAACCTTTAAAGCAAGCCAACCCAGAGGTGAAGATTACATTTAATTTTCTTAGAAGTCAGGACTTCTAAGTGGGTCTTCTCACATAGAGTAGAATCTGTTGGCTGATACACTAGAGGAAAAGGTTAAAATTCATCCTGCACTAAGAAGTACCTATCATGTTTAGGCATGGTTCATCATCTCAGTTAAACATGTGATGGATAAAACAGATTCAGTCACAGGAGCCTATAAACTGTTCCTACCACTTGAAAATATATGTAAATTATTGCCTCATGCTATTTATGAAATGTAATGTTGCAAAAGCAACTCAATGGCAAAAAGATAGTAATTTCAGCAAGGGGTCCTGGAACAATGTTGTTGTTGTTTGGTGCCATCGAGTCATCTCTGACTCATAACAACCCCTATGCACAGCAGAACGAAACACTGCCTGGTCCTGAGCCAGTTCCACAATTCTTGCTATACTTGAGGCCATCGCCACTGCCACCATGTCAATCCATCTCGTTGGGGGCCTTCCCCTCTTTTGTCCACCCTCCTCCTTACCAAGCATGGCATCCTTCTCCAGGGAATGGTCCCTTCTGACAACATGACCAAAGTAGGTGAGATGAAGTCTGGCCATTCTCACCTCCAAGGAACATTCACTTCCTCCAGGACAGATTTGTTAGTTCTTTTAGCAGTCTATGGTACTTTCATCATTCTTCACCAACATCACAACTCAAAAGCATCAATTCTACCTAGAAAACCCAAGAGATTCAATCAAAAAACTACTGGAACTAATTGAGGGATTTAGCAA
>NW_006921801.1:1606852-1609939 GCF_000298275.1 Orycteropus afer afer | reverse complement strand
GTGATAAGCAACACATCTTGCTTGCATGTTCAGTCAATTTCAGATGGCAGAAGTTGATAAAAATCTTCAATTTCCTCATTTTTAGCTTTGGTGATTGGTGCATAAATTTGAATAATAGTAGTATTAACAGGTCTTCCTTGTAGACATATGGATATTATCCTATCACTGACAGCATTGTACTTCAGGACAGATATTGAAACATCTTTTGTGATGATGAACACCACACCATTTCTCTTCAGTTTGTCATTCCCGGCATAGTAGATCATATGGTTGTCTGATTCAAAATGGCCAAAACCTGTCCATGTCATCTCACTAATGCCTAGGATATCAATCTTTATGTGTTCCATTTCATTTCTGACAACTTCCAATTTTCCTAGATTCATACTTTGTACATTCCATGTTCCGATTATTAATGGATGTTTGCAGCTGTTTCTCCTCAATTTGAGTCATGCCACATCAGCACGTGGAGGTCCTGAAATGCTTATTTTATCCATATCATTAAGGTTGGTTCTACTCTGATAAGGCAGCTCTTTCTTTCCCAGTACTATTTTGAGTGCCTTCTGACCCAAGAGGTTCATCTTCCTACACTGTGTTCAACAATGTTTCCAAGGTATTCATAAAGTCACCCAGTAATGTATCAGACAGTGTTTTCTGCTATTCATAAGGTTTTCTCTGGCCAATTTTTGAGAAGTGGATGGCTTCCTCCTTCTTCCTAGTCTGTCTTAGTCCATAAGCTGCGTTGAAACCTATGTACCATGTGCAACTCTGCTGGCATCTGAAGCACCAGTGGCACAGCCTCAAGCCTCAAGCAATGTACAAGCCCCACAGGATGACAAACTGACAGACAAATTTCTCTCCCTTAGCTGTTGGAAAGCTCTGTGTCCTCCCATACCTAACTCCTACCTGGAACCTGCCACTCTGTGGTCTCTGGCCACTCCCTCCCTTTCCTGGCTCTAAGGGGCTTGGGGCCTGCCTGGAACAATAGACATCCATATCCAAAAGAATGAAGTTTGATGCATACTTCATATCATATATAAACATTAACATAAAGGAGACCATAGACCTAAATGTAAAAATAAAAATTATCAACTTCTAAAAGAAAATATAGAAGAAAATCTTGTGACTTTGTGTTAAGCAATTATTTCTTAGACATAAAATAAAAAGCATGACACATGAAAGGAAAAGTTGATAAAGTGAAATTTAACAATATTGAAAACTTTTGCTCATCTAAACAAAATAAATAGTCCACAGAACTAATAGTTCACATGAATCACAGCCTCATTGAGCCAAAGACCAGAACCAGATGGAACCCAGCTTCAACACTGACTGTTTTGACCAGGAAAATAATAGAAAGTCTCAGGTGGAATGGGAGAAAAACGTAGAACAAAATTCAAATTCCTAAAAATGGCCAGACTTACTGGACCAATACAGACTAGAGAAACTACTGTAACAATCAGCCTAATATACCATATGAACTTGGGATTGAAGGCACTCCCAGAGGTCAACTTTCAGCCAAATAATAAATTGTTTATAAAATAACCAACATCGCCCATGACTAATTTGCTCCCTTAAAGAATTAACTATATAAAACCAAACAGTCAACATTTACCAAAATTAAAGATGAGAAGGCAAAAAGGGGCAGGGAGGCTCAATAGAAACAAAACAAACAAAATGGAAATATGAGAATGGTGACACATTGTGAAAATTGTAACCAATGTTTTGGAACAATTTGTATAAAAATGGTTAAATAAGAACCAAATCTGCTACGTGAACTTTCACTTAAAATGCAATAAAATATTTTTTTAAAAAATAATAACAATAATGTTTACTTTGGTTATGATCAATTAAGTCACATTGACATAAACACTTAGGCTCAGAAGCAAATTTAACTCAGGACATAAAAAAGAAGGAAAATGAAAAGAAAAGCCACTTACTAGTAAAAGAAATACTTGCAAAACACATTATCTGATAAAGGACTCAAATCTAGAATATATGAAGAATCTCAAAGTTCAATAATAAGGAAATGAAGAATCTAATCTTAAAGTAGGCAAAATATTTTAACACATCACCAGAGAAAATATGCAAATACTGAATAAGCATTCCACACATGGGTAAATGTAAACTAAAACCATGAGGAAACAGCACTCCACACCCACTAGAACAGCTGGAAAAAAAAAAAAAAAAACCACAAAACGGAAAAAAAAAATTTAGTTCTGAACTAGAACTTTCATGCATTGCTAGTAGGAATGAGAAATGGTACAGCTACTTTAGAAAACAGTGTCTCAGAATATTATACATACACTTACCATATGACCCAGCAAACATGCTTCCAGATACAAAAGAAATTAAATATGTTCACACAAAAATGTGAATGCAAATGTGTATAGCAGTGTTATTCATAATCACCAAAAATTGGAAGCAACTGTATGTCATTCACCTGGGGAACAGATTAACAAATTTGATGCATGCAAGCAATGGAGTGCTACTCAGCAATGAAAAAGAGGAAACTACAATTACACATAACAACATAAATGAATCACAAATGTATTTTGCTAAGAAAAAGAAGCCAGACTCAAAAGACTGCATACTTTATGATTCTATTTATAAGACATTCTGGAAAAGGTGAAGCTTTATGAAAACAAACAGATCCAACAAACAGGAATTGACTAAAAAAGTACATTAGGGAACTTTGGGGGCTGATGGAAATTTCTATATCTGATTTTGGTGGTTGTGTATGATTATACACATTTTTCAAATCTCATAGTACTATACACTAAAAGGTGAATGTTGAGTATATATAAATTGTAAATATAAGAATGTAATGGTATAAATGAGGCCATTCAGTTTCATATTTTCTTTCAGGGGATCAAAACCAAACCAAACTCACTGCTGTCAAGTCGGATCTGACTCATAGTGAGCCCTCCTTGTGTTTCTGAGGAGATGTCACTACAAAAGTAGATTGCCCAGTCTTCCTTCCGAGGAGTGGCTGGTAGGTTTGAGCCACCAGCCTTCTGGTTAGCAGTTAAATGCCTTAGGCACTACACCACCGGACCTCCCTGTCAGGGGGTAGATGGAAAAAAAAAAATT
>NW_006921801.1:1585829-1606668 GCF_000298275.1 Orycteropus afer afer | reverse complement strand
ATTTGCAATTCAGGTATACAGAATAATATAGTGTCACAGGTATTTAGATGGTATGCAAAGTTATTCTTGATACATTGTTAAATAAAAAAGGATCATAAAACAGCACATATAGTATATTATGAGTTGCACTGGGAAAAAAGTATGCACAAAGAAAGGCTATACGCAAAGCATTAACAATGGTTATCACAGTGTGGTAAAATGATAGAAGTTTTCTTTCTCTGCATATCTCTATTTTCTAGTTATCTTACGATGAACATATGCAATAAGAACAAGCTATAAAATACTTTTTAACAATATCATTGGTAATCACAAAATCATACCTTTTGGTCTATAAATAAGAATTTTAGGACAAGACGTTGTCTTAGATCATCTAAGACACAGATTTTACAAATAACTAAAATGAAACCCAGGGATTAGATGACTTCGCCAATCCTCCCTCATGTTTTCCAATGTACACAGGAGAACAATTACAATAACTATTTTATACAATTATTTTATACAATTACTTTCCATAATAATCACTTGTTGTTGTTATTATGTGCCGTCGAGTCTGCCCCGACTCATAGCAACTCCTCCTTGGATTGCCCAACCTTCCTTCCGAGGAGTGGCTGGTGGGTTTGAACTGCCAGCTTTCTGGTTAGCAGTCAAGTGTCTTAGGCACTATGCTACCAGAGTTCCTATAATAATAACTAGAAAGCATTACTAAATATATATATAATTTAAAAAAATTATTTCCCAATATTTTCATTCCAGCCTGATAATGAGGATATGTTTCTAGAAAAGAAGTCAGGCTACAGAGTACCTACCATCTGCTTCCTGCCCTCCCAACCCCTGTAGAGGTAAATTAGATACACACTAGGCTGTGTCCTAGAGTCTGTTAAGCACTCGATTATTAGCCCAAAGATTGGTGGTTCAAACTCACCCCAAGGTACCTTGGAAGACAGGCTAGGTGATCTGTTTCCAAAAGGTCAGAGCCTTGAAAATCCCATGAAGTAGTTCTCAGCACACATGGGGTCGCCATGAGTCAGGACGAACTTGACAGCAACTACCAACATGCTGGGCCCACACACTGTAACTCAACAAGAATTATTGGAGCAAGAAATCAACACATATTGTGTAGTTGCTTCTATGAAGGGAAACTTCCATTCTTTTGCAAATACAAAAATGACACTAAATCAATTTTGAAAGCATTTTAAACTTATCTAATACACTTCAATAATTGTGCACTGAGAAATAATTTTAAAACATTTATTCTTATCTGCCTTAATCCCAGAGATGAAGTAAAGAAGGTCAAACAGGTCAAACGCCCTTAATTTCCAGAAAAGAAGCTGTCAGGCCAAAGTATCTACCATCCTACCACTATAGGATTTATAGTGGTAAAGAAAGGGATTCATTGATCCACACACTATTAGAACTACTAGGAAATCTGAAAACTCTATTCAACAACCACCTATATATTACTTCATTAATAAAAACAATAGCCCAGAGAGATTAAGTGCTTTATCCTAAGTCTCACATCAAGTTACAGCCAAAGTTAACTTGAGACTAGACTGAAGGCCCTGGGGTCCCCACCTACAGCTTCTTCTAGCACACTGTGGAAGAGGGAAGAGCCACAGGACAGAATGGAGAAATGGGTTGCTGCATAGAGAGCCTCATAGCACTTGCTACTTTTATATGCCCGTTGAAAGATAACGTTATTGACTTTAGCTGACCCATGTTTTGCAAACTAGAAAGATAGAATCTCGCTTGTAAATAGTCACAGCAGGTGATGTGTCTGCATATGTGCTTGTGTTTGTTGAGTATAGATGTGCTTGTTCTTCCAGGACCTATCTCTCTGTGTAGGCTTGGTAGATTATATTTTACTGTCAAGTAAGCACTATTTTACATTTAGTACATTCCCAAATACCAGCGTTGATAAATTGTAACCACTGTGCTTGTCGCTACTTTATGGCAATATTTAAAGTCAACAAGTTGGCTCATATAAGAAAAAAGAGGGTGGGGGAAAGAGGAGGGAGCATAACACTAATCCTGAATGTGTGGAGAACCTGTTGGGGTTTACTAGGGTCAAGAAGGTCCCTTAAGGATCCATTTAATATAATTTCAAAGATAATTGGAGCATAAATAGCTATGCCTTGGAGATTGTTCTTGAATTGGATCAGCATAATTTGATGCTAGTTTCAAAACATTCAGCATAATTTTTTAATGAAATAACTTTTTTGATGCAGAAGTAATATATGCCAAATGTTTTATCAAGAAAATAATCCAGAAAAGTATTTAGAAAGAAGAAAATAAGAATAACCTATAATCCTATAACCATGGTTACAATTTTGATCTATTTCTTTCCAGACTTTTGCTCTGTATGCATGTGTATGTATTTTGTGTATGAATTTGCAAGCTTTTACTTATATACAAAATTAATGTGTAATCCTATTTTGCAAATATCCTTTATTACATAACAACACAATCATAGTCTATTCCATGTTGATACGCACATATTTATATCACTCCAATATTGGGCATGCCTCAGTGGATGGCTATTTAGGTTGAAAACATTGTTTTTCTAAGTAAAATATTATCTGATAAACACTGATTTATATCATTAGCCCCTTGATAATTATGTCCTTCAGATGGATATGTAGAAGTGAAATTGCTAGATCAAAGTATACATACCTTTTTGACTTTTTGTTTATATGAAACTCTGCCCTTCAGAAAGATTGTGCCAACTCATGCTTATACTAGCAGTGTACAAGACTGTCAGTTTCCCTACTCAGTTGTCAAGAGTAGACATTGTTATTTTTAAAAATAAATATTTTTCATTCTGAGAATGATGAAGTGATATTGTTTTTACCTGTATTTTCGATTATTAGTGAGACTGAAGATTTTGCATATATTTTTTGGCCAATGGAATTTTTTTTCTTTTGTGAGTTGACTTTGCCCAATTTCCTGCATGAATGTTGATATCATATCACAAGTGTTCTGATTGGATCTAGGATAATGGCAACTACCTGAATCTAAATCTCTGCATACATCCTTCCAGGAAACAAAAGATCCAAATGGAGCACACATAAGTCATACATGATCCAGGAGAAAGAGAATGCTCCAAACGTCAAATTACTTGTAAGTGGAAAAATAAATAATAAATTCCAACAAAGAAGCCCTGGAGGCACAGTGGATAAAGTGCTTGGCTGCTAACTGAAAGATCCAAGTTCAAACCCACCAGCCGCTCTGCAGGAAAAAGAGGTGACAGTCTGCCCCCAGAAAGATTTACAGTCTTGGAAACCCTATGGGGTGGACTTAATCTACTGAATTTCTTGCCTCCACTAAGAGCTTGTTGGTATGGAGAGTAGTGAGGGGGAAGTATTAAGAAACTCCATGGAAAAGAGAAGAGATGACTGGAGAACCTAGGTAAAGCACACACAAAACACTCCCAGGAAGACAAAGTCCAACACTAAGTGCTAATACAGTGAACACAGAGCTGCCACATGGTGGATCACAGCCCTAGTTACAAGGAATGCAGCAAAACTAGAGACAGCAGTTTTGAAAAAGCATTACTTCTGGGAAAAAAAAAAAAAAGATATGTGGAAAGAAGAAAGTAACAGGAGAAAGAAGGAAGATAATGAAAAGAAGGAAGTAACAGGGGAAAGGTTGGTAGAGAGCTTCAGAAGACCTGGTGATCTGCTCCTGGAATCCACAGCCTTGAAAACCTAATGGAATGCAGTTCTTCTCTGCAACATATGGGATCACCAGGAGTGGGAATCGACTCCATGGCAACTGGTTTTGTTTTTTTATTATCAACTCCTGAATCAAACATCATATTTCATGGTGAAATAGTCAAAGAATTTTCTCCAATGTTAATCCAAGCAAACTCATTATCACAAAGTCATTCAAAATTTACTACAATTACTGAGCAGTGTAATAATTAGAGAGAAGTTGAAAAAGTAAAGGGTTAGGAATCATAGACTGTATAAATTGTTATAAATTATTAGAAATGTTACAAGTTTGGCATGGTAACTGGATAAAAAAATTAATAAATATCAAAAATCAATTGTATTTTTTATACTCCAGTAACAATCAGTTGCAAAATGTAATTTTTGAAAGATACCATTTGCAATAACTACATAAATAGAAAGTATTCTGAGGTAAGTCTAACAAAAGGTGTTCCCTTATAGATAAAGTTTATTGAAAGACATTAAATGAATGGATAGAAACATCATATATCATAGAAATTTCAATATTTGCCAAATGTATTCATAATTTCAATAAAATCTCAATCGAAGTCTCAACAGTGTTTCTCATGAAACATGACAAGCTGATTTTAAATTTTATAGAGAGTATAAATGCAATGCCATGGAGTCAGATCTGACTCCTAGCGAACCCTTCTTGGGTTTCTGAGGCAGTATCACTACAGAAGTAGATAGCGTCCCACCCAACCCCCCCAAAAAAGATGACTCTCTTTGGGAACTCTGGTAACATAGTGCCTAAGGCACTTCACTGCTAACCAGAAGGCTGGTGGTTCAAACCCACCAGCCACTCCTTGGAAGGAAGACTGGGCAATCTACTTCCATAGTGATACTGCTTCAGAAACCCAAGGAGGGGTTGCTATGAGTTGGGTCTGACTCAACAGCACATAACAACAACAACAATAACAAAGCAGGCGTTCTTGTATTATCAAGACTAAGTATAAAGTCATACCAATTAAGACAGAAGGATGTTGGTGCAAGGATACCACACAGACCAACAAAACATAATTAATCCTCTGACTATCCAAAAATTCTATTTGTGTTTAAGCTAGTATAGCAGATCAGCAGAGAAAAGATGGGCTACTATTGGCTATTCATATTTTAAATAAATAAATAAATTTGATACTGCCCCTCACTACTCAAAATTCTTTTCTAGGTGGATTAATTCTTAAGTATGAATAGCAAAATCATAAAACTGTTTAAGATGATACATAGAAATTCTTGGTGACGTCAGGGTAAAGATTTCTTAAACAAAATATAAAATATATAGATTCAGGGGAAAAATTGATAAATTTGACTATTTTGAAGTTAAAATTTTTGATTCATCCAAAGATACCATCAAACAGGTGAAAGTAGAAGCTGCATACTGGGAGAAGATACTTGTATGTAACTGACAAAAGACTATTGTCCTGATTATATAAAGCCTTCCTACACATCTGTAAGAAAAAGATAAACCATGAAAAGTTGGGTCAAAGACTTGAACAGGAAGGGAAATTCTAAATGGACTGAAAATCTTTGCAAAATGGGAGGAAGTAAGGAGTATCAAGAGGTAGAAAGGAAGGAAGAGAAGGATGGAGGGAGGGAAGGAGGGGGAAGAAAGGAAAGCAGTGGCTTGGGTCTCCAGTGCTGCTGTAACAGAAGCACCACAAGTGGATGGCTTTAATGAACAGGAATTTATTCTTTTACAGTTTAGGAGGCCAGAAGTCCAAGTTCAGAATGCCAGCTCTAGGGGCTGGGTGAAGGACCCTCGACCTTCAGCTCTGCCTCTTGTTCTAGGACCACAGAAACTGGAGGCTTCTTGTAACTCATGCAGCTGCTGGTGACTGAGGCTGACTGAGTCAGACTGGGTTCTCTAGAGAAACAAAACCAGCAAAGCTTATAGAGAGAGAGAAAGAGAAATTTATCTTAGGAAAATGGCTCACACACTTATAGAAGCTGGCAAGTCCCAAGTTCTTAGACCAAACGTCAAGCTGGAGGCTTTTCCCGACTCACGCAGCTGTAGGGTCTGAGGAGCTCAAGGTTGGCAGGCAGTATACTGGCCGTTGACTCCAACAAATGACGAATCCAAGATCTCCAGGCTGAATGGTAGATTGTTCACTCACGGACAGTTGTAGGCAGCACAAGAGAATCCCAATCCACAGAAGAGTGTCTCTTCTCCCAAGATGTCCATAAATATACTGGAAACAGACCACACCCCTAGGGAAACTCCCTTTCAATGGATTGGCTGCTCAAAACATATACATCTGATCCCATCATTTTAACAACCCACATCACAATTGCTTAAACCACACAGAATTGTGGTCCAGCCAAGTTGACACACAGCTCCAATTATCACACTGACGAACCTCAGAACAATCAGGAGGTAAAAAGGTAAAATTTCAAGATCAGCAGGAAACATGGGAGGCCACTGGTTCAAGTCTAGGAACAATCCTAAAATCATCAGGTAATATGGCCCAAAATGTGCCAAAAACATCAAAACCTTCCTCGAAACTTCTCCATACATGCCAGAAGTAGGTCACACCCCAAAGGCAGCTCCTTTTCCACTGATTAACATCTCACAGCAAATTCTACCATGGAGGTGATTACAATCTCATCATAATTAATAACCACATCCACCTGCCCATCCACTCAAACCCAAAGCCCAGCCAAGCTGACACACAACTTTAACTATCACAGGAGGAGATAGAATGTCAACCTCATTAGTAATCAGCAAAGACAAATTAAAACTACAGTAAAATATCATTTCATACACACCAGACTGGCAAACATTTTAAAACCGCTGATAATGAGTGTGAAAAATAATGTACAGCGATATCCACTGTGGCTGGAACAACAATTTGGGGAAATAGTTTGGCATCACCAAGTACAGAACACATAAATTTCCGTGACTCAGCAACTCCAGGAGAAATACTTAAACATGTGTACCATGAGACAAAAACATTCACAGCAACTTTGTCTCAAAGGCCAAAATGTCCATCAAGAGGAAAATGGATAAATAAGTTGTGTATATTCAGACAATGAACAGGAGTTTTAAAAAATAAATGAATAACCACTGACATCAATATAAATGAACCTCAGATCAATGTTGCACAAAACAAGCAAGTCTCAGAAGAACATATTCAGAATTATTTAATCTAGTGAAAACTCATAAATAGTTAAAATTGGACAATATACTGTTGAAGTATGCATAGATAGGTGATAAAACTATGAAGAAAAGCAAGAGAATGATTAACACAATGCTGAGGGTAGTGGTAGCTTCTCATGGAAAGAGTGGCACCTGGTATGCTTCTAAGCTAGTCAAGTCACTGCCATTAAGTCGATCCTGCCTCATAGTGACGTTTTCTTGAGTTTCTGAGGCAGTATCTCTATGGAAGTAGATTGTCTGGTCTCCCTTCCATGGAGTGGCTGGTAGGTTTGAACCGACTGGTAATGTCTTAATCTAGGGGTTAGGTACATAACTGTTTCTTTAATTCTGCCTACATATTTTAAATTTTTGTGTCTATGATATCTCTTATAATTAAAAATAAAAAAGAAAATATTATAGTGGATACTTCATTTGGGCTGCCTTCTCCTGGAATGTCAGCTGGATAAATTTTTAACATTTGAAACGTGTGTCTCTTGGAAATCAAACACAAAGCAGGCAGGCTCTAAGCCTCAGATTTCTGACCAGCTGGATAAGTGGTTGTGCATGTGTTATCTGCTTTGGTTATCTAAGTGACAGATTTTCCCAATCTGCCATGAGAAATTCATTAATGAAGCCAATGGCACAACGCCATATTTCACTCATAACGTGCTCTGCATGCCTCGTCTTCCCCTTCCTTGATTATTCACTACAATTGCACAATCCCAGTCCTTGGAAGGACAGTTTTCCACTAGCATCTGTGTACACCAGCATTTTAGTGGTAAATATTAGACTCCAAATCAGCTGGGCCAACTATCTGAGTTTCAGATCTACGAGCAGGTTCCTAAGTAACTCCACCAAGCAGAAGAGAGAAAGAGAGAGAGAGATCTATTCCTACACAACAGACAAAATATAGGTGGGTGGTGGAGAAATAGGAATATGGATAGGTAAACAAATGTCAGAGAGAAAGAGAATATCTTAGTAGTATTTTTAGTATATATGCTCATAGCAAGCCTAAATGTATGTCAGCCTAACTCAAAATCTTTCCATCTTCACACCAGCTATTCTAACCTTGTATTTAATACATGTCACTTCTGTCTCTGTTTTTTAAATGTGTTTTTCTTAAGATTCTGTACTTTATTTTTTATTGTGTTTTGGGTGAAAGTTTATAGACTAAAAAACTCACTGCCAAGAAGCCGATTCTGACTCATAGAGACCCCATTAGGTTTCTGAGGCAGTAAATCTTTACGGAATTTGATTGCCCCATCTTCCTTCAGCGGATCAGCTGGCGGGCTTAAATCGTCAGCTTTCTGGTTAACAGTCAAATGCCTTAGGCCACCAGAGCTCTTTAAAGTTATAGATCAAGTTAGTTTTCCATTCTACAATTTATACACATTTTGTTTCCTGACATTAGTTGTAATCCCCTCAATTTAAGAGCATTCTTCCCGCTTCCTCCTTGGGTTCCCCATTTCCACTAGGTCCTTCCTTCTTACTCTTTCCTGCCCTCCGGGCTTTTTGTATGTGAGTGGTGGTGGCGGTGGTTGTAGTGGTGGTAAATGCTGCCCATTGGGTCTCATGTGGTTGATTGTTCTCAGAGGCAAGTTCCTCACAGGTGTTATTGTTCACTTTATAGGCCTGACTATTGTTTGGCTAAAAGGTGATCCCCAAAGGTGGGTTCAGTTCCAAGGTTGAAGGATGTTCATAGTCTCAGTGATTCCACCAGGATCTGTCAGACCAGTAAGGCTAATCTTTTCTTTTCTTTTTTTTTTTTTTCTTCCTAAATTGTGATTTGGGTGAAAGTTTACAGAGAAAAGTCATTTTCCATGAAACAGTTCATACACATTTTGATCCATGACATTGATTGCAATTCTCACAATGTAACAGCTCTCTTCCCACTTCCTCCCTGTTGTCACTTTTTCCCTTTGTCCTTCCTTCCTATGCATTCCTGCCCTCTGAGTTATCTCCCTGAGCAAATACTGCCCTTCTGCTCTCCCATAGTTGATTGTTCTAAAGAGCATACTTACCTGGTTTAAATGCTCACCTTACAAGTCTGTTTATTGTTCTGGTGGCCAGAACAGGTAAGGTAGGTGGGGGACAGCCCCCAGGCAGTAGGAAGCAGTGGCAGACAGGGCCAGCAGGAACAGGTAAGGGGCAGCCCAGGAAGTGAATGCAGCAGTTGGAATAGCTAAGGGAGATGAACTTGTCTGTCGGTTTGTCACACTGTGGTGGCTTGCGTGTTGCTGTGAGGCTGGAGGCTGTGCCAGCAGGGGTGCCCATGGTTGACAAGTTTCAGTGGAGCTTCCAGACTGAGACAGACTTGGAATAAGGAAGAGGCCATCTACTTCTCAAAGAATTGGCCAGTGAAAACCTTATGAATAGTAGTGAAACACTGTCTGATATATTACTGGAAAATTTTATGAATACCCCTGAAACATCATCCAATACAGTGCTGGAGATGAGCCCTTCAGGTTGGAAGGCACTCAAAATATGACTGGGAGAAAGCTGCCTCATTGGGGTAGCACCTACCTTAATGATATGGATAAAGTAGAGCTTTCAGGGCCTTCATTTCCTGAAGTGGCATGACTCAATATGAGAAGAAACAGCTGGAAACATCCATCAAAAATCTGAACATGGAATGTACGAAGTATGAATCTAGGAAAATTCAAAGTTGTCAAAAATGAAATGGAACACATAAAGATTGATATCCTAGGCATTGTTGTTGTTGTGTTGTTATGTGCTGTGGAGTTGGACCCAACTCATAGCAGCCCCTTCTTGGGTTTCCAAGGCAGTATCACTACAGAAGTAGATTGCCCAACCTTCCTTCTGAGGAGTGGCTGGTGGGTTTGAACTGCCAGCCTTCTGGTTAGCAGTCAAGTGTGTTAGGCACTATGCTACCAGAGCTCCCTAGGCATGCTGAAATGGACTGGTTTGGGCCATTTTGAATCAGATAATCATATGATCTACTATACTGGAAATGACAAATTGATGAGGAATGGTGTGGCATTCATCAACACAAAGAATGTTTCAAAATCTATCCTGAAGTACAATGCTGTCAGTGTTAAGATAATATCCATACAACTACAAGAAAAGCCAGTTAATACTACTATTGTTCAAATTTATGCACCAACCACCAAAGCCAAATATGAGGAAATTGAAGATTTTTACCAAATTCTGCAGTCTGAAATTGACCAAACATGCAATCAAGATGTGCTGATTATCATTGGTGACTGTAATGCAAAAGTTAGAAACAAAGAAGAATTGCTAGTAGTTGGAAATTTGCTCTTGGAGATAGAAATAATGCTGGAAATCACATGATAGAACTTTGCAAGACCAATGACTAATTGATTGCAAATATCTTTTTCAACAACAGAAACAGCAGCAGTACACATGGACTTCACCAGATGGAATACACAGGCATCAGATTGACTAAATCTGTGGCAAGAGGCAATGGAGAAGCTCAATAGCTTCAGCCAAAATAAGACCATGAGCTTATTGTAAAACTGACCATCAACTGCTCATATGCAAGTTCAACTTGAAATTGAAGACAATTAAAACAAGTCCACAAGAGCCAAAATATGACCTTGAATATATCCCTCCTAAATTTAGAGACCATGTAAAAATAGATTTGATGCATTGGACACTAATGACCGAAAACCAGAGGAATTGTGGGAAGACATCAAAAACATCATCCATGAAGAAAGCAAAAGGTCATTAAAAAGACAGAAAAGGAAGAAAAGAATAAAATGAATGTCAGAAGAGACTCTGAAACTTGCCCTTGAACAGAGAGTGGCTAAAGCAAAAGGAAGAAATAACAAGATATAGAAGAGCTGAACAGAAGATTTCAAAGAGCAGTTTGAGAAGACAAAGTCAATTATCATAATGAAATATGCAAAGACATGGAGTTGGAAAGCCAAAAGGGAAGGACACACTCAGCATTTCTCAAGATGAAAGAACTGAAAGGGAAATGTAAGCTTCTAGTGGCAATATGGAAAGATTTTATGGGCAAAATGTTGAATGATGCAGGAAACATCAAAAGAAGATGGAAGGAATACACAGAATCACTGTACTATAAAAAGAATTGGTCAGTGTTCATCCAATTCAAGAAGTGACATATGATCAAGAACCCATGTATTGAAGGAAGAAGTTGAAGCTGTACTGAGGGTAGTGGTGAAAAAACAAGCTTATTCCTATCCAGGAATTGACAGGATACCCATTGAGATGTTTCAACAAATGAATGCCGCACTGGAGGCACTCACTCGGCTGTGCCAAGAGATATGGAAGATAACTACCTGCCCAATTGACTGGAAAAGATCAAGATGTGTACCCCTTCCAAAGAAAGGTGATCCACGAAATGTGGAAATTATCGAACAATAACATTAATATCATGAAATGTGGAAATTGTCGAACAATATCATTAATATCGCATGCAAGTAAAATCTTACTGAAGATAATTCAATAATGGTTACTACAGTATATTGACAGAGAACTTCCAAAAATGCAATCTGGATTCAGAAGAGGACATGGAATGAGGGATATTATTGCTGATGTCAGATGGATCTTGGCTCAAAGCAAAGAATACCAGAAAGATGTTTACTTGTGTTTTATTGACTATGCAAAGGCATTTAATTGTGTGGATCATAACAAATTATGGATAACATTGAGAAGAAAGGGACTTCCAGAACACTTAATTGCGCTCATGAAGAACTTGTACATAGACCAGGAGGCTGTTATTCAAACAGAACAAGGGGATGCTGTGTGGTTTAAAATCAAGAAGGGAGTGCATCAGGGTTGTATCCTCTCACCATACTTATTCAATATGTATGCTGAACAAATAATTCAAGAAGCTGGACTATATGAAGAAGAACATGGTATCAGGATTGGAGGAAGACTCATTAACCACCTGCATTATGCAGATGACACAGCTTTGCTCACGGAAAGTGAGGATGATTGAAACACTTACTAATGAAGATTGAAGGTTGCAGTCTTCAGTATGAATTACACCTCCATATAAAGAAAACAAAAGTCCTCACCATGGGACCAATAAGCAGCATCATGATAAATGGAGAAAAGATTGAAGTTATCAAAGACTTCATATTACTTGGTTCTACTATCAACACCAATGGAAGCAGCAGTCAAAATATCAGATGTCATATAGCATTGGACAAATCTGCTGTAAAGGACCTCTTTCAAGCAATGAAGAGCAAAGATGTTTTCTTGAAGACTAAGGTGCGCTTGACACAAGCCATGGTATTTTCAAGCACCTCATATGCATGTGAGAGCTGGACCATGAAAAAGGAAGACGGAAGAAGAGTCAATGCTTTTGAGCTGTGGTGTTGGAGAAGAGTGCTGAAAGCACCATGGACTGCTAAAAGAACTAACAGGTCTGTCCTGGAGGAAGTGCAGCCAGAATGCTCCTTGGATGTGAGAATGGCCAGACTTGGTCTCACCTACTTTGGTCATGTTGTAAGAAGGGACCATTCCCTCGAGAAGGATGTCATGCTTGGCAAAGTGAAGGGACAATGAAGAAGGGGAAGGCCCTCAATGAGATGGATTGACACAATGGCTGCAACGATGGGCTCGGGTACAGCGAAGATCGTGCTGCTGGCACAGGACTGAGCAGTGTTTCGTTCTGCTGTACATGAGGTTGCTATGAGTTGGAGGCAGCTCGACAATACCTAAAAACAACAATTGTTTGGCTGGAAGCCACTGGAGTGAGTTCAATTCCAGGCCCATAGGTTGACCAGGACCCATAGGCTAGGGGGTTTCACCAGTCTCTATCAAATCTGTAATCCTGAAAGTCTAATCCTTTTTATGATTTTGAGTTTTGTTCCATATTTTTCTTCCACTCTGTCCAGGACCTTCTATAGCAACCCCCATCGGAGCATCAGGCACCATCTAGTTCTGGTCTCAGGACAGAGGAGACTGTGTGGTCCATTAGTCCTTTGAACTAATTGTTTCCTTGAGTCTTTGATTTTCCTCCCTCTTCTTTGCTCTGAATGGGGAGAGACTAATACTTGCATCTTAGATGGCTGCTCACAAGCTTTTCAGACCACCATCATTACTCACCAAAGTAGGATGTAGAACATTAAAATTATCTTCTTTAATAGCAATCATCTCCTCATGTAGTTATGTGTCTGTCCCATAAAATCCATATACTTGGGGACTGTTATTATATCCATAATGACTTCCCTAAAAAAACACAAATTCCAAACTTCCTCTCCTCTAGAGCAAACTGGATCCCATTTCCGTACCCTTCGAAACACAGTACAACCTCTGAGTTCTCTACCCAATTCTAACCCTTCTGTGGGAAGTGGATATCTGTGGATTTTTCCTGTTAAGAATCTATCTTTCTGATGAGAAACCAATTCCCTCTGGTTCCACTGAGGTAATTCCAACCATACTGGTCACAGGATTCAGGTCTGGTCAATCAGAGTACCCCATAACCTAAATACAATGATTAGTTCAGGCATGGGAACTTATCGCAAGCCATGCCAACTATAATCTTCTCCAAGATTTTTCTGCCAAAACTATCAGAAGATTTTCTCTTCACACTAAAGTTTCTGTACTAACTGGATATGAGTCTGGATACTAGCACCCCTTGTGTTTGTCACATGAAGATAGACTTCCCAAGAGATGGAGAGCAAGATTGACCCTAACAAGTAAATTAAGCTCTATAATCCAGCCATGCCTGAAGCAAGACTATTTCAGGACTATTTCAGTTATAGAAGCAAATGAGGAAAAAAAAAAAAATTCCACCCTAAGTCTAAATTTTGTTTATTTAAATGAATAAGTCCTTACTATAGCATACTGACATCTAAGATTTTTAGATGTACTGTGATATAGTGAAAGATTTGCAGAAAGCAACACACTGACTTCAGAAACTTGGAGAGTCACAGAAACAACTGCATTTTGTTGCATAGAAAATTGAATCTGCAGCAATCTGGGCACTCAGAAACTGGTCCAGGTATGCAGCAGCACATATATCTAATGGAGAAAGGACAGTTAGGTTTGAAACCATACTTGTCAGTCCTGTTGATTAGAGAATTCTTTCAATATTTGCACACATGATACCTTCACTGCAGATCAATAAAACAAGATTTTGATATGAACCTGTATTGAGAATGCTCTATTTGTCATGTATCATTCTATAACCGAGTCAGTGGCTCCACCCTGGAAATGAGAAAACCCAAACAGAGAATGTGCACCTCCTCCTTCACTCCAAGTTTTCTGAAGAGAATAGAAAACAGCTCCACCTAAGGAATGAAAACTTCAAATGCCTCAGAAACAAGAGATGGAGGAACAGAAGGGAGGAGAGGTATTAAGTTTGGCCAAGACTTTCAATTAATGTAACCCAGATGTCAGTCTAAAATCTAGGTAAGATTGTCTTGAAACTCCCTTTCCACCATTTGTGAAAAGTCCAAGATTTCTGGAAATTCCTGGGTTACTTATGTTCTCATGGTCACCTGCAGAATTTCTCTGGTTTTGGATCATCTTATTATCTTCCAGTTCCATTAGGAAAATCACAGACTTTTTATTATTTCTGCATCAAACAATAGAGCAAAAACAAAAACACTCCCAAAATGCTTTGTATTGTGGCAATCCTTCCTCCCAAATTGCACATAGTTGTTCTGAAAAATCCATAATCACACCACAAAGTTGTTTCCCATTCTTCCCTCTTTCTCTCCTATCTCTTCACCCCACATCCCACATGGTTCAAGTGCAAAGTTGGCCATATATCTGTTCTGTTGCCTTGCCTACAGCTCACCTGCATTTCTCAGCATTTACCCTTGAGAGTTTATCAAATGTATTCCTAACCAACATAAACAAGAAATAATTTTTGTTTCAAGTTTATATAAAGTTTTTCACCAGATATATTAAGGACTAAAGAGAGTGGAACTGTCCTAGAAGAAAGGCACTAGGAAAGAGCACAAAGCCAAGAAATATTGGTGCAGAGGAGAGTGCTAGATGTTCCAGGCACCCAAAGATAAAAAGAGCCCTTACTGCTATTTAGGGACTGTTATAGATTGAAAATACCACGGAGTGCCAGAAAAAATGAACAGAGCTGTCCTGGATGAAGTCCAGCTGGAATCCTCCTTGAAAGTGAGAATGACCAGGCTTCATCTCACTTACTTTGGTCATATTGTCAGAAGGGTGCATTTCCTGGAGAAGGATAACATGCTTGGAAAACTGGAGGACCAAAGAAAAAGGGGAAGGCTGTCAATGAGATAGACTGACACTGGCTGCAACAATGGGCTCAAATATAACAAGGATTGTGAAGATGGCTCATGACCAGACATTCATTCTGTCGTACATAGGGTTACTACGAGTCGGAGCTGACTCGACAGCACCTAACAACAACAATAGATTGAACTGTGTCCTTCAAAAAGGTATGTTAAGTCCTAACACACAGTACCTATGAATGTGACCTCGTTTGGAAATAGGGTCTTGGGATATAAAAGCGGTTAACGTGAGGTCATACTGGAGTAGGATATATCCTAACCCAATATGAATGATGTGCTTATAAAAAGAAGAGACACAGAAACAAACACAGAAAGATGATGGCATGTGAAGTCAAAGGCAGAGACTGGAGTGACAAATCTATAAACCAAGGAACATCGAGGATCACAGGTTGTCACCAGAAGCTAGAAGACAGGCATGGAAAGATTCTCCCTAAGAGTCCTCAAGGAGCTCTGGTGGCATAGTGCCTAAGGCATTTGACTGCTAACCAGAAGGCTGGTGGTTCAAACCCACCAGCCACTCCTCAGAAGGAAGGTTGGGCAATCTACTTATCTAGTGATACTGCCTCAGAAACCCAAGCGGGGGTCACTATGAGTAGGGTACAACTTGATGGCAGTGCATTTTTTGCATAAGAGTCTTCAGAAGGAATCAATGTGGCCAACACTGATTTAAGTCTTCTAGCTTCCAGCACTGCAAGCCAACAAATTTCTGTTCTTATAAGTCACCCACATTCTGGTACTTTATTATGGCAGTCCAATGACACTAATGAAGGGAATGACTGATATTTAAGTTTCTGAGACTTTAAGAAATTGTCTATCTCCATACCTAGAATTGTTGATCCTATTTCTACTCATTAAACATCTTTGTAAAATACTGTTTGGGGCTGATGGCAACAGGGAAGGAGGATGGATAACTGAAATTTACCCCCATGATTAGATATGTCAAAGTAGCATTATCTTTATCTATAATGAACCTCATCATACAGTAAAGCCCTTATACCCACTGATTACAAAAGAAAAAAACTTGTATTTTCCCATCAAACCAACTCATCCCCTTTTGGTCACATTCACTCTTTAGTGAGTTAAATATTTAGTGGATTTAAAGTTCAAACTCTCTTTCCGGGTTGTTTATTTCCTCTCAGGAGGTCTTTCTTCATCCTCCCTTTTCCCTAGGTGGTGTCTGTGTGCAGAAGAGCTTACACAACATTGTGGGAACTGGGAGGAAGGGCGTCAGGGCTGTGGATATTCTCCTTGAAGTGAAGGGGTTCATCTTTTGCCTGGAGACCCAGTGCTGGTGCCTGATGAGGTGCAGCTGGTCTCACATGGTTCTTTGGGCACAGCCTGACATGTTTGCTGAAGTCCTTGGTTCCTGTCTCATTCCCCAGCTGGAAATCATTTATGATCTCATAATCTTAGCCTTTCTGCCATCAAGATTTTGCCTGGCAAATAGGAGGTGTTCAATTTTAAATAGTGTCCTACTAAAGACAGGCAAGAACATCAAATTTCTTGCTATGTCCTTTCCATGCAGTAGGGCAAAGAAAACTAGGAGCCCTTTCTGCACCAAATCTCTACCTCAAGACCCCAGGCTTCCAGCTGAACACCTCAAGCAGCCGTTTTTACTTACATCTGCCCATACTGACCTGAGGATCCCAGCAAGACAGTCTTCTCACTGAGCTCTAAATAGGAAGTGAAAAACAAATCCTCTCTGCTTCAGTCCCACCTTTAATCTTCTTTCTTTTTTCCACTACTTCCTTCTCACCACTTAACTCTGGACTGGGCATAAAAAAGTGGGGTGTTGTTGTTTTTAGGTGCCATTGAGTCATCTCCAACTCATAGTGACCCTATGCACAGCACAACGAAACATTGCCTGGTCCTGTGCCGGCTTCACGATCCTTGCTATACCCAAGCCCATCATTGCAGCCACTGGTCTATCCGTCTCGTTGATGGCCTTCCCCTTCTTCATTGACCCTCCACTTTACCAAGCATGATACCCTTCTCCAGGGAATGGTTCCTTCTGACAATATGACCAAAGTAGGTGAGACAAAGTCTGGCCATTCTTGCTTCCAATGAGTATTCCGGCTGCACTTCTTCCAGGACAGATTTGTTAGTCCTTTTGGCAGACCATGTACTCTTAGCATTCTTCTCCAAAATCACTACACAAAAGCATCAACTCTTCTTCCGTCTTCCTTATTCATTGTCCAGCTCTCACAACTGGACAACTGAAAATACCATGGCTTTTGTAAGCGCACCTTAATCTTCAAGGAAACATCTTTGCTCTTCAGCACTTGAAAGAGGTCTTTTGCTGTAGATTTGCCCAATGCAATACCTCGTCTGATGTCTTGACTGCTTCTTTCATTGGTGCTGATTGTAGATCCAAGTAATATGAAATCCTTGACAACTTTAATTTTTTCTCCATCCACCATGAAGCTGTTTATTGGACCAGTTGTGAGGATTTTTTTTCTTTATATTGAGGTGTAATCCATACTGCAGACTGTAGTCTTTAATCTTCACCAGTAAGTGCCTCAAGTCATCCTCACTTTCAGCAAGCAAAGTTGTGTCATCTGCATATCGCAGGTTGTTAATGAGTCTTCCTCCAATCCTGATGCCATGTTTTTCTTCATATAATCCAGCTTCTTGGATTATTTGCTCAGCATACAAATTGAATAAGTGTGGTGAAGATACAACCCTGACACACTCTCTTCTTAATTTTGAACCATGCAGTATCTCCTTGTTCTGTTCAAACGACAGACTCCTGATCTATGCACAGGTTTCTCATGAGTACAATCAAGTGTTCTGGAAGTCCCTTTCTTCTCAATGTTATCCACAATTTGTTATGATACACACAATCAAATGCTTTTGCATAGTCAATAAAACATAAGTAAACATCTTTCTGGTATTCATTTCTTTCAGCTAAGATCCATCTGACATAAGCAATGATATCTCTTGTTCAACGTCCTCGTCTGAATCCAGCTTGCATTTCTGGAGCCTCTCTGTCAATATACTACTACAACTGTTTTTTTAATTATTTTCAGTAAGATTTTACTTGCATGCAATAATAATGATATTGTTTGATAATTTCCACATTCTGTGGGATCACCTTTCTTTGGAACGGGTACAAATATGAATCTCTTCCAGCCAGTTGGCCAGGTAGCTATCTTCCAAATCTCTTGGCATAGCCAAGTGAGCACCTCCAGCAGGGCATCCATTTGTTGAAACATCTCAGTGGGTATTCCGTCAATTCCTGGAGCCTTGTCCTTCACCAATTCCTTCAGTGCAACTTCGATTTCTTCCTTCAGTACATTTGTTCTTGAGCATATGCCACTTCCTGAAATGGAGGAACATTGACCAATTCTTTTTTGGTACAGTGACTCTGTGTATTCCTACCATCTTCTTTTTTTTTTTTCTTTGACAGGTGTTAAGCGAGTGGATCTAAGTTTATACAGGGCCACAACTCATATCAGTTTGACATAGCATGGTGGCTTTCATGTTACTGTGATACTGGAAGCTATTCCACTGGTATTTCAGATACTAGCAGTGTTATATATGTGGACAGGCTTCAGTGGGGCTTCCTGACTAAGACAGATGAGGAAGAAAGACCTGATGACCCACTTCTAAAAAATCTTGGCCTGTGAAAACCTTAGGAATAATAGTGGAACATTGTCTGATACACTTCTGAAAATGAGCCCCTCAGGTTGGAAGGCACTCAAAATACAACTGAGGAAAAGCTGCTCCGCAAAGTGGATTTGACCTTCATAACTTAGACAAAAAAAGCTTTGGGGATATTTATTGGCTGATGTGGCAAGACTCAAAATGAGACGAAGCAGCTGCAAACATACATTAATAATCAGAACATAGAATATACAAAATGTGAATCTAGGAAAATTAGTTTTAAAAAAGGAAAAGGAATTCTCAAAGTAGATATCCTAATTATTAGTGAGATGAAATGAACTAGTATTGGCCATTTTAAATTGGACAATCATATGGACTCCTATGACAGGAATGACAAATTGAAGAGGAACAACATCAAATTCATCATCAAAAAGAATACCTCAAGATATATCCTGAAGCATAAGGAGCTCTGGTGGTGCAGTGCCTAAGGCATTTGACTGCTAAGCAGAAGGTTGGTGGTTTAAACCCACCAATCACTCCATGGAAAGAAGATGGGGTAATCTGCTTCCATAAAGATTTACTACCTCAGAAACCCAGAAGAAGTTACTATGAGTCAGAATCAACTCAATTGTAATGGGTTTGTTTTTTTGGTTTTATCTTGACCTATCAATGTTGTCAGTGATAGGATAATACCCAAATACCTAAAAGAAAGATCAATTAATATGACTATTAATTAAATTTGCAAACAAACCACCAATGCCAAAGATGAAGAAATTGAAGATTTTTTACCAATTTCTGTAGTCTAAAATTGATTGAACATGCAGTGAAGGTGCATTGATAATTACTGGTGATTGGAATACAAAAGTTGGAAACAAACAAGAAGGATTAGTAGTTGGAATATAAGGGCTTTGGTGATAGAAATGATACTGGAGACCACATGATTGAATTTTACAAGACCAATGACCTATTCATTGAAATATATTGTATCAGCAACATGAACAGCAACTATATATATAGATCTTGCTGGATGGAATACACAGAAACTATGGATGGAGGTCAATATCATCAGTCATAACAAGGCCAGTGGCTGACTGAAGAACAGACAATCAATTGCCATATACAAGTTCAAGTTGAAGCTAAAAAATAAATTAAAATAAGTCCATGAGAACCAAAGTATAACCTTGAATATATCTGACCTGAATTTAGAGACTATCTCAAAAAGAAATTTGATACACTGAATTCTAATGACCTAAGACCAGATGAGTTGTGGGATGACATCAAAGACTTATACATGAAGAAAGGAAAAGGTCATTAGAACAACAGGAAAATGGATGGCAAGAGAGACTCTGAAACCTGCTCTTGAATGGAGAGTAGCTAAAGCAAATGGAAGAAATGATAAAATAAAAAGAGCTGAACAGAAGATTTGAAAGGGCAGCTCAAGAAGAAAAAGTAATGTTTAAAGATCTGGAGTTAACAAACCAAATGGGGAAGAATATGCTCAGCATTTCTCAAACTGAAAGAACTGAAGACAAAGTTCAAACCTTGAGTGACAGTAGTAAAGGATTCTATGAGCAAAATATTGAATGATGCAGGAAGCATCAAAAGATGCTCACTGTACCAAAAATAACTGGGCAACTTCTGGTAAGATGGTGGAATAGGGAGAAAGACTGAACAGACCCTCTTCAACAAAGAAAAGGGGAACAAATTAACACAGACAAAGATGATAATCCTGGACCCCTGAGCCTTAAAGGAAAGGATATAGAAGTGGACAAAGCCTCAACTACCAGAAGAATTTGCGTAAAAATACCAAAAAAGGAGACATACAGAGCTGCGGTCTGGCAGCGATCCTGAGCGATCCTGATGGCACAGACAGCTTTGAGATTCCCAAGTGGTGGCAGGACCTAAGAATTAACCTAAAAATCAGTCCTGCTAGCCAGGGACTGCACGGAGGACTGCTCTGGTGGCTGGGGAATAAAAGGCGAAGCACCAGCAAAGAGAAAGGCGGGCTGAGCTGTGGACTTTTGCCTGTCCGGAGGACACTGCCATTTTGAATGTTTACAAAGTGGCTTGACCATTTTGGATATTTAAAGAGACAATGCTCTCCCAAATTCCAGGGGCTTAAGAACAGGTTC